>NW_020172316.1:4191258-4204516 GCF_003031525.2 Neophocaena asiaeorientalis asiaeorientalis | reverse complement strand
ATCATATTAGGATATATCATACAAAAGCCATTCCCACAAATCTCTTCAAGATTGGCCCCACTGTATTTTGGACTCCAAGTCAGGATATTAGGGTATAATGTTCCTAATGTTCTTAGAAGTACTTTTGTCCAGGTAAATTGTGTGTTCTAACTACATCCTTGATTAGGGCTTGACCTAAGACCATGTTTAACTGGAAGCAGCCTACATTTCATCTTTGCTTTGAGGCGATTTTTTGCTTTGGAATTTTTTTTTGCCAGAGTATCTGTCCTGGGCCATCTTTAGTTCCTCTAAATTATGCTGGCTTATTACTCCTTAAAACCCTAAAAGAAGCCAATCATCACTTATGATATTCTGCCAAAAATCTCCTTAGCCAGCTTCACAAATTCATTTGGTGCCTTCTATCTAACAAGCCATTGCAAGATTGTTGGGGCCATCTTTGTGCATCTACCAGGTGGATTCACTCTTTGCTTCCTGGGCCCCATGGCGCACCACTTCAACTTCTCTCTTAACAGCACATCCACTTCGTTTATCCAAATGCCATAAAAACCTGCAACTATCTTCTGTTTCCACTCTGAAGTGTGGGCTGTTGAGAGATTTCCACTGAAGCATGTGGGTTAAGGCTACTAAAAACTAGTACAGTATTACAGTCTCCAAACTTTGCTTAGCTCTGAGCCCTGCTATGCTACTATGGATTAGTCTTGATGGAGCTTATTCTCCTCATTCCTGGAGAGGCTATTTTAAACCTTCAGTTTTCTCGTTCAACTCCCTCTCACTTAGCATGTCATCATGCCTCCATCTTCACATGAAAGAACCTGGTAAGAATAAACTCCCACTACTTTCTAATCCTTACTCCTGAAATTCTCTTTCTCTACCCTGACTCCTATCACTAGAAAGAAGTATCTCTCCTGTCCAAAGGAATTGCCTGTGTTCCAGATCTTCTACCTTCCACTCTGCCCAACAACTTCCTCTATCAAACACACCCATATCTCACATCTTATTAAATTTCATCTTCACTATATACACAGTTTTCTCCATATTTCTGTATAAAAAAGACCAAGCAACAACAAAATCAGTCTCTTTTGTATCAGGTGATTCTCCTTATGTGACAGAAAACCCAACTCAAACTGGCTTAAAAAAATGAAACCTAATTAGAGAGGTGGGGTAGCTTATGAAGAGAATAATACAAAAAACACAGTGCAAGAACCAGTTCCTCTCCCCTTCCTCACTCTGCTTTCTATAGTGTATCACTCTCTGCTTGACATGTATCCTTCTACTCCACTCTCCTCTCTTCCCAATAGCCAAATGGCTGCCACATTCCAGACCTCTAATCCACATACCATGTTTGTCAGAAGAGGAGTCCGTATCTCTGTTGCTACTTCCCACATAAACCAGGGAAGTCTCTCTTTTCCAGTCACAGTAAACTCTTCTTGCATGTCATTTTATCTTAATAAGGTAACATCTTCATCAGTCAGCAGAGACAGAGTTATGATGTGGTTTGATAAAACTCGGTGACTTAAAACAATAAAAGTTTATTTCTTACTGATGTCCGCATGAGTAACGGTGAGCAGGAAACTAAAACGAGAATAAGCATAAGAAACACAAGTACCAACTGTTCAGAAACAAAAAGAAAAAAATTTAAAAACAAGATAGTGTCCCAAATCTACGTAAACTAAAACTTCTGATTAAATATCTTCAGAAGAAACAATCACCAACTGGTAATTTGAGCAGTCAATAATGAGATGTATAGCCCTATATAACTAAGGTTGGCATCTTAGCCCCTGGGTTTTAGGCTCACAGAAAGAGTCCTGGCTCAAGGCCCTATATAACCTAGAAGAGACAGAGCTTTTAGAAGTCATGGTACTCACATTCACTTGGATCACAATCATTTTTTTTAATTACGTAATTTTACACGTCATAAAATTGTGTGTTGAATGCATGTTTGTGAAACCAAGGAAAATGCTATGTTTGTTTTTTCAGAGGTCTATTTATTAGTATACATTGCGGCGAGCCGCTTCTGACCAGCAGAATGACGAATCACCACACGCTAGATTCTTCTCGCATCACACTTTATTGGAGTACAGCTTGGTTTCAGGCGGATGGAAGGAAGACCCCGTACGCTCGAGCCTGTCTGCTTATATAAGGGCTTAAGGACTCGTGTAAGTCCCTGATTCGTCCGTATGGTTATCGCATTTCGCAAGCCGGACTTTGGATAGGCCACTGCTTCAAAACCTGATTAGCATATTAGGTGCATACGCCCTAGCGGCATGCGCAATGGCTATCCAGCCGCGCCCTACAATACATATTGCGCCACATAGAGAATAAATATGGCATATTCACATGAAGAATTAATAACAGTCTATAGCCTATGCTTTTTATGAATTCTATAATAAGGCTTTTAAACAAAATCACCCTTAGTTATTGGCTGTGTCTATTCACACTTCACTAAATCTGGATATCAGTTTAACTTAATTCACAAGAATAAAAACCAATAAAATTTTACATAATTCAGATGCCTATTAAATAGCTATAATTTGTCAGCTTGTTTAAATATCAAACCTGGTACTAACTAAAATATGCTAGTAGTTATATACAACATTATGTCACTAAAACTTCATGGTAATATTTTTATAGGATTTAAAATGAACACTTTTATATTTACGTGTATTTAACATATCTATTCATTGTCAACTTATGTATTAGTTTCCGAGGACCGCCATAACAAATCACAAACAGGGTGGCTTAAAACAACGGAAATGTATTGTTCACAGTTCTGGAGACCAGAAGTCCAAAATCAAGGTGTCTGCAGAGTTGGTTCCCTCTTGGGGTCTCAGAGGGAAAATCTGTTCTGTGACTTTTTCATAGATTCTGGTGGTTGCTGGCAATTCTTACAGTCCCTTGGCATATAGACCTGTCACTCTAATCTCTGCCTACATCTTTATTCTCCCCTTGTGTTGTCTGCATGTCTGCATGTTCTGTCCTCTCCTTATAAGGACAACTCTAATCCCATATGACCTCATCTTAATTTACATCTTAAGATATATTATTTGGACACTATTCCAGGTAGGATCACATTCTGAGGTTCTGACTGGACATGAATTTTGGGGAGTGGGGGGAAGGCATTATTGAACTCAGTACAGCATATATATTTTTTTTCCTTGAAAATATATTTTAAGTAAGGTAAACGCATTGTTAGTTAATTAAACAAAAATGAAATTTGGGGAAGCAAAATATCTTTACTTAACATTTTTTATATGCTAATTGGAGTCAAAAAAACATTAAAATAGAGTTGCTTTACCCAAAAATCATATGTTGGGATTTAAAAATATCTAAATAAGTAGGCTTGCCCTGTGTTAACTAAGAAATCCTTTCAGAAAAAAAAATTTAATAAATATCCCTACTTAGATTCTAGTTATAATTTACATGCGGTTTTTACCACTGTTTATTGTATACTTAATCATTGGCTGAAATAAAGATTATTCAGTTATCTAGCAATGAAAAGTGAGATTACCGCAAGCCTCCTTTTTAGAATTCTACTACTTTTTCTGCTCAGTTCTTGGATAGGAACATTTCATGGCCACACACTTGCAACCCACCGCAGATTATAAATCTATAATTCCCTGCTATGAGTAGACAAGCACTGCAATCATTAGTGGCACTGGGGGTAAGGAATTAACAGTTCTCTTAATCATGGTCACATCCTTTCATGGACGCCATAACTGACATCATTGAGAGGAACATTAAAGAAATCTTATTGATGTGCTAAGTTTATACAATGAACATTTTGAAGTAGATATTATAGTTAGGTAATTCAGCAACATTTATCTCAGCCAATAACACATTCTGTATATAAATATGATAACTTTAAAGAACACTAGTTATTCTTCAGTTTTCAGTGATTTTACACTAAATCACCTTCCAAGAATATTGATTCTTCCAATGTTTCTATTCCCTAAACAGCTCTCCTAATAATTCATGTGTAGGGCCAAAGTGAATACCTGATGTCACTAAAAATAGTAACTCTGTTTTCCTCTTTATTTGTGCTGTATTGACAAGGAAGATCATATTCCCCGTAAACTTACCACATTTCTATTCTATTTGATGTGTTGGAGGAAGATGAATTTAACAACTATTGTGACTATCAAGTACTCTCTTTCACATTGTGGATTTCTATTTCATTGCCATCATCTAGCTATATGTAGCCTATTTTTACCTTTTAATTTGTCAAATGCTACTCAAATTCTCAAACTTATTGCTGGAGTACGTAGTCATGATGGATTAGATTCCGATCTGCTGTAATCTCAACTCCTCAAGGATGATAAGGAAATTTGGTACAATTTTACATAACATAAACAATAAAACCAGAACTATTGCTGAAAGAATGATGAACAGAAAGGGAAAAGGTAGCATGCTCTGAGTTCTTAATGAGTGTAAAGAAAAAATGGCATGGTATGAAAAGAGCCTATAACATTTTAGTTCTTCTTTTATTCCAATTCCAAATTATATTTAATCAATTGATATCAATAAAAAGAAAAGATGACTGGTAACACATGATTACTGATGCTCAGAAGTGCGGGGAGGGGAGTTTGGTACCATGGTGTCACAGGAACTTAATTTCAACTGTTGTCTTTTCATAGAATTAATGCTTATAACATTCGCTGGGCTGAGAATCATTTGTGGCCCTCTCCATTCTCCATACTTGACTTGCAGCATAGTGGTTAAGGAACAGGCTTTGGTATCAGATTAGTGTGATTGGACTCCTTTAGAATATCCATATTTATTGAGGACCTGTAGGTCTTCTAAGCACCAGAGGAACAGCAACAAACAAAATAGATAAGGTTCCTGTTCTTGTGAAGCCCACATTCTACTGAGGGAGGTAGATAATTTAAAAACAAACAAAACAAATAAATAAGCAAGATAACATTAGATAGATAAATGCTCTGAAAAACAGGAGGGAACATATAGTAATGATTTTGGTGAGGTTTAAGGTGGTTGCTACTTTAGATCGGAATCAGGAAAATCTTGAGGAAAGTTGCTTTTGAATTAGAACCTGAATAAAGAAAGGAAACCAATAATGAAGTATCTAGGTATCCCAGCTTCCTGAAGTTTCTCCATCTGTAAAATAAGGCACAGGGCTGCTTTGATGATAGAATGTGGGAATGAATGAAAAAAACTTAGCACTAACCTATTAAGTGTGTGAAGCCTTCCTTGTGGCTGTCTGTACTTATGACATCAAAGCATAAAGCAGGGTTTCTTTTAATCTTGTTAACAGCAAAGAAGTTACCAAGTTACCTCATGTATGTGAGGTTAAACTTATTCTCTCATCTTTAGATGTCATTTCACAATCCATCCCTCTGGATTAGTCCATACCTGGGGATCCATAAATATGGTTCCTGTCACTATCCATCTACCTCTAAGTTAGCTGGGCAAATAGCACAATAATGTTTAGATGGCCAAATGCACATTTAATGCATCTTAAGGTCTAGTCCAGGATTAACATAATACTCTGCATTTTAAGATATGTTAAGGTTAGCAATTTAAACAGAAGTCCCCAGAGACTGCGGCCTTGTCTTGTTGATGCCACTAGTTTGGTTACACAGCTAATTCCATCAGAGCCATTGAACCAAGTGTTAGTGTGTGTGAAGAGAGTCCACGAGTCAATTGGCCGCACAGAATTCTTCCTGACATAGGAAGGCAGATGATCTCAACTTCTGAGTGTATACAGTGAAGATTTCTAGTTGAATGGTTCTTGACAATAGTGTCCTCCGTAACATAATGCCTGGCCAGGAGCCAGTGATTATGCCACCGTACAAATCACTGTGCATCTGACGCCAGAACGCCTCTGTGCGTGGTAACAACAAGAGTTCTCAGTCCTGGTGTTCCACAAGATGTTGCATTGGCTCTTTTATTCTTTATCAGACCCTGGAATTAAAGATTTTATTTAGATGGTTTTCAGGAAATAAGTGACGGCAGTGGAAAAGGAAAAGAGAGGAGATTTCAGTGTCGTTTAAGAAATAGCTCTGCTATTATGCAATTCCCGTTAGGATGAAATCAGCCTATGTTTTGAAACCTAGTTTTATTAATTGTTTAATAGATATTTTCGCTTTAAATCTCTTATTTAATTATAGAACAAAAACAGCTTGGTTCAAACTGTTAGCTAATGATCCATGTATCATTTTAGTAATTGCTAGCTTCTTTCAGAAATGCATTAATTTTGTAAGAATTATAGACTTTCAAATGTGAAAACAGAGATTTTTTAAGATCAATAAATTAGAACACTTATAAGTCATTTCAAATGTTATTTTACTATAACATATTATAAACCTAAAGTTAGTAGAACACTCAAGATATTATAATCCTCTATTTTAATTTACATTTAATTGTCTTTTTTAGGATTAAAAGTAGATAGATCATACTGTATTTGTCATTGATGATGTAAATGAAATTTAAGTTATGCAGTGTTCTATTCAAAAGGAATTATGCACCAGTTAAAATATTTAAATATTTCATCTCCAACTATGAAATTGTCTACTGATTTTAAACACCAGGGTACTCTGGAGATAACTCATCAGAGCATTTTCACACTAAATAAGTAGATCTAAACATCTTATTTGATAGCGATAGCAATTATTCAAGATGAGGGAACACACAGAACCCTAAATATTACTCGTAAGCACAATATGTAACACTTAAAGAAATATTTTTCCCAATGAAGCTATAGTTGCTGATTTTTCTTCTTTTTGGTGGCTTTTCACTTAGTAAAACATTTTCTTTTCTTATTAGCTAGATATACGCATTGGCCAACTATGAAAACTGTAAGAGTCTCTTGGCTAGCAATTCCAAAAGAAAAGAGAAAGAGAATTGAAAAGGTTTCTTGTGGTTTGAAAATGCCTTCCAAATATTCATTAAACATTTAAGTGAGTAAATTTGTAGAATATGTTTCTGACATTGGCACTGGTTCTGTGGTATTTCTCTGATCAGATGGAAGCGCTGTGTGTTATGCAGAGTGCATTCAGTTCATTCATGCATAAACAATATCATTTTCATAAATTAAAACCTCCCCTGCAGAAGGAACATCTGTGCCTGCCTTTGAATAAAAGATGGTGGCATGTGAGTTACTCCTTGACTGACTGAAAGAATCTTTATGTTTAGAATGAAGTTATACATGCAAAATGGGGAGAAAAAAATCAAAACTAACTTGCAGTCTTCATTCCTACCTTATGAAAAAAATCCACAGTTAGATTTCCCTGCTTGCTGTTTTAAAAGCTGAATTTCTTAAAATGCCATCCTCTCATTTCTTCTGTTCACTACAGCAATAGTTTTTAGTTTGCATGAAGATGTCTAATTTTAATTACAGGTGAAATTGAGCTGCTGAATAGATCACCCCAGATCTGAATGTTCACTTCATGGTCTCCTAGGCTGGAAGGTTGGCAGTGTTCAGATATCATATCAGTATTATATCTCTTAAAGAAAGAACAGTGAAAGCAATCTTGGATATAGGAAGCAACAGCTTGATTCCAAAATAACAGCTCTGTTTCACTTGGAATGAGATTATTGCATTTTGGATAAAGCTGGGACTAACTTAAAAGTATTTCTGCCATGTGATGAAGGCTGATGGAAAACATGCTAAAATGATATATTTTAAATTGCACTTAACCCATGTCCCCTGCATGGGCAGGCGGACTCGCAACCACCGCGCCACCAGGGAAGCCCTCAAACATTTTTTTAACGTTGAAATATTCCTTACTGCTACTGTCACAGCTTGACATAGCCCCATTGGCAATGTTATTAGTATGGCTAATTGTTCCTGTCCATTAGATTACTCACATTCTTCTGGAGCAGCTTGCTAAATGAGGTCAGCTTTCTGGAACCCCTAAATCACCAATGAGAAGGAGATTAAAGGAACAAGCTTGGGAAGGGAGGTAGTCATCCAATGTGGCATCCGAATCAGAGGAAGAACAATGGAGTTACTAATGACAGTAATCAGAGCACCACAGTAGAGCCAGGGCAGAAGTGCCAAAATGTCATTCCCCAGAAATTGTTCCTGTCAGTCAATACATCCAGAGGGAGAGAAATGCCAAACTTCTCTAGTGGCCTTACCAATGGACAGAATCATCTCTAAGTTTTTCCTGTGAGTTCTGTTTATGAAACAACAGAATACTCCAAAGGGGGTGAGGAAACAATTACACCTTCCAGAAACATATCATAGTACAAATGTATGTCCTGAGTACAAGTAGCTCATTACTATTTTTTCCTGAAAGAATTACTGAAATCACATTTATATTACAATGATAAAATGTCACTTCTTCGATTCTTTTATTTATTTATTTTTTTTGGTACGCGGGCCTCTCACTGTTGTGGCCTCTTCCGTTGCGGAGCACAGGCTCCGGACACGCAGGCTCAGCGGCCATGGCCCACGGGCCCAGCCGCTCCGCGGTATGTGGGATCTTCCCGGACCGGGGCACGAACCCGTGTCCCCTGCATTGGCAGGCGGACTCTCAACCACTGCACCACCAGGGAAGCCCCTTCGATTCTTTTAATTAAATCATTTCTCCCTAGCATATTCTAAAGATATATCACTTTCTCTTTGGGATAGGACCGCTTTGCAATAGAGAACATTTCAGTTCAGGAAAAGGTACAGATAACAAAGCACGAAGAAAATGGTGAAAAAATTTTAATGTTTTAAAAATATGTAGACAAACTAAGCTAGATTACTTGTGTCTTGCTTGTTAATAATTAACTAAATCCATCTTTTGAAAAAAATAGAAGAAAACAGATAACATAATCATTTAAAGGAATGCAAACCAAAACCAAAACCAAACAAAAATACAACTGTTTGTCTCTCCACAACCCTTACTCCACCCCAGCCTCATATTCCAAGTAATGAAATACCAGTGTGGTCCTTTCATTATGTACAAAGAGCTGGTGACTCCCTAAGCAAGATAAACAGACTAGACAGTTTGTGCTAAAGTAAACTTTTCTCTTTTATTTTATTCTACAAATAGAATTTAGTATTTGTTTTAAACTCAGCAAGTAAAGCAACTATCCTGCTCAGGAATTATTTACACTTAAAAAAAAACACTCTAAGAAGAAATGCAACCATTGCTCAGATTTTCAATACTATTTTATTGCAACCGGATGAGTGTTTTCTAAACTGTGCATTACACCATAATATACAGGATTACAAACAAGATTACAGTACAGATCGATTCCAGTGGTACCAGTATCACATCTCAAACAGCACTTATTCTGGACTGCATTTTACATGCAATAGCTATTGTTCTAATTATGAATTAAATGGTTTGAATTTATTTAAGCTACTGTACTAACTGACTACAATAGATATAAAATCCCAACATCAACAACCTGATTAGATTTAGGCTCAGATTCATTACATGAATATATGACAAACCACCATTTGTGTGACTATGTATAAAATCATGCATTTATATTTTCTGGAAACATCAATAGCTTCAGATTCTCTGTAAAATCATGGAATGCGAAGGAGTAAAAGACTAAAAAGAAACAGTGCAAATTGTATGTGATAGTCAAGCAGCTTTTGATTTAAAGAAGGGTATGTTGGCATTTGTTTATAATATGTATATACAAGCTTGTGCAAGTAATGTATTGAATTGATATGTTTTGATAGGGAATACATCTCTTGTTTTTATTCATCCTCAAGAATTATGGATCTGGTTATCATTTTAAGGAGAGGGAAAGACTTTAAAGTGAAATGAATTGCTCAAATTGTGCAATTATTTTTAACAATTAGAGAAGAAAGAAGTGCTAAGGCAACACAATAACTTTCTAAGCACTTTTCTGCTGGTTTAAATTAGTTAAATTATTTTGTATAAATTAGATATAATTCTACTTTTCTGATATGTATAAAAATTGATGAAGCTGCATGGTTTTAAAATAGGAAATCCACATTATAAAAAGTCATTAAAAATTCTGTACAAAATCACAACAAAATAATTCAGCATGGGAAAGGTAACAAGTAGTAAAATGCTGGTTGAAAAATATATATTTATATATATTTTAATTGGCCCATTACTAGTTTAAAAATTGCATAGATCCTAATTATTGCTTGTGATTTTGTTATCCCGATCAGATAATTAATATGCTCTGAATACAGCTGCACCAAATTTGTGGTGCATTTTTTTAACTTTACTGTATTTTTTTTTAAAATAGAAGAGCTATAGAAAATAATACATAAAGTGAACAGGAACTTTGATCCCCTGTTTCTACCAAAGGCAGTAACGACAATAAATACATATATCACTTGAAGCTTGGAGTATTTGCACTTTGCAGCAGTAGTACCCAAAGGGCTGCCTTTTGTAAACACGACAGTCACTGTAAGCACAGTGGGTTCGTTTCCCAGGGACGGTGAAACTGACGTGCCTCTAATCGTGAAAGATGGCATTGAGCTGGGCACTCATGACTCGCTCATGATGTGAATGGCTATCGAAGGACATAATATTGTCTATAGGGATGTCACAGCGAGGGGCAGCGGCGCCCGAGAAGATTGATCCGTGGCTTTGGGCCCCTGCCAGGGTCGCTGCAGGATAGTGCATGGTAAAGGCATAATTTTTCTCAAACTCGGCGGACGGTTCGTGTTTGAAAGAGAAGTTGCCATTGATGCTGAGCGGCGGACTGAGGGGTCCGTCAAAGGAAGGGCTGGTGCAATCAGTCAGAGGGCTCTCAAAGAAGGGCTCGAGCGCTGCGCTGTAGGCATGCGGCGGCGGCTTGACATGGAAGACATGGGAGCTGTCCATGGTGCCGTAGGGCGGGCTGGGCAGCCCCGGAGACTGGTAGGAGTAGGGGTGCACCGGGAAAGAAGCGCTGGCAGTCGGCAGGTGCGGAGGCATGTCCTGGTTCTGCTCAGGCAGA
Source organism: Neophocaena asiaeorientalis asiaeorientalis (assembly GCF_003031525.2). Taxonomy (NCBI): domain Eukaryota; kingdom Metazoa; phylum Chordata; class Mammalia; order Artiodactyla; family Phocoenidae; genus Neophocaena; species Neophocaena asiaeorientalis. Next base: position 4,193,629 of record NW_020172316.1, on the reverse strand, counting down.
AAAGTCCGAGGATTGAGCTGCAGGCAGCCGGCAACCAGGTTGGTGGTGGGCTGGGATAAGCCCTTGCAGAGCGTCTGTACAAAGGAGACCAGGTCAGGGCTTTTGCCGGAACGCAGAATCTCCGACAGAGCCCAGATATAGTTTTTGGCCAAGCGCAGTGTCTCGATTTTGGACAGCTTCTGTGTCTTGGAGTAGCAGGGCACTACCTTGCGCAGGTTGTCCAGCGCCGCGTTCAGCCCATGCATGCGGTTCCGCTCCCGGGCGTTAGCTTTCATGCGTCTCAGCTTAAAACGCTCCAGGCGCGCCTTGGTCATCTTCTTCTTTTTGGGGCCGCGTCTCTTAGGCTTTTGATCATCGTCCTCCTCTTCCTCTTCTTCCTCCTCTTCCAGATCCTCCTCTTCTTCCTCCTCCTCTCCCCCGTTCCTCAGTGAGTCCTCTTCCGCGTTCATGGCTTCGAGGTCGTCCTCCTTTTTGTCTGTCTCGTGCTCCTCGTCCTGAGAACTAAGACATTCGTCTGTCCAGCTCGGAGGACCCTGCGGCTGAGGCTCTCCCATCAGCCCACTCTCGCTGTACGATTTGGTCATGTTTAGGTTTCCTACATTCAACAGGGGAGAGGGGAAAACAGAAAAGGAGAAAAACGCTACATTCAAAAACTACATATGCCCTCAGCTTCTATCCACTAACCCTGTAGAAATGCATGTGAAGAGAATTATCAGCTGATTACAAAATGGATGCCCCTGAGGAAAAGTTAAATGCAGTTTTATAGTGGCCTGTGCGTGCCCTGCTGGTACGAAGGAGGCTGGACCGGGCTGGGAGGAGGGGAGACAGTATGTGTTATAAGTACACTTCCGGTGTATGTTTTCTTGTGATTAATTTAAGTGTGTTTAGGTGATTACCCGGTAGGATAATGTGTGTGAAAAGGAGTGTACATTTTGGCGACTTCATGTTTATTTGCATGTGTTCAAAGTCGCTTAGAACTCCACAGAAATGACGAGTTTGAAAATTGCAGTTGTTTCCATCTCTGTTCTGGCCTCTGGGTACTCAGCGATTAAAGTTGAAGAGCCATTACGTAATTCTAACACTGGCAGTGATTTTTAAGAAGATTATACTGAATGGGGATTGAAAAGCAAATGCATGCGGAGGAAAAGTATTTTCCACCAAATTATTTCACCATCAACGAAACATTTGGAAACAAAAGTGGGCAGGGGTTTTCCATCCCACCCTTGCCTTTATTTTCTCGCCTCCCACCCCGCTGGCCCTCTGCTGAATTTCCACCTTGTATAAAAGCGCTTACTAGAGGGCCAGGGCTGGGGGCGCGGCGCAGAGCGCTCTTCCACGCGCCGGGGATCAGGTGCGGAAGGCTCCTCTCTAATAAACAGCCCATTGAAAGGGCCGCCCGCTCTTTATTGGGGCTTTTCAAAGTTCGCCTCAAACCTTCCTTTAAAAGATTGAGTAATTATAATGGTCAGCGATTGGCAATGGTGAAGTTGCCGCTTCTAATAAGGAAAATAAAAAGCCTTTAGTGAGACAACTGGATTTCTGGCACCTGCAGTGGCTGCTGGGGACTTGGCCGACTCTGGAACAGTAACAGGTAGCAGGAGTGGGTCTCTCTCCCTTTCTCCACATTTTTCCCCCTCTCAATCAAACTACCTCTCAACTCGGTTTATTTTCCAGGGTGTGTATATTCAAAGTATCAATGCCCCTTTCATTCACTGAAGAAATAAGTTGGCACTCCCAATGTGTATAAAATACATGTACACAAAATAAATCTTGGTAACGTGGGGTTTTTTCCCCCTTATTGGAGGAAGTGAAATAGTTAAGTAGTTACTTGCTTTCAGAACTTTGAAATCACCACTAGCAAATAATCACAGTTAGTGGGCGTTATATTTTTAAAAATCCAAAGACGCTCCTATATTTTCCCCCTTAAAATAAAAAAGTAAAACAATTTTTTTTTAATTAGAAAGCCCGCAGTGGGTATTTGAGTGATGCGAGCCAAACTGTATGCGTACTCGCCTGCAATTATGGAAAGGAATGCCTGTCTCAACACATACACGCGCTCACAAACGCACACATACCGAATATGTGTACATCTTCAATTGCTTCTTTTATTCCCAGCAAAAATGAAAGGATTGTAATTACCTGTAGTTGTTAGTAAGTCCTGAGCAGTGATGGTCTCATAACCCTGGGGCCTCCGGACGCCGTGCCTTCTGCGTGGGGCGAATTCCTCGTGTCCAGGCTGCGCGGGCGCTCAGGTTATATAGCCGAGTTGGTGATGCTGAGCGCGGGCGGGGCCAGGAGCAGAGCGGCGAGCAGGTTCCTGCGCTCCGCGTCTGCGCACGCGTCTGGGCTTTGCGCCCCCTTCCCTTCCGCC
>NW_020172316.1:4113377-4191193 GCF_003031525.2 Neophocaena asiaeorientalis asiaeorientalis | reverse complement strand
AGAAGGGAGCGGGAAAGCTAACACTGACTGGGTTTAGATCAGACTTAGTGACCGGCGCTGGCGCGGTAAGTAGGGCACAGGTGAAAGAGGCAGGAGCGAGAGACTTCTTTGGATTCCTCGCCCAGGCACTGGCTTCCCGGGCACTCCCTGCCCTCTCTGCGGTATCCATCTCTTGGTTTCTCCCCCTTGGTAGACAACTTTGCTCATTGGCGCCAAAGGGTGGCTTCTCCCAATCTCCATCAGCCCCTTAAGCTAACATACACTATTTATGATACGTAAAAAGACGGCTTCATCTGTAAACGCAAGCGTGAAAGTAGTTCCTAACCTCTTTAACTGGATCCCCCACGCCCGGCCCCAACAGTGTAGAAAATTTCGTACCTGTCATTCTACTTCACCGTTACGTGGAACCCGGCGTATCCCGACCCTCAGCTACCCATACTGGAGACTCCTCACTATGTCCGTACCCCTCTGGCCTGTGGTCCTTGTCCTCAGAGCGCGCTAGTCCTTGGCTTCTTTGGCCTGCGGAGCCCTCTTGCATGAAACCTAGAGGACTTCTCTGAAGCTCGGATTCTGCCTTTTAACCAAGGCCATTGGATCGATGTAAAGCGTGCCCTTACCCTGGTTCCCTAACACAGGCTGCCTTGCCCCCCTTAGTTCCCACTTTCAGACCTGTAAATGGAAACTTGGTTGAGACAAGCCTTAAAGGGAGGGTGCAAAGGGCCTGTGCTAAAGGGGTCTTCTTCACTCCTCTTCCTAGAAAGGTCATTAGCACAACTCTGGGAAGGGCTGATGGCCACAACTTCTCCAGACCTCAAAGACTCTGATGTGACCTCCACCTTGCAGGTCAAGCAAAAACCACAGAGCTTCCTGACTAACTCTGAAGGAGCCATATTTGTATTTAAATGGTGATCATTCACTCGTTCCCACCAAGGAATGTTCCAGAATGATAACACTTTTTAAAGTTGGCTCTATTGCTTCCCTGCCCCCTTTTCTCCACCAGATTCGCCTCTGATCCTCCATTAACTAACCCCTTATCCCCTCCCAGACCCGTGTCCCCTTACAATGAAAGCGTTGAACAACTAGAATTGCTCTAAAAGCTCCCTGAGTTTGAAAACAGTGTCAGGGGTGAGCGGTGCATCTGGGAACCAGAGGGGGGATACGGAACCGGAGGGGAAGAGAGTCCTAACGTGATAGCTGGTGTCTAGAAGGCTGCGATGCAGGCTTCCCGGTCCAGTGCAAATCTGAAAGAGGAATAAAGGGGTGTGAGACCCGACCCGTTGCCCAAAGTGTGGCATGAACCGTGCTGAGTTTCCAGGGCAGAACTGTACAGAGTTTTGGTTTTTGAGTTCACTCGTCGGTGTACAAACATCACAGAAGAGGATCAAAGAGTTCACCCAAGAGCCTAGTCTCAGTATTTACCCCTGTACAGTATATATCTTAAATGAAGGGTTAAAACTCGAGGGGCATCAGAGTAACAGCCTGCAGAGGCCGGTCCACAACTCGGAAGTCCCAGGACACGCGGCGCGTGGACCAAGTGCCGCCACTCGTCCGGCAGCTGCCCCTACGGCCTAGCCCACCGTGCCCACGGGGACGTAGAACTTGTGCCCTGGCTCTCATTTCTCAGTCTTAGGGGAACTTCAGAGGAGATGTTGGGGGCCGGGTGGAAGAGGGTTCCAGCTGCCCCGAAGGCCTGGGGTGGCCTAGGGGATTCCACCCCCCCAACCCCGGAAGCGCAAACTTCCCCAGTTTGCGACACCCTGTGGAATACAGGAGATTCTTGGTGGAGCCAGATGTTCCTGGGCGGGGAAGGAAAGGAAACGCGGGGGGTTCGCCAGCAGAGATTCTAATGCGCATAGTGCGGGAATTACTACACTCGTTCCCGCCTTCTCCTGATAAATTCACCCGAATCCCTCTGCTCATCGTTGGCCCAGGCCTGGGGATCATCTGTACAAAGAAAAGACCACTCCGGGTTGTTCCAGAGACCTAGCGAGGTTCGGTCTCACCCTGGCTCTCAGTGAGCTTCCGGGCCCTCAGCGCTCAGGTGGCAACCCGCCTGCGCGCCGGCAGTGTCTACCTCCAGCGCCATCGTGGCTGAGACTGCCCGCGGGCCTCCCGGGAGGCTGCAGCCCGGTAGTCAGACCTGGAAGGGAAGAGTCCAGATTAGGCCTGGATTGAGATGCTTTTTGTTGGGAGGGGAAGGGGGTGAGGAATTGGGGCCAGAGGACGGTGGCAGCTGAAACGCCGGGAGTGGATGGACTGCCGGCACGGCGGGGCTCAGTACCGCGGATGGTCGCCACGGCACCACCCGGCCGCCTTATTTTCTTCTCTTTCTCTGGACTTTGTTTCGACGGTTGCACACTTTCCCCCTCCCGATTCCCTAAATTCTCTCCCTCTCCCTCTGTCCCCACCGCCCTTTACACCTTCTCCAGCTCCGGTCCCCACTGGGCGCCGCAGGCTGCTGCGCGGCACGCGAACCGCACGCGCGGGCAACAAAAGCCGCTTTCATGACTCACTGCCCTCGAGCAATGCCCCAAATCTGTCGCCCCCCGGGTCCCCGCTTCGAGCGCGCGGCGCAGGCCGGGCGGTCCCGTTGCGACGCATTCACAGGGCTAAGATAAAGAGCTGGGGCCGGGCCGGCGTCCCCGGCGGTGACCTGTTTCTCGGGGAAACAGATGCTCGCTCTTGCAAAGGGAGGTCTGCGTTCAGTGAAAGAATTAAGTATGGCCAGGGCGGCCCCACCGACCTCGAGCGGCGCCCGCGTCCTCTCTCCACCCCTCCCGGGAGAGGGGTATCCCGGCCTGGGCATGTTCGAGGGGCGGGAGGTGGTGGGGGCTGAGGGGCGAGCCAGGCCGCAGCGTGCTGGGTCCGCGGGAGGAGGACTGGAAGCCACACGTTCCTCAAAGGCCGGGTAGTTCAGAAGCCCGTGGGAGGCCGGAGGGGGAGGTTGCGGGTTCTGCCCAGACCGCGGGCTCAGCGCGGAGTTTGCGCCCACGCCTCCAGGGAGGCCACTGGGCGCCCGGATCCCGGCCAGAGGCTGGAGCTGCCCGGACTCGACAGGCGGGCGGCGGGGGAGAGCCGGGAGCAAGAGACAAGCTATTAAAATGCCTCGCCGTCGCCCCGAGCGCAAAACCCGTCCTCCCCAAATCTCCTGGGCTTGCGGCATAATCTTAATTAAGATAATTGATTCATATTGCACCTGCGAGAACGGAAAAAAATTGATTCCAACCCCCAACCCCACAAATCGCTTAGAGCTATTGGATGGAGCAGGACGCGGCTGTGATTTGGGGAGTGATTTAGCACCGGGCTTCCCCAACTCGGCCTGCCTGGGCTCTTTTATTTATTATTTACGAGCTCCTAATCCCTCCGGGGAGTGGGTGGCTCCCCTCACGGCGCCTACAGACCTCGAGGGACTTCATCTTTGATTCCGGGTCAGAAGTGAGGGGCTTTCCTTAAACTATCCCATCCAACACTCATAACAACAACGCAAAATCAACGCAGCTCCAAGCATTGGCAGGCGCGGGTCACTGACACGATTGTTCAAGGCCTCATAGCTTGGATATGAGCTATGTGTGTGACTGTGTGAGTGTGCTTAAGTGTACAAGTGTGTGTGAATCTGTGAGTATACACATGTATGAAAGACTGTGTATGAATGTATGAGCTCTATGAACGCGTGTGACTGTTAGTACGTGAATGTATAATTTGTGTCAGTGAGTGTGGATGTGTGTGTAATTTATGTGAGCGTAGGTGTGTGGGGTGTGAGTGTGCATGAGTGAGTGTGTGTTTGTGGGAGTTCCTGCTCTCAGGTGAGGAGGGTAAACAGAGGGCTCACACCTGTTTCAGTTGGCTTGAGAAACAGCATGCGGTCTGAAGGGGACGGCAGCGCGCGCGTGGTAACTGACAAACGCCCGGTGTTTGCCAACATTTGCCTTAACAAAAATCAACAGGCCAACAAAAATCCCCGGTAGCTGTTGTTGCTGCTTGTGTGGAGAGAAGGGACACACCGACGGCACTTGAGCTTCTCCTGAACAATGGCTGCTGCAGTGGGTTGGGGGAGAAGATCGGGCAAGTTCCAGGTTTAGAGCCCCAGGCCGCTTGCAGGAGAAATGGCTTCCTCAAGGTATCAGCACCGTGGACAATTCCTACTGCCTTGGCCCTGGAATTTGCAGTATTAAGGTTCAGCAAAACGACTCCCCTTCCAGTGCCTTTCGGTTTTTCCTGTTCGCCTTCTTTCACGACACCACTGACTACCACATCCCGAACTTTTAATCAAAGAGCCCTGTTAATCTGCATTTAATTAGCCACCTTCTTTTCAGAATAGGTTTCCTGGAAAACTAGATATCCAGGTTTAGGGGTGGGGGAAAGCTTAAATTATAATTTGAGCTAGCGAGTCTGAAACAAAGAAATCATATATTGAATAACTTTCAGAAAGATAGTCATTGTTCTAATATTTGCACTTATTTAGCACACAGCATCAAAACCAAAATGAACTCTTATTTGTTGTCCACAGAAAATAAAATATGTAAAAGTGATTTTGCTTTTGTTTTACTGAGCATACATTTTACTGGTAATAGAAGTGTCTTTCCATCACCATCATCCTGTCAACTCTCCAGTTGTTTCATATTATAAACAATTTCTATTACATTAATGGGAAAATGAACCAACCAAAGTTAAATGGCATTATTTGCTCAGATTTGGTGAGCCACAGAATTATCTAAATCATACCAGATTTAGAATATTGCGTTACTACACATGACATCCAAAATACCGGAAAAAGTCCCACAGAGAAGAGCGAGCACCCTTGGTAATTTAAACATCTTAGAAATATACACTATACACCTCCCCCAATTATTGATGTAATTTTCAAATATTATCAGCAATAGGAATCCTTATTAAATATTATTCAGACTTTGCTGAAATGGAAAATATAATTATTTTTAATTCAAAAATTTACCCCTAGAGGCTCATCCTTTTAAAATAAAATGTTTTCTTTCCTCTTTAACAAATACATTTTCACATGAATTATATATCGATAATTTGACCTTTTCTGTCTTTAACTAATCAAAGGGGGAAAATTCCAAATGTAGATCTCAGAGTTTGGCCCTGGTGGGTCTTTCCGCTTGAGTAGGCACTGAGATTAAAGGAGTTGAACTTCCTCTTTCACTGCTCTCTCCTTGCACTAATTGCTTATGCAAAAAATGCAGATTTGTATTAATTAGTAACTCCACTGATTAGTTCTGTGGTATTTTCACATAATAAATCATGCTGCAGACATGAATTTTGGCACATCACCCAGTAGAGGCTCAGGCTGCAATACGGATTTCATATTAAAATAAAATCTCTAACTAAATCTACCTTTCTGATGCAGGTACCATGAGCAGCCACCTGCTGGGAGCACCTGCCATGGGAAATTACTTTCACTCAGTGACAAGCCACTTTGGGGGCCCAAATAGGACAATCTGATTATGAGGTTAGGATCTAATAATAAATAAACAAATAAATAGTTAAACACAAATGTGCCTAAACTCTAGACGTTTTGCAGACAATGATGTTGTAACAGAGGATCTACTCATGATGGGACCAGATTTTAAAAACAACTTCCCAGGTTATGGATAAATACCTCAGTCTATTTTCCTCCTGTGAGGTGTTTTCTCCTTTGTGAGATGGCCTGATAGTCTGAGACTCTTTCATCACTCATCCTCATTGACTCATCTTCTCCCTAGGCAGGCAAGCTAGTTCAGGAAGAAAAAGAGGGACCAGAAAAGCATCAGGGGGACAGGTATGAATGCCAAGAGCCTTCTCAAAGGGAATTGGCCACCCCTGCAATCCTAGCATATGGTAAGAAGCTGTGAGGTCAGACACCCACAGTTGCCTGATATGAGACAAATTCTCCACTCCCCATTGGTAACTATATGAGCTCCTACACAACTTCTTTTCTGTTCCTTGAAAACTGTTTAATTTGATGAGGCAGATTACAGTCAATATTGCCAAGATTATAAATTAGACCCAGGTGTCTTCTGTGCTCCCCACCAACCCTTTAAATTCCCTTGTTTTCTTGCCATTGGTGATACCTTTCCAAGTCCCCTCAGGTGTTCTTGGCACTTTTATGCTCTTTCCTGGTCCATGCCTACTGCTGAAAAATATCCATAAGTTCATGCTTCTTAAGAACTTAAGAGAGAAATGATTAATCTGATGTCCCTACCTGGAGGGCTTGCAAAGTCACGGGGCACAAAGAAAAAGGAATGAGTGCTTAATGCTGGCACTCAGAGATGAATAAAGGCTAAGGGAGGTGTATTCTGGATGGAGGCTGGGGCAACGTGCTCTGCTGCAGCTGTGCTTTGCAGGTTGCAGTCTCTCTGCCTACCATCATGACGGGTCCTGAGGCAGCAGCATATGTGGCGGGGGCTGAGGAGGGTGCAGCCTCTTGGGAGACGCTCTCTCTAACCATCATTTACTGAACCTTTTGATGCTTTGTTGGTGAAAGAAAAGGTCTGCATTTTGTGATCTTCATTTATCTTAGATGTGAATAACTTTTTTTAAGGAACTAAAAAAAAACGTCGGGAGAGAAGATATAATTTAAAGCAGCCCTCTATTAAGTCAAATATACCTTTTTTCTCCTTTGAATTCACTCCTGAATCCCACTTCATATGGCTTGACATGGACAAGATTCATCATCTCTGATGGGAAAACAATCCTATACTTTTCACATTGGTCCACAGTGCTGGGGTGTAGAGGCTATGTAGAGAGCCACGGCCGGGCATAAGCAAAGGCTCTAAAGTTGCTTCTGTTTATTATCGGAGAGCTTGTCTCCTCATTCCCTTCCTTTCAGAAACTGCCTGCTTCATTGAGTAATAAAGGTATTCATCAAATCTATATTGAGGGCTACTGTGTGCCAGGCACTGTGCTGCTAGTACCAGTCATACAGGGGTAAATAGAAACAGACATGGGTCTCTGCTTTCTCAAAACTTTCTATCTAGTGAAAGAGAGAGACTTTAATAAGATTCACTCACAAGTGAGTATACACCCATCTGACTTGAGATAAGTACAGGAAAGGAAAACAAACCCCACCAATCCGTAAAAGCTGAGGACAAAGGAACCTGGCAAAGACTGAGGTGGGAGGACTCCCAAGGAAGTGGAGTTCTAAGGTAATGAGAAGGGTGTTACCCAGTGAAGGGGGCTGACCTGGGCGAGAGTCTTCCAGGCAATGGGAAGAATATATGTAAAAGCTCTGAGCAAGAGAAGTGTGGAAAGTTTAAGAACCTGAAAACATCCAGCGTAGCACCAGGAAGAAGGAGGATAATGGTAAGAGGTGAGGTAACAAGAAGGAAGACAGGATCCAGAACCTGCTTCCCACTGAGGAGCTTTCAGCTGTTGGGAGGAGCGTGAACAAGACATGAGTAAGATTTGTACTTTTAGAAGATTGTTTTAACCACAGTATAGGAATCTGATTGCAGAGTGGATGAGTTGGGTAAAGGAAGGCTGTTGCAGTTTTCCTAACAAGAGAAGATGGTGCTTGGATTAGGCTGGTTACAGCGGAGATGAACAAAGTTAGAGAACATAGTTCAAGATATTTAGAAAGACTGAAATTAAAGCCTCGTTTCACACAAATTACCCAAAGGCCATCAAAAAGACGTGATTCTTTAAAACCTTGGATGAATGTTATTGATTTCCTCAGGAGTAACAGGAATTTAATTTAAATCAACAAGGACTTGTTAACCCATAAAATAACTACAATCTAAAAGTATTGTCTACTTTGCAAAGCAGGTACTAGAACAATAGCACACATTGAGCACTTAAGACATTCCAGGTGCACTGAGTTAACACCTATGATAATTCTCACTTGACAGTTGAGGGAAATTAGGCTTATGCAGGTCAGGTAATATGCCCAATGTCATCTAGCTAATTAATGGCAGAACTGGAAGTCAAACTCAGGTCTACTTGACTCCAAAGCTTGAGCCTTTATACTATGTTGTACAGGAAAAGGATATGACCAATATTTGTTTATAAATTATGTTTTATAAAATCACACTTTAATTTTTTTTCAAAGGAATTGTTTTAAGCTCAATGTTTAGTAGTTCAATTAGTCTAAAAATAACATTAATAAATACAACTGTAATATAAATTGCTGAGTCTTTCTGGAAATAAGAATGGGAGAATAGTAACCAATAATTTAGTAAGTTAAATCCATCCGAGTTTTGCAGTAGACTAATTTAATTGATGAGAAGCAATCAGGTTGGAGGAAATGATGCAGATAAATTATTCTACATCATAGAAATAAGCTTTCTTATAAAAAGCTCACTGTTCAAGAATTACACTAAAGTGTGTTCTTCTTGAATGGTTCAAATTGTTTTGGCTCTGGACATACGTAGTTCAAAATAAGCAATCCTTATTGAGCATGATCCTACATTAGCCTTTGATAAAGAATTGAAGATTTTTGTTTTCATTTGGAAAAACTGTCATATTTAATTATAACTCAGCACTTATTCCTTGGCATATTCATTGCCTAAACACTAATAAAACAGTGTATTTTCACATGGAGATGGGGAGAGGGCAAAGTGAAAGGTTGGCATCTCTTATTAATATAATTAAATTATTGCCGGGGGAGGGATGGACTGGAAGTTTGGGACTAGCAGGTGTAAACTATTATTTATAGAATGGATAAACAAAGTCCTTTTGTATAGCACAGGGAACTATATTCAATATCCTGTAATAAACCATAATAGAAAAGAAAAAAAATTATTGCTGATCTTCTTAGCTTCTAAACATGGGGAGATTCCAATTGTCAACAATACATGCATTTAAATCTGGGTAATAAACAAGTAGATGCATCAATTTCATAAATTAAAAGCAAAAAAATAAAGTTTACTTTTCCTTCTCTGAAGAAAGTCATTGTCAGAGAGGAGACAACATGGCAGAGTAGAAGGATTTGAGCTCACCTCCTCTCACAAAAACACCAATCACAACTGACTGCTGAACAACTATTGACAGGAAAGACTGGAATCTGCCAAAAAGAGATATTCTACATCCAAAGACAAAAAAGAAGCCACAACAAGATGGTAGGGGGGGCGCTTTCACGATATAATAAAATCCCGCACCCACTGGGTAGGTGACCCACAAACTGGAAAATAATTATATCACAGAGCTTCCCCCACAGGAGTGAGAGTTCTGAGCCCCACATCAGGGTCCCCAGCCTAGGGATCTGGCGTTGGGAGGAGGAGCCCCCAGAGCATTTGGCTTTGAAGGCCAGCAGGGCTTGAGTGCAGGAGCTCCATAGGACTGGAGGAAAGAGAGACTCCACTCTTGGAGGACATGCACAAGGTTTCACAATCTACCAGGGCAAAGCAATGACTCTATAGGAGCCTGAGCCAGACCTCCCTGTGGGTCTTGGAGGGTTTCCTGGGGAGGCAGGGGTTGGCTGTGGCTCACTGTGGGGCAAAGACACTGGTGGTGGAGGTCCAAGGGAATATCCAACAGTGTGAGCTCTCCCAGAGGTCACCATTTTGGCAGTGAGACCTGGCCCCACCTGACAGCCTTCAGGCTCAAATGCTGGGAAACCTCAGGCCAAACAACCAACAGAGTGGGAACACAGCCCCACCCGTTAGCAGAGAGGCTGCCTAAAGTCATCCTGAGTGCACAGCTGCCTCTAAACACACCACTTGACATGGCCTTGCCCACCAGAAGGACAAGACCCAGACTCACCAGTGGGCAGGCACCAGTCCCTCCCACCACAAAGCCTGCACAAGCCCCTGGACCAACCTCACCCACCAGGGGGAAGACACCAGAAGCAAGAAGAACTACAAACATGCAGCCTGAGAAACAGAGATCACAGACACAGAAAGTTAGACAAAATGAGATGGCAGAGAAATATTTCTAGATGAAGGAACAAGATAAAACCCCAGAAAAACAACTATGTGAAGTGGAGATAGGCAATCTACCTAAAAAAGAATTCAGAGTAATGATAGTAAAGATGACCCAAGATCTCAGAAAAAGAACGGTTGCATAGACTGAGAAGATACAAGAAATACTTAACAAAGAGCTAGAAGATTTAAAGAACAAACAGAGATGAACAATACGATAACTGAAATGAAAAATGCACTAGAAGGAATCAATAGCAGATTAAATGAGGCAGAAGAATGAATACTTGAGCTGGAATACAGAATGGTGGAAATCACTACTGCAGAACAGAATAAACAGAAAAGAATGAAAAGAAGTAGGACAGTCTAAGAGACCTCTGGGACAACATTAAATGCACTAACATTTGCATTATAGGGGTCCCACAAGGAGAAGAGAGACAGAAAGGACCTGAGAAAATACTTGAAGAGATAACAGCCAAAAACTAACATGGGAAAGGAAATACTCACTCAAGTCCAGGAAGCACAGAGAGTCCCATACAGGAAAAACCCAAGGAGGAACATGCCAAGAAACATATTAATCAAATTGATAAAAATTAAAGACAAAGAGAAAATATTAAAAGCAACAAGGGAAAAGCAACAAATGGTATACAAGGGAATCCCATAAGGTTATCAGCTGATTATTTTAGCAGAAACTCTGCAAGCCAGGAGGGAGTGGCATGATATATTTAAAATGATGAAAGGGAAAAACCTACAACCAAGAATACTCTACCCAGCAAGGCTCTCATTCAGATTTGATGGAGAAATCAAAAGCTCTACAGGCAAGCAAAAGCTAAAAGAATTCAGCACCACCAAACCAGCTTTACAACAAGTGCTAAAGAAGTTCCCTAGGTGTAAAAGAAAAGGCCACAACTAGAAACAAGAAAATTATGAATGGGAAAGCTCACCGGTAAAGGTAGGAAATCATCCACACACAAAAATGATATCACAACCAGCAATCATGAGAAGAGGAGAGTACAAATGCAGGATACTGGAAACACATTGGAAATTAAGAGACCAACAACTTAAAACAATCTCTTATATATATAGACTGCTACATCAAAACCTCATGGTAACTGCAAACCAAAAATCTACAATAGATATGCAAAAAAATGAAGAAAATCATTGTCAGGTTTATGGAAACCATGTTGTAAAAGCTGTCTATTTCAGAAAGCACACTGAATGTGGTCTTCAGGAATATATGGTACATCAAATGCCAGTATTCTTTAGTTCTACATGCACACACATAGGCCCAGTAATATCCTCTATCCACTAGCCTCCCCCGACACATATGTGTATGTCTCACTTGTAATATTTTTCCCACTTAACCACTGGTCAGTAAAGGCTTGCCTTCCCTCAATTCAAGTATACCTTCTCTGGCTATTCTTGAGTGAATAAACCACAAGTTTAGAAAAAGTTGTGTCTATTTACAATACGTAGGCTATGGGAACTTACTGGGTTTTTTTTTTTTTACATTCATAATTGAACTGACAAATAATCTTATTTCTTTTTCAATGCAATGAATGGAAATTTTCATTGACAATAACCAGATATGTGACATGAATATTTTTCTATCTGAAGATTATAAACCTATGTTTATAAATATTTTAAAAATGAGTTTTAACAATTGGATTTTGACAGTTGTGCCTTCTTTGATTGATTTTTTATTATATGAGTATCTACAAACCACTGTACTAAACCATCAACATTAGTACACAGGAGAGTCCTAGAAACTACTAATTTTGAAGCATTGTGATCTGAGCTATACCAAAGACCATGAAAAACGAGAGTCCTGACAAATCTAGCCCAGATCAGCAGAAGCGTTCAGCTGACCCACAGAGACATGAGAAATAATAAATGTTACTTTGACACACTAAATTTTGGGGTGGTTTGACATGCAGTAATAGCTAAACGATATACTGCTATGAAAAAATGCAATTTTCTCCAGGTCGCTTAGGGATTTAGATGTTGTAATTAACCAAAAAATACCTGTTCAAGTGAGATATCAATATCCTACACTTATAAGTGTTTCAAGAATTTTAAGACTGTAACTACACTTGCTAGTAAGCATTAAACCCGTGTTTATGTGCTAGGGATTGTGCTGAATAATATAGAAAAGTTCTGTCATTTAATCGTCAAAACAGCTCTATGAATATACATTATTTTCTTTATTATTGACATTCTATAGACAAGGAAAGAGAGAAGGTAAGTAACTTGTTCCTAATTACACATCCAGAAAGGGGTGGAGTCTTTCACTTTTATTCAGATTACCTGACTACCGATTTGATTAAGAATGAAGAATAGCAAATACTTGGGGAAACGCTGTGGCCCACCATGTTCTGGGTGCACTTTCCTTTTCAGCAAGATGATCCTCTCAATTCTACACTGTTTTAGGCAGCCATGCACAATCATAATGCACTTTCTACCTGTAGCAGATACCATGGATTGCTTTACTCAGCACCCAACTCATTCCCTTCTTGTAAGCTTTTCTAGAGGGAAAAGGCTGGAAATCTACCACAAAGGAATAAATTTACAGTGTTTTCTATATGCCCTAGATGTGGTACATGTTTTGCTAATCAGATGCATTAGGTTTTTATTTGGAACCAAGTTACAAGGAGGAGTCAGAAGACAGGGGCAAAATTCGGCTGGCAAAAATTCTGGTGCAGGCTACTGAAGCCAGCAGATGTGGGGATAACTTTCTGATTTGTCAATTTCCTGACTCTAGAAAGGCAGTAGTTTTCTTAATAGCCTACCTCTATGATATAGTTTTTGATATCACACCTGGAATCTCAGGCCAGAGTCTGTTTCTTCAGGCCTCCTAACATTTCTGTGAGTTGTCTATACCCACCATGAAACCCATTTGTACAGATTCCAGCTAGAGTTGATTATACTGTCTGTAATTAAGAACTCCTTCCTGTTTGGTAATTGGTACCAGAAGGGTTTGTGGGCAACAGAACCTGAAGAAAATGGAAATAAGTGATCAGTTGATTTTTTTAAAACTATGATTGTGTTAAAGCTATTAAAGGAGGAGATGACAGTCATCCATGACACTCAGCCATGGATTAGTTGATTATAACCTATCACCTGTGGTCACCTGGAATGAAGTACCACACTGACTGGCTGCTGCAATGGACCATTATGGGAGCATAGGAATATAAGGTGGGCTGTCTGCCACGAGCTACACTGAGTAACTTCAGGAAAGAACATGACTCACACAAGACACAGTCAAGAAGCTAAGGAATTTCTGCTATCTCTAAAAAAATTCCTATCACTTATAACTACAGAATTGATATAGCCAGGTATCACACAGAGGTTGCTAAATTACAAGTTTGCTCAGAATGTGGTCCCTGGATCAGCAGCATCAGCAACAGCTGGGAACTTGTTGGAAAAGGAGATTCTTGGGCCTCATCCTAGAAATATAAAAACAGAAAACTGGGAATGGGGCCTGGAAATCTAAGAAGCCCTCCATGTGATTCTGATGCATAATAACTTTTGAGCACAATTAAAGGTTCCCAATACTCCACCAAAACCACCTGCAGAGCTCTTTTGTAAAGGAGCAAAACAGAATTATAATGGCAACATTTGGGAGAATTTAGATGGCTCCAAGTACTCTAAATACTCAAACTACACTGAGATCCTCCTTGGCCAACTTATGTCCAACTTATAGCACCTCCTCCTGCCATATCCAGCGAGGCTGGTCTGGGTTTACTTGAAGGTTTGCCTGAACTACTCAACTCACAACAAATGGAAATTCTCTTCATGCTCCATTCCTCCCACTTGTCACTGCTTCCAGCTATGACTGGTGTCAGACCCCAGCAGGGCTCCATTGAGGCAAGAGCAATGCCATTCTCAGGAGAAGGCTAGTAAATAATTGCAAAGGTTTTGCTCATTATTTCCCTAAATAAGGGGCAAATGCATAGAAATAAATTCTGAACATACTAGTCTAGGCAAGATAGAATATTACCTTAGATCAGGCTGGATTTATGGATACTGTTATAATTATTAATAATTTTGAATTCAAATTGCTGCTGAAGCCCCTGGGGACAGTTCTCATTGTTTGCTCCAAGGTTGACTAAAATGTACATTCAAAAATGATCTACAGGGCTTCCCTGGTGGCGCAGTGGTTGAGAGTCCGCCTGCCGATGCAGGGGACACGGGTTCGTGCCCCGGTCCGGGAAGATCCCACATGCCACGGAGTGGCTGGGCCCGTGAGCCATGCCGCTGAGCCTGCGCGTCCGGAGCCTGTGCTCCGCAACGGGAGAGGCCACAACAGTGAGAGGCCTGTGTACTGCAAAAAAAAAAAAAAAGATCTACATAGCATGAAGCTGAAATACACAAAAAGTCTTGATGTGATATAGAAAAATCAATCTCAAGTTTTAAGCCGAAAAAGAATGAACTCATTATGTGCAACATTCTTGCTCACCTCCTGACTATGCCTACCTATGACTAACATGTGTGCATTGCTTTGGGATCAACAGCATCTTCAAAAAAATCTTCTTTCCAGGCTGGGAAGGGAGGAGGGGGATGTTACTTTTGGAACTGGGATTCCTGACAATGTTTGTGATCATGGGTTTCTAGGGTGACAGGCCATGGAACATCATATAAGAATCAGAGGCAAAGTAGAATTCTTACCATAATGTAAAATTCTAGCAGCAGAGTTAGAGTGGTGATAGGGGTGATTTAAAAGAGAAATCTGGGGTAGTAGCTTAACCTTTCAGGGGATTCCAAGGAATGAATTAGAGCAAAATGATAATAACACATGAGTGATAAAACCCACTGGTGGCATAACACAAGTCACAATGATGTCATCATGGCTGCTCACCCGATTCCCAAACTTGAGTCTGTCCTAAACCCACAGTTCTTTGTATATAGAGGAAGCCAGCCAACCTTGAAGAAAGACCTTGTGGTATCACAAGCATATCCCATAAATCTTTCTCTCAGTCTCCTTCAAGAGTAGCTTTGACTATTTACCAAGGTAACTGTGCAGCTATAAAAGGGAAATAGCTGGATCTTTCAGGAATTATTGGCCCCTGACTCTAAAGTAACACAGTCCAGGATGTCACAATTATATACCCAGCAGAATAGGGACATATTAAAGTGAGAAGACAATTGAATTTTGGGGTCTAATTCTGCTACAGTGGTACCCGTGGGTCTGCAAACCCATACTGTGGTCGTTTCCACATTTTCTGCTTATAGAGATGACTGAATGTCCATGTTGTCTCCCTGATGCCCCAAGTGAGAGTTATTATGCAACAAAGGGCTCAACAAAACATCTTGAGCTTCCTGTCCTTATCCAAAGTAAAGGTGCACGCTGGGGGAGTTGCAGAGACTAGTCCAGCATCACAGGTTTGAAATGTGTAAGGTGTGGTGGCAGCAGCTACTACTTGTCCCCCAGTGGCTGTGCTCCCCTTTTCTCTCATAGAAGTAATATCTCTAAATTTTAACTAGGAAAATAGCCACTCAGAAAACAGGTTACATTTTCCTGCCATACATATTGTACCTAGGTACAATCTGACTAAGTTTGGGCCAATGGGATGTGAATGAGAACGATGAGAGCAATTCCTGGATCTTGCCTTTATAATGAAGAGATGTGTCTACCCCTTCTCCTTTTCCCCTTTGTGCCAGCTGAAATGCACACCAAGATACCACCTGAGTGACAGTGTAAGAACAAGATAGGAGTTAGGTCAGGGATAGTACCACTATGCCAGCTCTAGTCTGGTTATACCAGGACTTTCATTTAGTGAGAAATAAATTTTCATCTTGTTTGTGCCTGTATCATTCTGGATCTCTTTCCAGCAAACAAACTCGTATGCTTACAAACACAGGTAGTGATTCCTGTCATATCCCCATAAAAAACAGCAGCAGCAACAACCACGAAACCTTTCTTTGGTTTGTGCAGATGACCGCTGGGTCTTGGAGAATATCAGTGGATTACTGTAAATTTAAACAAGTGATGATTTTAAATGCAGGTGCTATTCAATATGATCTCTTTAGTTGAGTAAGTCAACACAACCCTGCTACCTGGCATTCAGCTTTGTTCTCACAAGTGTCTTCTTTTTTTCTTCACCCCAATAAGCAGAGAGCACCCAAAGGAGCTTGCTTTGACACATTCTATTTCAGGTGTATGTATGCAATAATCTAGCCTTCAAGGATTTGATCATCTCACCCTTCTATAGAACATCATGCCGGTCCACTACATCAAGGGTGTCATGCTGATAGATGTTGAATGTAGAAGTGACAGACTCTAGATGCATTGAAGAGATTTACGCATGCCAGAGGATGGGAAGTATATCCAAGAAAAATTTAGGAGCCTGACACCTCAGTGAAGCTTCTGGGGGTCCAGTGAAGTGGAGCACACTAAGATACTTCTTTCAAAGTGGAACGCCATTTGCTCCACTTTGCACCACCTACCACAAGATTATTATGAAGATTGTTTATCCCGAAAGTATTGAATTGGATTAAATAAATTTAATTGAAGAGAAAGGGAAGGTAAATAAAGTCAGGGTTCTGATCCATATTGAATCAACTTTGGAAATGTTTTGGGTGGTTATAAACAGCTTGGACAAATGAGATATGTGAGAGACCTTATGCTCTGCATGGTTTAAATTAATTGCATACAGTATGGGATAAGAAAGCCATCAGTCACTTGCAGTATGAAGAAAATTTATTATTTGCCTAGTTAGAAGGTAACTTTATCAAATGTAGGATATGGAAGTCAAAGATGCAAGGAGGAGATGTGCTTGGTGAGATGAAATGAGAAACTAGACAAGCAGAATGAGAAGAAATATGAATATATAAGCTTTTTTTAAAAAAAGAACTGAAAGAACCCTCACACTTTGCTTGGAAGATAAAATGGTGGAGATGGTCTGGTGGTTTCTCAAGAAGTTAGAGTTATCATATGGCCCAGCAATTCTATTCTTAGGTATACCCCCAGGAAAATTGAAAACATATGTTCACACAAAAACTTTTACACAAATATTAGTCACAACATTACTCATAATACCCCAAAGGTAGAAACAACTCAAATTTCCATCACCTGATGAATGGATAAATAAATATGGTATGTGCACACAACAGAGTATTATTCAACCACAAAAAGTAATAAGTACTGATAGATGCTACAACATGGAAGAACCTTGAAGGTATTACGATAGAAATCATATGCAAAAGGGCATATGCTGTATAATTCCACTTATATAAAATGTCCAGAATAGGTACATCCATATAGACATAAAGTAGATTCCAGGGGTTGGAAAGAGGAGAGAATGGGAAGTGATTGCTAATGGGTATAGGGTTTATTTTTGGCGTGATAAGAATATTTAAGAATTAGATAATGATGATGGTTGCACAACTTTGTGAATATACTAAAAACTACTGAATTGTACACTTTAAAATGGTGAATTTTATGGGATGAAAGTTTTATCTCAATTTAAAGAAGAAGTGGCAAATGCGATTGCAATCTCTTTTCTTGCCTTGTGTGATATCACGTGCTTCTGGTTTTCCCACTACTTCTTTGGCCACGCTTTATAAGTTATTGTGCATGTTTCTCTTCTTTTGCCATCCATTAAATATTGGTTTTTCTCAGGGTTCTCTCCTAGGCTTTCTTCCTTTCTTCCGTTTCCTCCTTATACAATCTCTGTTGGGTAGTAAGGAAGTCATTGCTTTGAAGAGTTTGTCATGCAACAATGTCATTGACCACGATTTAGTTAAATAACCCAGTCTCCCAATAACATGCTTCAGATTTCAGTTACACAGTATATTAACTGTGAGTAATTGCATAAAATATAAACTTTACGGCTAGCTCCAGAAATCCCTACGTAAATAACAGATGTGCTTCATAATCAGTGACCAACCACATCACTTCTTTCAAAGTCTGTTGGTGATTGCCATTGTACATCAGTTATTCAGTTCATGCACAGAGAGCAAAGCCTGTAGTTGGGTTGTCTCCTTGTCTCTCGGTGATAAACTTGTATGACATTTAACAAAAATGAATAATAGAAAAAAATGAAAGTTCAGCAAAGAAATTAAAAGTGATAATGCAGAAGTGAAATTGGGTGTGATTAGATTTGAAAATGGAGACAGCAGAATAAAGCCAGGATGAGACCTGGGCTGCACTGAGCCACTGAATGAACAACATTGAAAAAGTCTGATAAATCAAAAACAAGGTAAAGTGGCTTCAATATTGTTTAGTTTAAGTTGCCTTCAGAACAAGAAGCCGCTAATGGTGGAAAGAGAGAATTTACTTCTACTTTGGATTGAAGACTATAACGAAAAAACCCAATCAGTTTAACTAGCATTTAGGCCAAACATTAAATTTGGGTGCTGTGTTGAAAAAAACAGTAATTACAAGAAGACTGAAGAAGAACATTTTACTGACAGTAAAGGCTGATTTCATTGTTTCAGAAATTGGCATGATTTTGCAGAATTCGAACTGAAGGCAAATGAAGTTACAAGAGAAATAGCTGATTGTGGGAATGTTAAGCCTGTCACTGTTCCAGAGACTCTAGACATGCAGCCACAGAAATTTCATAAAAGGAACATATTAATATAAATGAGGAAAGTGGCTGTTGACAAAAAGAATGATGTCCCAGAGGAAGTGACACTGGCAAAAAAAACCCCAAAAACCTTCATATTAAAGGAAGTCATGGGGATATTTCACAGCACTGAAAGTGCGAAAGACAAAATGTTGGAAGCTGATCCAAACTTAGTAAGGAGTATGATAATTTGCCAAGGCATAGAAAAGATGCTCACTCTGTATCTTCTTTTAAAATTAATTAATTAATTTATTTTTATTTTTGGCTGCGTTGGGTCTTCATTGCTGCATGTGGGCTTTCTCTAGTTGCAGCAAGTGGGGGCTTCGTTGTGGTGCATGGGCTTCTCATTACGGTGGCTTCTCTTGTTGTGGAGCACAGACTGTAGGCATGCAGGCTTCAGTAGTTGCAGCACGCAGGCTCAGTAGTTGTGGCTCACGGGCTCTATAGAGAACAGGCTCCGTAGTTGTGGCACACGGGCTTAGTTGCTCAGTGGCATATGGGATCTTCCAGGACCAGGGATGGAACCCATGTCCCCTGCACTGGCAGGTGGATTCTTAACCACTGGGCCACCAGGGAAGTCCCTCACTCTGTATCTTAAGTTATATGATAAGAAGGCAAAGACTATTTAAACTCCTTTTGATAAGTTTTGTACAAAGAAATAAAACACTTAAATTCTCAATATTTCTAATGTTTTAAATTTTCATGTACTAAATATTATAAAACTAATTTTTTTCAATTCCCCCAAATAGAGTTTTTAACGTTTTGATTAAAACATTTTAAAGGTCACAGACCAATTGTAATTCTTCCTATTGATTATTAAGATCACTGCATAGTTTCAGCTTGCAAAGTTATTTTTATGGTCCTGAACTACCATGTAAAGTGAGGACTGCCTGTATTCATTATGACACAGATACCGAAAACTCAACTCAATCTAGCTTAAGGGAAAAGAGGCATTGTTTTTTAGCTCACATTTTGAAATGTCCAGGGTAGGTCTTATTTCAGCCATGGCTGGATTCATGGCTGAAATGACATAAAAAGAACTCAGCTTTTCTTCACCTCAAATCTACGTGTTGGTTTTCTTCTCAGGCTCTATGTGATGACCTCCAGTGGCTGTCACTCTCATGGTAGCAAGATGGCTGCTAGCTCTAGTTTTTTATTTTTCCAGGTTCTAGTCCAATGGGATCAAACAGAATAGGCCTTCTTTATCAGTAGCTCCTGTACAAGTTTTTAGGTTCTCACTTATTTTACTAGCTTAGGCTGCCACTCCTATACCCCAATCACTGTGGCCAAGAGTATGAGATCTTCTACTTGACTTAGATCTGGGTCTCCTATTCTATCCTTGGGGCCAGAGAGGGACCCCTACTCAAATCACACAGACTGTTGGTGAGGAAGTGCAAAATACTCAAAAGAAAACCAAATGTGTTGGCAGACAACATAAATGTGCAGGGCATACTCCTTGGACATCATCCACTCCTACAGCTTTCATTATCCTCCACTTGAGAGTGGCTCTAAGATCTGTCTCCAGAAATTATGACCTATATTCCCAACTCCTTGCTAGACAGTTCCCCTTGGGTTCATTGCAACCAACTGAAAATCCATGTATCTGAAGGTGAACCCATTTCTCCTCACCCCCAGCCCCAGCCAAATCTATGTCTCCTCTTGGTTTCCTATCTCAACCAGTATCATCACTCTCCACACCAGTTTTTCACGCTAGAAATCTGGGACATAGCTTGCCTCCTGACTCTCCCTTACACTTGATTAAAATCCATCACCAATAAATTCTTGTTAATTGTACCCCTAATATCCTTGAAATCAACCCACTTCTTTCTGTCCATATTTCTCTTACCCCATTTCAGCTCCCATCTTTATCTCTTGACTGCACCACAGTGATACCATATTTTAACTTGATGTCCAGCCACTTTTTTATTGTGGTAAAATACACATAACATAAAATTTATCATCTTAATCTTTTTCAAGTGTTCAATCCAGTGGCATTTAAGTACATTTCTATTGTTGTGCAACCATCACCACAATCAATCTCCAGAACTCTTCTCATCTTGCAAAACTGAAATTCCACACACATTTAACAACACCTCTGTATTCTCCCCACCCTGCCCCTGGCAACCACCATTCTACATTCTGTCTCTATGATTTTGACTACTCAAGATGCCTCCTGTGAGTGGAATCATATAGTATTTGTCTTTTTGTGATTGGTTTATTTCACTGAGCATAATGTCCTCAAGTTTCATCCATGCTGTAGCATGTGTTAGAATTTCCTTCCTTTTTAAGACCTAATAATATTCCACCGTAGATCTATCACATTTTGCTTATCCACTCTTCCATCAGTGGATGAGCAACTTGGGTTGCTTCCATATTTTACCTTTTGTGAATAATGCTGCTATGAACACGAGTGCACAAATAGCTCTTCGAGAGCTGCTTTCCTTACTTTGGGGTATATGCTTCTAATTTAATTTTTCATGAACTTCCATACCTCTCCCATAGTGGTGGCACCAAGTTACATTCCTACCAACAAAGCACAAGGGTGCCAACTTTTCCAGCTCCTCACCAACGCTTGTTATTTTCTGTTTTTTGATAGTAGCCATCCTGATGGGCATGAGGTGCCAGCCATGGTTTCTGTCTTCTAAACTTTTTTCATACTCTAGCCAGAATGACCTTTAATAAGCATATGGTGATCATGTCACTACCCTGTTTAAATCCTTCAGTGGCTCCTCCTTGCCTTCTGGACAGTCTGGCCCCCTTCACATGTGTCACAAAACCTCTCATGATTTCCTCCCTTGCTTACTTGTCTAGCCTCCCTCTCAGCTGCTCCCTTTTCCACGTCTTCCCTTCTAACGCATTTCCCACTTGTTACACACACATGTACACTCTACATTTGTCGCTCTGAAATATGCTCAGGTCTGTGAAAATGCTACATTTCCCCTCATCCAGCACCATTTCTTCTGTCAGATGCTCTTTCCTCTTTATCACCTACTAGCTCCTTCTTATCCTTGAGATCTCAGGACAGCATATTCTCCAGGAAAATCCCCTTCATAAATTCCGTCTGCCCAAGCTATGTCAGCACCCCTACTATGTGCTCCCAGAGCACTCTATTCTTGCCCTAACATAGCATTTCATCACATTCTATAATTGTCCGCTTACTCATATTTTTCTCTGGTCCTGTGCTGTCCAATATGTGGCTGTTAAACACTAAGAATAACTAGCGTGACTGAGGAAGTTAACTCCTAATTTTATTTAATTTTAATAAATTTAAATTTTAAAATGATTGGGTCATTGATTGAAAAATTATTACGTATATTTAGAACAACTTGGATATGTATCTACTTTTTCAACTGTAAGTTCATTCAATCTAAATACAGTTTCAGTAACAGATGAAAATTAAGCATGTGAATTGAGATGTGCTGTAAGTATAAAACAGTCTCTGGATTTCAAAGACATACAAAATTAAAAAATGCAAAGTATCTCATTAAAAACTTTAAGAAATTGATTACATGTTAAAATGATAATATTTTGATGTGCTAGTTTAAATAAATTCTTAAAATTAATTTAAATTGTAATCTAATCACTTCTAATCTGGCTACCAGAAAATTTTAAATTATATATGTGGCTCACCTTATATTTCTATTGGACAGCACTGACCTCTACTGTAAGTTCTGTGGGGACAGGAATCATGACTGTCTTATTTACTTATTTAAAAAACATTTGTAACATTTATCATGTGTCAGGTATTACTCTATACATTACTTACAATTATAAGCATTAACTTTTAAAATTCTTATTACAGCCTTTTTAGTATTATCATTATCTACATTTTACATATGAGGAAATTTGCACAAAGAGATTAACTTAACTAGTTGAAGGTCACAGAGCTGACCTTGTGGAGATAGTCTGTAAGGATCCAGATTCCATGCTCCGTAATTTTGTTATGCTGTCTCTTGTTCATTCTTTTATTACAGGTGTCTACCCAATTAACAACAATATGCAAGTATTCTTCTTCAATTAATCAACCTGTTATTCAATAAGCATTAACAGAATGCTTATGTGCCAGGTATTGTGCTGGGTGGTATGGACCCGGCTGTGAATGAAACAAAAGCTTTAATTTTAAAGAAACTCTATTCAGTAGCGATGACAACGATATGAGACCATGATAATACAGAATTGTATTAAACAGAACAATTATACAATACAAATACACTATTTGAGAACACATGAAGTTGCACCTACCTTTTAGCTGAGAGACGAGCAACGTGATGGGAAGAGTGAGAGAACCTTAAAGGATAATTAGGAATTAGCTACACGTGGGTAAGTGGGAGTGGTTGGTGAAGCAAGTACTACGCAGGAGGGGCCAGATGAGCAGAGGAAAGAAATAGCCTGGTGTTTGCCACTGAAATGGTTTAAGCCAAATGAATAACAAGTTCAGATTTAACTCCATGAAAGATCACACTGGATAAAGTTGAAGAAGAAATTGGAAGGAAGAAACAGTATTATACAGCAGAGAAACAATGAAGAGTCTGGCGCTCTGATCCTGAGCATAGATGATAGCAATTTAGGTTAAAGTAGGGGTAGTGATAAATGAGATGCATTTTAGAGATATTTAAGGGATAGAGTAGACTTAACCTGATGTTTGATTGGAAGGAGGATGGTGTTTGTTGCAGATGTTGCAAATTACTTAATCAATATCTGTTTTCACTTTCTTCTTGGTTTTTTGAGGTGCCAATGTGCCCACCTAAAGTCAATGGATCTTGATAGGGTAATACAATCATAGCAATCCTGTTCCCCACCTTCTGGTCTCCCCTGCACCTGGGTCAGTCATCTGGCTTGTCTGACAAATGAGCCGTACAGAGAAGTCTGCTCGGAGGGTTCTTCAGGGAAAGCTTTGTTTCCTGGTGGACTCATGGCTGCTGCTGCTTTTTTCTGTTTTCCTGAAAGAGAAAATGATGCAGCTCTGTCTTGATTCCATTGGGCAATGCCAAGTGAACTGCAAAAATATTATTAGGCATTTTAAAGTTATTGAATCAACACCACAGCCACCTACCTGGAACCTACATGTTATGTGAGAAACATAAGGCAATAGCACTTAAGCTGCTGTTAATAAAGGATGTGTAAATTGAGTTGTTTACTACTTGTAGTTGAACACATGCCTCTTTGATAACGGGTTAAATGAGAGTTGTCAAGGCTTTTCCCTGGTTTCTGACTTAAGCAATTGGGTGCATCACTGGAAAGCCTGGGGGCAGGACAGGGTTAAAAGGAAATTTGTTGAGCTAAAGATTGTTTATGCTAAATGTGATGGGAGTGGGTATATCCAAGTGACAAGTAGGCCATTCAATATACACGTGCAAAAATCGAGAGAGAGAGACAGAGAGAGGGAACGAACTCTGGCCTGGAGACACAGACTTATGAATCATTAACATATTAGTATAACAGGTCAATTTACCTAGGGACATAAATATATAATAAAAGAAAAATATATTGTTAATGAAATCATACCTTTCTAGTATAAATATGACTTCTAATTCTCAGCCTTGCCCTAAAATGTGTAGGGATCCAGGCTGCTGGAGCTGGGATGCTATCTGGCTGGTAGTTTGAACATAGAGTATGACATCACTTAAATATAGGATGAAAGCACATAAGAAAAGAATACTGACAGTGGCAGTATCTTGATTAAGGTTCCCCAAAAGCAGGCCCTGGGACAACAAACCAAGTAGTTCTTTGGGAGGTTATCCCAGAAAACATAGGTAGCGGAATGGTGAAGTGATACGGGAAAATAAAGGAAGTGAATAAAGGATGTGTTATCAGGTACCACTGTGGGTACCTGGAGCTTAAAACTGCCAGAGAAATCATGAAGCCACTGTAGAACATATACCTCAGAGTTATTCCACTGAGTGCGAGGGAGCTGGGAGCTGGGAGCTGGGTATGTATACACCAACTTTCTTTCTTTTCCCCTCAGCTTTACTGAGGTATAATAGACAGATAAAACCATAAGATATATAAAGTTGTGTCCACCAATTTCTGTCAGTCATTGATGAGGGCTGCTTCCATGCACATGGGCAGAGCAGGCTCTACAATGAGATGCATGTGCTGGCAGCTGAAAGTCTGGTCAGCCTGCACTAAATGGCAAGGTCCTAGGGGCTATGGGAAGGGTATCAACAGCATCTAAGATGGAGCATAATTAAAGCCAAGAAGGCCATGGGATACAATGGAGGCAGCCAGAAAGGAGTAAGAAGAGTTGAAAGAGGAGGCGAGACAGAACCTGAGGAAATTTTCTGAGCTAAACACGGTGTCTGCAGTCACTTGAGCATTCCAGCAACCTTGGGCACCAGCAAAAGGAGTTATTAAAAGTGCTCACCAGCTCTAAACATAAGGGATGCTATGTTATAGAAGTGCCATTTTAGTGGCATTTGAAGAGCAACTCCTGCTTTTACTACTAACTCTTAATTCTGAGTAAATTAAAAATGCATTTTCCCCTCTTAACAAAAAATAACCTTTGGGACTTCCCTTGGCGGTGCAGTGGTTAAGAATCCACCTGCCAACGCAGGGGACACAGGTTCGAGCCCTGGTCCGGGGAGATCCCACATGCCGCGGAGCAACTAAGCCCATGCGCCACAACTACTGAAGCCCGTGAGCCTAGAGGCCGTGCTCCGCAACAAGAGAGGCCACTGCAATGGGAAGCTCGTGCACCGCAATGAAGAGTAGCCCCCGCTCACCGCAACTAGAGAAGGCCTGCGCAGCAACGAAGACCCAAAGCAGCCAAAAATAAATAAGTTAATTTATTTATTTTAAAAGATTTATTTAAAAAAATAACCCTTGAGAGAAAATGAAACAAAACAACCAAAAAACTGCCCGTTGCTAAAATATTTTGCTCCATCTGTTTCAATGGAAGGAAAAATTTTTAATAAGAATTCTCTGGAGACTTTGAAAAGTGAACAGAAAATATTCATATTTTTTGGTGATAATTTGTCAGTGGGTGACATCTTAGGTTCAATGCCAATATATTGATGATCTCGAATGTAAATGACCTTCCTAGGCCAGAAAATGCTGTGAAATCCCTGGAAGGACTAGTACGTTGTGATGTGAATTATAAGGAGCCAAAGGGGTGGCCCATCTGTAATCAGAAATGAAAATATCCTGCAGGCAGTCTTGTT
The DNA here is from genome assembly GCF_003031525.2 of Neophocaena asiaeorientalis asiaeorientalis. Lineage (NCBI taxonomy): Eukaryota > Metazoa > Chordata > Mammalia > Artiodactyla > Phocoenidae > Neophocaena > Neophocaena asiaeorientalis. Next base: position 4,165,612 of record NW_020172316.1, on the reverse strand, counting down.
TTTCACAGTGTGCTTGGAAATGTTCTTTTTAAGAACCAGAGAGTCTATACGCAGTCATATTTATTTCTCATTGTGTTGGAGCTTTCACCACGTAGGAATCCAGAAGAGGATTATGTTAAAGGGCGGCTCATGTGCCCTGAGGATTTAGAATTCATCAGGCCCAAATGACCTTGCACGTTATACAATGTGTCCAGCGTCAGGGTCAAGCTTTCCTGCTCACTTCTCAGAGGCTTTCTATGAATGAAAATGACCCCTGAATATGACAGAGAACTGAGAGAGTTGGTTGATCCAAGAATATTTTCTTCCAGAGAGACTATATTCTGTTAGGTCTGGTTATAAAACACAAAGAAATTTAATTGGCTGTTCTGGAACATTTTTCTTGTAATAGCCCATCTGGCATGGTGATGTTTGAAATGCCATTGTAGGATAACATGGTACTGGTCCTTGAAGTAGCATAAAACCTGATGTATGTGGAACATGCTGTAAACACCACAGGGAAAGACTTGTTTTTCATGGAAAACTCAGTTTCCTGTAGCACAATGACCTGAGTGTCAAGGACACATAACCTTTTTTTTTTTTTAAGAAAGCAAATACACTACCAAACGTAAGGTAGATAGCTAGTGGGAAGCCGCCGCATGGCACAGGGATATCAGCTCGGTGCTTTGTGACCGCCTGGAGGGGTGGGATAGGGAGGGTGGGAGGGAGGGAGACACAAGAGGAAAGAGATATGGGAACATATGTATATGTATAACTGATTCACTTTGTTATAAAGCAGAAACTAACACACCATTGTAAAGCAATTATACCCCAATAAAGATGTTAAAAAAAAAAGAAAGCAAATACAAAAACCCCTAGTTCATTCTCTCTGAATAACTTTCCCCAAATGGTGATGAGAACATAGCAAAATCATGTACAAGTTAAATAACTGTGATAGCAGCTTCTAGAAGGTTGTGACTCAAGTAAAAGCATTAGAATATGCATGGTTTTCAAGCAGAAACTGTTATAACTGAAAGAATTATTGAGCCATACCTACTATAAACCTCCCAGTTTCCTGCTTAAAAAAACAAAAACACATAAAACAAACAAAACAACCACAGACACCAGACTAGCGAGACTGGCATTCAGCAGAGTCGGGAAGTGTAAGGCTAAAGCCTTGACTTCTGCTCATCCTGTTCGGGTCCCTTGAAAAATGTCCTCAAGGAATGAAGAGTTTGTTTTGAAAACATTTGCCCAATAGCCTAAAAGTTCCTCTCCTGTTCCGCTAAATGATGCTGACTCAAGCGTCCTCTAAAAAAGACTAATATCTAGATTTTTACCTACTCATCTGGTGGGACTGACAAATCTACAGTTCAGAAGGAAAAAGAAGACATTTAAGAAAGAAGAAAGGGACAAGATAAGCATTTTGGGAATTCACTTAAAACATAAATTCTGACCCAAAGTACTGTATTTGGGGAGAGGATGAGAGGAAAAAGGAGGACTCGTCACTACAGTGCTTCTGTTTTGCCTCTTCTGCCCACACACGATTTTAATCCCAGGACCTTTCCAAACTTATAGCCCACCCTCCACTTCTCGTCAGAGGCCAACTCCCTCTTCAAATCTCCTCCATGTTAAGGGATTAGTCTAAATTAAAACATTAATATATTCATGTACCACACCTCCAGGTAATGTGTTTGCATTTTAATAGGAAACTTCTGGAAAAAATGCATTTTACCAATGGAATCATTCAAATGGTGGGAATTGTGGGTAGCATAGCAGGCCATTGAAAAAGATGCATCTGGGGTGGGATGGTGGGCAAGTCTTTCTGCAGCCAAGGAATTCTCCTCTGAGCTTGGGGAATCTCCCTCTTCTCTTAGCAAGTCTGCTCCTGTCCCAGAGGGAGACTTTACCTCCTTCCTCAAGGTTACATGCTGCAAGTTGCTCACTGCAACCCAGCCATGACAAATGGGTCAGGAAAAGAGTGATCAGGGTCTGCGTCCTGTACATATTTCACCAAGACCTGCATCAGTCTTCTTAAAATAGGGTTTCCCAAGGTATGTGTTGCAAAATTATATAGGAGAATGAATTTACATGATCAAATAAGTTTGGGAAATGATTTGTACCATGCCATCTCCTTGGAGGGTTGTGCTAAGAAATCCTATAGTAAGTGTCAGGGTCAGGGATTTTACCTCCCTTCCAACTAACAAGATAGCTTGTCCCCTTTTTATGTATGCTGGGGGAAGACATGAAACTCCTGGGTCAGAGACAAAGACCTTTATTACAGCAAGTAGCATGAGTAGCGTGTTTGCCTTTGTTCCCCTCGTCCCCCAAAGCCTGGAAGGAAATGCAGAGGGGACCCAGGGGATGCTGTGCATCAGTGGATTTGTGTTACAGCTGAGGAATTCACCTAAGAACTTGGGGCGCCTACCCCTTTTCTCAAGTCTGTTCCCAGAGGGAGACTTTACCTCCTTCCTTGAGGCTGCGTGCTGCAAAGCCTCTCACTGCAGTACAACCATGACAAATGGCCCAGGAAAGGAATGATCAGGGTCTTGCAATGTTGGCACAGCCAGCAAGAATGTACAGGGATGCCCAAGGACTAGAGCGGGTTGCTTCTCCTAATAGTAACTAAACTTGCTTAATTCTGTTAAACCCAGAAATTCCTAATGTGTATGACCAGACAACAGCATTCAGTGGAACATATTTTGAGAAAGTTGATTTCTATTTGTTCACACTTTTGGACTCCACATGGTGGAACTGGGTCAGAGTGTTTCATTTTACGTTCCTCCATGGGTTTAAAAAATTTTTTTTAATAGTATCAATATAAGGGAGAGGTTTTCCAATATGGGACCAGGCAGGTATTTTATTTTCAGGATTTACCATTTCCTTCCAATCAGTTTTCCTTTGAACCAAGTCTGGGACTCACATACACTATTTTTTTCTGATCAAGGTAATCACTTCCAAGACCAAATAGGAATGGCTGTAGATTTCTCTATTATTAATCATAGTCCTAGTTTTATCATTTAGGCTTCCGTTGAGCAGGATCTCCTCTGGAATTTTAAGGAGCACTTCTTTTCCGGAAGGTCTATTCCATTATGTTTGGTTTTAATCTTTCTGTTAATTTGAAGAATGTTTGAAAATATAATCCCTTTAACAAATTTTGATGATCAGTCTTTTGGAAAGGAAGATACTTACATAGCTTAGTTTTTGTATCTTTATTCATTCCTTGGCTACTTTTTTTCATTCTTATGTGTGAACGCTGACCATGCCTCTGCTCTTTCATCCTTCTCTCTCCCAATTACGGGGAATTCTTCTGGAAGTTATCTTTTCTCGTTCCACATCTCTCTCTCATTCTCCTCCATTTCTGCTGGTCTGGATGCCTGTTTTAATTAAATTACCATGTAGACTTTTTCTTTTCTGCTGAACTTCACTCCAGGGACATGCAATTGATGACTGCTACTCTCTAGCTTCTTTCCTCAAACTTTATCTTGACCATTTACAGTCTAAGTGTCACCCAAATCCTCACAAAGGTGACAAAATAGCAGCCTCTTCAGCCCCCTTTACTCATTGTACCCACATGGTTTCCTTTTTGTTGGCAAGTCTTTTGCTATTTTGTAATGGGGAAAAAACATGAGCTGCTTTTTCAGATCTTGTGTTTATATTCTCAACCAAACATAGCACTAGACTTTCTCTTTCCTTTGGCTTTAATTAACTGGAATCTGTGTCTTCTGTCAAAAATTCAAATTTTGGTATAAGAGACTTTCTTTCACTCCTATTTTGTATTACAAATGATCATTCTCAGTTTTCTCTGTAACAATATTTCACATGTTCATATAGAAACTGGGCTTAATTGCAGTTGCAATATGATATTCCCTTGAAATCAGAGGGTGGTAAGCATCTGTTTACTCATAACTCTGAAAATGGAAGTCGAATCAAACATCTGTGATAAATCATTAGCCACGAATCAGCCTTACATATTGTGAGAATGAATGCCATTTTCTCCTGGAGTTGCTGATCATTGCAAGGTGTTAAAATATTACAAAATGACTGTGTACCCATATTGCAGTCATTTAACCTGATTCTTCTTTGCCATTTCCTGCTCAGGAAATTGGGCTCCATCTAACTGCACAGCTGGTTTGGCTTTAGAAACCTCACATTTCGACCCAAACGATCAGGCTGGTTGTACAGCTAGGCAAATCCATGGGTTTCAACATAAAAATCTTTAGCATGTGCCCCAGTGATGTGAGGGAATCAGACTTTTTCTGAGTGTCTCGTCAATTAACAGAAAGATAAGGAACCACCACCCTAGGAGCTGTTCAGGAGGAGATGTTTTTAACAAGACTGGTAGATCTGGCCTCACACTGAATGTTCTCCTAGTTTTCAGGAAATTATTATTCGGAAACAACTGAAACTTAAAGCACATCAGTACATTTCTACTTTTATATTTCCATGGGAAGACATTTTTAGTTCTGATTTCTCTGATCCCTCACCAAAAAGACATACTACTTCTGAAAGTAGGAAGCTAAAGTAATCAGGAAGAGGGAAGACTTTCGGGGTGAAGATAAAATTCCTCCCACCCATAAATTAGAATTACTTAGTACCAAAACAGATGAAAAAACTTAGTTTATGAAATCACGAGGGCAGGACTAGGATGAAGAGTTCCACTGACTACTTTGTGCTAGGCACAAGTCTAGGTGCTGGAGATTCAGTAAGGAAGCAGAGAGACAAAAGTCCCTGCCCTCACAGAGTTTACATCCTAGTGGAGGGAGATGGATAATAAACCACGAAATTATATTAGACAGTGACAGAGCTAAGGAGAACAATAAAGGCAGCAGAGGGACTGGAATGTTGGCGGGGGCGGGGTGTGATACACCGGGAGGTCGGAGAAGACTCCACTGAGAACGTGGCCTTTGAATAAGAGTCTGAAGCAGGCTCGGGAGAGAGCCACACACAGAACTGGAGCGATGCATTCTAGGTGGAGGGGGGGCAAGGCCTTGAGGCAGGATCGTGTGCCTAAAAAGTTAGAGGAGCAGAAGACAGGCCAAGTAGGTGAAGCGGCAGAGAGCAACAAGCAAGGAGGCTGAAGCAAAGAAATGAGGGAGAACTGCAGGCAACCAGGGCAGGAGGTAAGTTGACAGAGGCGGATGATGAAAGGCCTCAGAGGTCATTGTAAGAATGTTGCTTAGGGACAGACATTGTTCCTGCTTTCTCAGAATTTATCATCTGGCAGGGGAAAAATACATGGATGATTGATGATAAAATGAGATGACTATTAAAGGTAGGAAAGAACAGGGTGTTATGGAATCATAGCATGCTTGGTCCTAAAGTACTGGATGCGTCTCTTCCATGAGGAAAGTGTGTTTATGCTGAGACCAACAGGATGAGCATGAGTTAGACGCCTGGAGGTGGTGACGGCTCTGGGTGTGAGCTGCAGCTGTTTCTGGGGGCACGAGCAGCAGCAGTGGGAATAAAGAGCCCTGAAGCAAACATATCAGGAAGCGAGAAGAAATCCGTTATGACTAAGGCCGAAGAACAAGCGGGACAGTGCTGCAAGATGAAGCTGGGGAAGGGGGGCCGTGGCAGGGGGCAACTAGATTATAAAAAGAGTTTGGATTTTACCTGAGAGCACTAGGGAGCTGTGGAGTATTGTGAACAGGGAGATGACGTGATTGGGTCTGTCTTTTGGAAGATCACTCTAGGTGGAGGGTGGAGAGCAGATTGAGAAGAGCAAGCTGTGAGAAAGGGGAACCAGCCAATATTCTCCTGCAGTGGCACAGGGAGGATGGGACTTGGGACTTCCGGACTTTGCTGGTGGTAGAAGGAATGGAGAGACGGGAAACACTTGAGAGACATTTATGGATGAGAATAGATAGGACTGGGTGACTGACTAGATGTGGCGTTGCTGGTGGGCAAGTTTAACGTGGAGAGAAGGATCAAAGATGTCATTCAAGTTTCTGGCTCTGGCAACTTGATAGATCGTGGTGCCATTGACTGCAAAGAGGGGACAAAAGAGAAGGAACAAGGTCAGAGATGGATTTTGGCTTTTGGAACGTGCCATTCGTGTAACCCAAATAGCATTTGCTGTATTTTTTCCTGTAACTCCTTTCCCTAACTGAAAATTTTAAAAAGATCTAATTGGATTATTCCTTGACTGACTTAGATTAATCTTTATGCTTTACTATAGGAATGTCATTTCAAGGTAGCATTTCCTACAGATCTTTCTGTAAATCTGTTTAGTTATTAGGGACTTGGCTTCAGACGGAATCACACAATGATGCAGGTTGTAACATAGCTAAGCATGTGGCGCCATCTTCAGGACAGTTTATTAAAAAGTTATAAAACCAATCAGATTGAAAGGCAAGCTTCTGCCCCAGAATTCTTTTCTAGGGAGCGAGTATGACTCCATCTTGTTTGGTAATAAGAACCTAAAAAAATGTTTCTTCCAAATTCAATTGTATGCCTAAATTCTTGTCTTCCTGAGAATTATAGTTCATCACAGGATATAGGAAAGACAGTGACCATTTTTCCTTTGAAATCATTCCAGTTTGAAAGTGCCTGTGAGCTGGACAACTGAGCTTTGCTGTGGAAAAGCCTGGAGAGGGAAATTAAGGCAGCATCCCTTCAGGTTTCCTACCTTGGTGCCCAGATTCTCTGGAGCTTTTCCAATTTCATGTCATATATTTATGTTCTCCACTAGGTGCCTCATTAAATGTATAGCCAAGTGGAATTTAATTCTTATGCATTTGTAACAGTGAAGTTTGCATGAATATAAAAATTAGAAAAAAATTGTTAGTCTTTGCACCCCAATTTTTTGCATAGGAAATGTAGTATCATAGAGTAATATAATCTACACTTTAAAAATAAAAGGTTGTAAATAAAAATCAATATTGTACCATAGCTAAGCACAGTGAGGAGGAATAATATAGCTCACGAGATGACTTTTATTTTTAAAATCCTCTCAGCCTTTAATTATTCTATTTGAAGAGGTTCCGCCCTTTCTTTTTGTGGGGTTTGGTTATGAAAACATGCATATATGTGTTTATCAGAAGGTATCTGCCACCTTCGTGTACAGGATATACTGTTTAACCTACACCGAGCATTTAGCACAGTCTCATGAGTAGCTGGGAGATAAACAGCTTGGCTTTATACGTGGAGGCAAGTGATTTCTATCATCTTGTGGCACCCTGCTTGCAAATGGGCTTTCCTCCTAGACTGCTCTCATTAAAAATGCATATCAATTCACGTTCCCACCAACAGTGCAGGAGGGTTCCCTTTTCACCACACCCTTTCCAGCATTTATTGTTTCTAGCTTTTTTTTGATGATGGCCATTCTGACCAGCGTGAGGTGATACCTCATTGTAGTTTTGATTTGCATTTCTCTAATAATTAGTGATGTTGAGCATCTTTTCATGTGCCTCTTGGACATCTGTATGTCTTCCTTGGTGAAATGTCTATGTAGGTCTTCCACCCATGTGTTAACTGGATTGTTTGGTTTTTTTTGATACTGAGCTCCATGAGCTGTTTGTATATTTTGGAGATTAATACTTTGTCTGTTGTTTCATTTGCAAATATTTTACAACCACTATGGAAAACAGCATGGAGGTTCCTTAAAACTAAAAATGGAACTACCATATGACCCCGCAATCCCACTACTAGGCATATACCCTGAGAAAGCCATAATTCAAAAAGAGTCATGTACCACAATGTTCATTGCAGCTCTATTTAGCCAGGACATGGAAGCAACCTAAGTGTCCATCGACAGATGAATGGATAAAGAAGATGTGGCACATACATACAATGGAATATTACTCAGCCATAAAAAGAAACGAAATTGAGTTATTTGTAGTGAGGTGGATGGACCTAGAATCTGTCATACAGAGTGAAGTAAGTCAGAAAAACAAATACCGTATGCTAACACATATATATGGAATCTAAAAAAAAAATGGTACTGATGAACCTAGTTGCAGGGCAGGAATAAAGAGGTAGACATAGAGAATGGACTTGATGACATGGGGTGGGAGGGTGAAGCTGGGCGAAGTGAGAGTAGCATCGACATATATACACTACCGAATGTAAAATAGTTGGCTGGTGGGAAGCAGCAGCATAGCACAGGGAGATTGGCTCGGTGCTTTGCAATGACCTAGGGGGATGGGATAGGGAGGATGGGAGGGAGGCTCAAGAGGGAGGGGATGTGGGGATATATGTATGCATATGGCTGATTCACTTTGTTGTACAACAGAAACTAACACAGTATTGTGAAGCAATTATACTCCAATAAAGATCTATTTTAAAAAATGCATGTCTTTCCCTTAAGGAATTGTGAGTCCCAGAGTTCCTGTTAATCTTGAAAAAGAACACATTAATCTAAATTCAATTTCTCGATAAATGGGGGCCCAGGCCACCCCATCAGTGACAGGTTTGGGTTTCTTGGGGTTCAAACTAGGCTTATAGCGGGGGGGGAGGGGAAGGGTGGGACATACAAAACATGTGTCCAATAATAGTATCTAATAGTATTTATGTGTTTACAATGTGCCGAATGCTTTTACGTGGACTATCTCACTTAATCCTCATAACCTATGGATACTTTTTTTTATGAGTGGGTACTTTCATAATCACTTGTGTTCTACAGATCACGATACTGAAACTTAGAACTTAAAATAATTTGTTCAAGGCTCACACTCAGTGTTTAGTAAAGCTAAGGAAATAAATTCTAATCCAGGCATTCTTTCTCCAGAGCCAACAAGCTTGACCAAAACCTCATACAACCCCCTAAAGGGAAAATATTTCACCAAAAGGAAAACAGCCCTAATCAAGAGCCATGCTAATAGTCTGAGCAAAAAATTCAGAGAGCAGAAGCAAGGGCAGAATCTGGAGTGATGCTCTGAGGTACAGAAGTTCCTCTTCCCTTCTGGATTGCTCCAGAATCTTGGCACTGCCTGGGTAGGGGAGCCCTGGGCAGGATACAATAACATAGGGCCTTGAGACTTCTGAGGGTGAGTCTGGGAGACACTGGGACTTGCAGAGATGAGAGGGTGCGGAGCCAAGGAACCCACTGTTGTCTTCTTTCCATTTTGTTTTAGGATCAAGGCTCGAGACAAAGGGCCACAGTCCCTGATAACAGAAGCTACTGCGTGAGGTTAGTAACACACACTTAGCCGACTGAAAAGGAGCAGAAATAAATAACATCTTCACCCTCTTCAGTCAGGCAGAGGTTGGTGCGCAGAGCACGGCGTGGGCATAGCTGAGGTCTGCTGAGAGGCCAGCAGGCAAGTCAATGGGACGATGATGACCCGCACAGCAGCGCCAGCTACAGGGATGAGAGCATAGGGCTTGGAGTCTAAAGCCCTGGTTCCAGACTGAACACGGGCACTAACTGTGTGACTTTGGGCAATTCATTAAAATTATTTGATCTTTAATTTGCTCAGCTGAAAAACAGCAGCAAGAGCTACTGAATAGGATTGTTGGGATATCAAAGAAACAATGTATGAAACACTGTACGCTATAATACTACTGAGTGCCTTGTGTGTGCTAGACACTGGGGATAGAAAATTAAGCTACAATCTTTGCTCTCAAGGAGTTCACAATCTAATGACATAAATATTGGTTATCTTTAGTATCTTGAACCCCTCCCTTCTTTCTAATTATCCCTTTTACCCCACCATTTGGATATTGTCTTAGTTGGGACAACGATTTGAGTGCAAAAGGTTTATTTGGAGGTGCAAGGAAACAGAGGAGAGGTGTGGAAAGTGATACAGGAGAGGAAAGATCCTCAGCACAGGGGGCCAGCTACCACCTTAAGCCGCTCTGGAAAATGCAGCAAAACACACAGCTCAGAGGTTTCCCACCTAAGGAATGGGGGAGCCAGAGTAATTTAACACCAACTTTTAACAATTATTGGTTGAAGATTTCTTTTAGTGGGTGTTAATTTCTTGGCACCTGCCAGGGGTCCAGGCAGAGTGTCTCACAGCAGCTTCAGAAAAAGGCCTGGGGCAGAGAAATGGAGACACAGGCCGTTGGAAGATGGCTGGCGCACATTGAAGTCATCGAGCCAAAGATGTGGCAGGGCACTGACAGCATCTGCAAAAGGTGGTCCATGTCTGAGGGTGTCTGGGTGGGCTCCCTCTCCCCCAGGACCCAAGGCAAAACCAGGAGAGAAGACTCTTCCCAACACTTAGTACTATAGATGAAGGGGAGAAGGAGGCTAAATATATGCTAACACTTTCTAAAGGCAGAATTTACCCTTTAACTATTGTACATTTGCAGAAATTTGGCACAGGTGTGTAGCTCAATAGAATAATTGCTCTGCTGTTGAACTTTCTGTGATGGTGGGAATATTCTATAGCTTCACTGTCCAGTGCAGTAGCCAACAGTCCCATGTAAGTTGCTGGGCACCTGAAATGTGGTGGGTATGACTGAGGAACTACGTTTTTGCTTTTATTTAATTTAAATTAATTTGAATAATCACACGTGGCTAATGGTTACCATGTTAGACAACATAACTTTAGAGCAGTTTAATTATATTTTATTATTCATAAGAAAATTTAAAAAAATCATCCTAATCATTTCCTTCATTAAGGATAGAGGTAAATCAAAGATGTCATATGGCTGAGTGTTAAAATCAATATTAATTTTGAATTGAGCACAACTGAATATCACCACCAACTTAATAGAAACTTCTGGGAAATGGGAATAAACGTGAAGTCTTACCAACATTTGTTAGAAAAATGTATTACAAAAAGTTTAGTTGGTCAAATTTCTAAAGTTTGATACAACAGTCCAGAAACAATAGTATCTCAGCAGCTCTAGTGCATATGATGATTTTAAATGATGACTGGACTGAAGTTGGTGGAGAAACAAGATATTTTGGGATACATGATTTTTCTTTACATTTATTTCTTCATATATATATAATTTTCATTAATTATACTTCATATTATTGTTTATATTTCTATAAGTATTTATGGACTCAAATTCCATATAATGTGCTTTACAAAATTAATTAGTTAATACATCCTCTAAGTCAGATTAATTATTATCTCTTTTCCCCCTTTTTTTTTAAACTGTTTAAAAGTTTTTCCATCAACAGAGGAATGGATAAGGAAGATGTGGTACATATATACAGTGGAATATTACTCAGCCATAAAAAAGAATGAAATAATGCCATTTGCAACAACATGGATGGATCTAGAGATTGTCATACTAAGTGAACTAAGTCAGACAGAGAAAGACAAATATCATATGATATAAATTATATGTGGAATCTTTAAAAAGGGTACAAATGAACTTATCTACAAAACAGAAATATAGTTACAGATGTAGAAAACAAACTTATGGTTACCGGGGGTAAGCGGGGGAGGGATAAATTGGGAGATTGGGATTGACATATACACACTACCATATATAAAATAGATAACTAATAAGAACCTACTGTATAGCACAGGGAACTCTACTCAATACTCTGTAATGGCCTATATGGGAAAAGAATCTAAAAAAGAGTGAATATATGTATATGTATAACTGATTTACTTTGCTGTACACTTGAAACTAACACGACACTGTAAATTAACTATACTCCAATAAAAATGTTTTATAAAGTTTTTAATAATTGTTTTTGTACATAACCAAGAGCTTCCAGAATCATAATTTTCATTGCTCTTGACAGTTTTTGTGCTTTACTGTATGTTCTGCAGTGTGACTCAGCTCCTGTGTAACTGGGATCGGGGACTGACGTTAGCTTGCAGGTTGTGTTGGTTTACGTGTGATTTTTCCCCAGCACATAAGTGCTTTGTACCACTGTGTAACAGCAGCTGAATGCAAAGTGCACTAGGACAGCTGAACATCTTGGGCTGGGCTGGGCTGGGCTGTGCCAGCTCATCCACTGTCCTCTTGGTGCCGTCCGGCCTCCTGCTCTCCTGGAGGCGCTCATGGCATGGTTCTCCCTGACCTTTGTGCTCTTGGTCCTCATCGCCATCACTCAGCAGCCCCAGCTCTTCCATAAGCTACGTTTAGTTTTTTGTTTTTTGCTTTTTTTATGTAAGTGTTTTTCTAACTTTTATGCAAGGACCTATTTATACAGTAGTATTTTTAAATTTATTAACTATGTAATAGTTTTTTTAAACTGTGCTGTATTTTTATTAGAAATACCATTCTTTTTGTTAACTCATATTGTAAAGTTTTGTATGTTTTGAGTGGAAATTGTATATGTTTTGAGTGGCTTGAGGCTGATACTAATTTGCCAATAAACCCTATTATGTTTAGTGTGTGATTTTGCAGATTTGAGTAGGGTTTTCTTTTTTCAGGAATATACATGTTGTATTAAGGCAAAACCACCTGTACATTGATTTTGCAATTGAATGAGAGAATAGCCACAACAAAACAAACCCACAAAGAGATCCTGACTTCAAATTGCTTCTAGAATGATTAGCTATGTTTGGAAGTGAACATTCTCATATGAACAGTATTCCAAGCAATATGCATTGTTGCTTTGTTTATATTATGGATTTTGCTAAACCAATGATATATGATGGTAATGTTGTGACAATCACTGGTCACACACAAGTCCTGGGATGTCAGAAATGACAGTAAAGGTGGTTATTTGATCTTCCAAAGACCTAGGCCAAAGACAAAGGAAAGCATAGATTTTGGCTGAATAGACACACCAAAGATGAAGTTCCATGTCTATATTAGAAAGAAGACATGTATATTGACCTATATAAATCATATAATTAATTTCTTTGAGATTTTGGTGTGCATGTTCTTCAGGTCCTAAAAAGCCTGAAGAACATGGAACACTGCTTTCTACCCTCATCTCTTCTTTGACCCAATATAATACTCCTTCTTAGAATATACATAGGAAAAGAGTTCATGAATGTCATGTCTGTATTCTGGAGCTAGGCAACTTCTCTCTCATGTAAAAGAAGTCAGCTCCCAAGTGGTACTTATGGAGAAGTTGTTCCTGATTGTGTGTTTGTAGAAAGGGAGTATAAAGATCAATTCATATATACCCAGCCCAGCTTAGTGCACTTAAAGTACCTGTTTCTTAAAGAAAGTTATAATAAATTACATCTCTTAAAATATATGTGCATTCTATTTACAATAGCCACAATATGGAAGCAACCTAAATGTCCATCAACAGATGAATGGATAAAGAAGATGTGGTATATATACACACACACACACAATGGAGTATTAGCCATAAACAAGAATGAAATAATGCCACTTGCAGCAACATGGATGGATCTAGAGATTATCATACTAAGTGAAGTATGTCACACAGAGAAAGACAAATATCATATGATATCACTTACATATGGAATCTAAAAAATGATACAAATGAACTTTTTTGCAAAACTGAAACAGAGTCACAGACACAGAAAACAAAGTCATGGTTACCAAAGGGGAAAGCAGGGGGAGTGATAAATTAGGAATTTGGGATTGACAGATACACACACTACTGTATATAAAATAGGCAAACAACAAGGTTCTACTATATAGCACAGGGAACTATATTCAATATCTTGTAATAACCTAAAATGGAAAAGAACCTGAAAAAGAATAGATATATGTATTTGTATAACTGAATCACTGCTGTACACCTGAAACATTATAAATCAACTATACTTTAAGTAAAAAAACCACTCTGGCTCTTAGATAGCTTCATCCACCAGAGGGCAGACAGCAGAAGCAAGAAGAACCACAATCTTGCAGCCAGTGGAACGAAAACCACATTCACAGAAAGACAGACAAAATGAAAAGGCAGAGGATTAACTACCAGATGAAGGAACAAGATAAAACCCCAGAAAAACAACTAAATGAAGTGGAGATAGGCAACCTTACAAAAAAAGAACTCAGAATAACGATAGTGAAGTTGATCCGGGACCTCGAAAAAAGAACGGAGGCAAAGATTGAGAAGATGCAAGAAATGGTTAACAAAGACCTAGAAGAACTAAAGAAAAAACATCTAGAAGAATTAAAGAACAAACAAACAGAGATAAACAATACAATAACTGAAATGAAAAATACACCAGAAGTAATCAATAGAATAACTGAGGCAGGAGAATGGATAAGTGACCTGGAAGACAGAATGGTGGAATTCACTGCCATGGAACAGAATAAAGAAAAAAGAATGAAAATAAATGAAGACAGCCTAAGAGACCTCTGGAACAACATTAAATGCAACAACATTCTCATTACAGGGGTCCCAGAAGGAGAAGAGAGAGAGAAAGGACCCGAGAAAATATTTGAAAAGATTATATTTGAAAACATCCTTAACATGGGAAAGGAAGTAGCCACCCAGGTCCAGGAAGGGCAGAGAGTCCCAGGCAGGATAAACCCAAGGAGAAAAATGCTGAGACACATAGTAATCAAATTGACAAAAATTAAAGAAAAAGAAAAAGTATTAAAAGCAACAAGGGAAAAATGACAAATAATATACAAGGGAACTCTCATGAGGTTAACGGCTGATTTCTCAGCAAAAGCTCTACAGGCCAGAAGGGAGTGCCACGATATATATAAAGTGATGAAAGGGAAGAACCTACAACCAAGATTACTCTACCTGGCAAGGATCTCGTTCAGATTTGAGGAAGAAATCAAAAGCTTTCAGACAAGCAAAAGCTAAGAGAATTCAGGACCACCAAGCCAGCTCTACAACAAATGCTAAAGGAACTTCTTTAACTGGGAAACACAGAGAAGTAAAGGGCCTACAAAAACAAACTCAAAACATCTAAGAAAATGGTAATAGGAACATACACATCGATAGTTAGGCTAAATGTGAATGGATTAAATGCTCCAAACAAAAGACACAGGCTTGCTGAATGGATACAAAAACAAGACCCATATATATACTATCTACAAGAGACCCACTTCAGACCTAGCGACACATACAGACTGAAAGTGAGGGGATGGAAAAAGATATTCCATGCAAATGGAAATCAAAAGAAAGCTGGAGTAGCAATACTCATATCAGATAAAAGAGACTTTAAAATAAAGAATGTTACAAGAGACAAGGAAGGACACTACATAATGATCAAGGGATCAATCCAAGAAGAAGATATAACAATTATAAATATATATGCACCCAACATAGCACCTTAATACATAAGGCAACTGCTAACAGCTATAAAAGAGGAAATGGACAGTAACACAATAATAGTGGGGGACTTTAACACCTCACTTACACCAATGGACGGATAATCCAAAATGAAAATTAACAAGGAAACACAAGCTTTAAATGACACAATAGACCAGTTAGATTTAATTGATATTTATAGGACATTCTATCCAAAAACAGCAGATTACACTTTCTTCTCAAGTGTGCATGGAATATTCTCCAAGATAGATTACATCTTGGGTCACAAATCAAGCCTCAGTAAATTTAAGAAAATTGAAATCATATCAAGCACCTTTTCTGACCACAACGCTATGAGATTAGAAATGAATTACAGGGGGAAAAACATAAAAAACACAAACATATGGAGGCTAAACAATACGTTACTAAATAACCAAGAGATCACTGAAGAAATCAAAGATGGTACCAAAAAATACCTAGAGACAAATGACAATGAAAACACAAAGATCCAAAACCTATAGGATGCAGCAAAAGCAGTTCTAAGAGGGAAGTTTATAGCAATACAATCCTACCTCAAGAAACAAGAAAAACCTCAAATAAATAATCTAACCTTACACATAAAGGAACTAGTGAAAGGAGAGCAAAGAAAACCCAAAGTTAGTAGAAGGAAAGAAATCATAGAGATCTGAGAAGAAGTAAATGAAATAAAAACAAAGAAAACAATAGCAAAGATCAATAAAACTAAAAGCTGGTTCTTTGAGAAGATAAACAAAATTGATAAACCATTAGCCAGACTCATCAAGAAAAAGAGGGAGAGGACTGAAATCAACAAAATTAGAAATGAAAAAGGAGAAGTTACAGCAGACACCGCAGAAATACAAAGCATCCTAAGAGACTACTACAAGCAACTCTATGCCAATAAAATGGACAACCTGGAAGAAATGGACAAATTCTTAGAAAGGAATAACCTTCCAAGAATGAACCAGGAATAAACAGAAAATATAAACAGACCAATCACAAGTAATGAAATTCAAACTGTGAGGAAAAATCTTCCAACAAACAAAAGTGCAGGACCAGATGGCTTCACAGGTGAATTCTATCAAACATTTAGAGAAGAGCTAACACCCATCCTTCTCAAACTCTTCCAAAAAATTTCAGAGGAAGGAACACTCCTAAACTCATTCTGTGATGCCACCATCACCCTGGTACCAAAACCAGAAAAGGTACTACAAAAAAAAGAAAATTACAGACCAATATCACTGATGAATATAGATGCAAAAATCCTCAATAAATGACTATGCTACCCAAAGCAATCTACAGATTCAATGCAATTCCTATCAAATTACCAATGGCATTTTTTACAGAACTAGAACAAAAAAGCTTAAAATTTGTATGGAGACACAAAAGACCCTGAATAGCCAAAGCAATCTTGAGGAGAAAAAAATGGAGCTGGAGGAATCAGACTCCCTGACTTCAGACTATACTACAAAGCTACAGTAATCAAGACAATATGGTACTGGCAGAAAAACAGAAATATAGATCAATGGAACAGGATAGAAAGCCCAGAGATAAACCCACACACCTATGGTCAACTAATCTATAACAAAGGAGGCAAGGATATACAATGGAGAAAAGGTGCCCTCTTCAATAAGTTGTGCTGGGAAAACTGGACAGCTACATGTAAAAGGATGGAAGTAGAATACTCCCTGACACCATACACAAAAATAAACTCAAAATGGATTAAAAACCTAAAAGTAAGACTGGACACTATAAAACTCTTAGAGGAAAACATAAGAAGAACACTCTTTGACATAAATCACAGCAAGATCCTTTTTGATCCACCTCCTAGAGTAATGAAAATAAAAACAAAAATAAACAAATGGGACCTAATGAAACTTAAATGCTTTTGCACAGCAAAGGAAGCTATAAACAAGACGGAAGGACAACCCTCAGAATGGGAGAAAATATTTGCAAACAAATCAACGGAGAAAGGATTAATCTCCAAAATATATAAACAGCTCATGCACCTCAATATTAAAAAAACAAATAACCCAATCCAAAAAGGGGCAGAAGACCAAAATAGACATCTCTCCAAAGAAGACATACAGATGGCCAAGAGGCACATGAAAAGCTGCTAAACATCACTAATTATTAGAGAACTGCAAATCAAAGCACTGAGGTATCACCTCACACTGTTTAGAATGGGCATCATCAGAAAATCTACAAACAACAAATGCTGGAGAGGATGTGGAGAAAGGGGAACCCTCTTGCACTGTTGGTGGGAATGTCGATTGATACAGCCACTATGGAGAACAGTATGGAGGTTCCTTAAAAAATGAAACATAGAATTAGCATATGACACAGCAATCCCACTACTGGGCATATACCCAGGGAAAACCATAATTCAAAGAGACACATGCACCCCAATGTTCATTGCAGCACTATTTACAATAGCCAGGTCATGGAAGCAACCTAAATGCCCAATGACAGATGAATGGATAAAGAAGATGTGGTACATTTATACAATGGAATATTACTCAGCCATAAAAAGGAACGAAATTGGATCGTTCGTAGAGATGTGGGTGGACCTAGAGACTGTCATACAGAGTGAAGTAAGTCAGAAAGAGAAAAACAAATATTGTATATTAACGCATATATGTGGAATCCAGAAAAATGGTACAAATGAATTGGTTTTCAAGACAGAAATAGAGATGCAGATGTGGGGGGAAACTGGGAGTAGGGGGTGGTGGTGGTGGGATGAATTGGGAGATTGGGATTGACATGTCTACAGTAATATGTATAAAATAGATAACTGATAAGAAACTGCAGTATAAAAAAATAAAATTAAATTAAAAAAATAAGAAACATTCAGATTCAATTACTTTCAGGAATTAGTTAAAAATGAAATATGCAATGAAAACAATAAATTCTCCCTCAAAAATATATGTACATTAATTTGAGTTATATGCTTTTCAATGTTTCCATCAAATTTGTGCTTTCTCACTGCCATTATAACCTAGGAGTGCTGGCCAGTGACAAACAGAAGAGTCCAAGACACCCTCACAGCTTAATACAAAATGTTTTCCAGGTTGGCATCCACTGCCCCAGGTGCCAGCCACTCCAGGTGCCTCCTGCAGATCAGGTGTTTGGAGATTGCACTCAGTGTTTTTGCATTGTTGGGAAGGCAGGCTCTGGTGCCAGACTCTAAGTTCAAAGCTGGGTTATATTACTTCCTTACTGTGTGAACTTGGTAAATTACCTAGTGTCTTTGCTTCAATTTTCTCATCTTTAAAAGTAGGGATAAAATAATTCCAAACATAGGGGATTACTGGAAGGATTAAATGTAATATATGTAATCAGTATAGTGCCTGGCACATCATAAGTGCTTGATGCAAGTTAGCCTTCATGATGATGTTTTCTCAGTGGCTTTTGTTTCTAAATTATAAGTAAAATTATCACTGTAAAATAGCTAACATTGCAAGGAGGCTTCCAGCTGAAAAAGCAGAGACTGCTTTCGGCATTGGAGAATTGAGGTAATCAGTCACGCTGAAAAGGGCTAACTGAGGACCAGAATGGGTTGGCTGCTTCTCCTTCTCTGAAGCAGAGTGTCTGTCTCTACAGACAGGAGGACATTACACATTACCGAGTGAGAATCCTCATCAAAGAGAACATGGGAAATAATGTAACTAATGGCTGTAGGTTAATGTCTAATATGCAATTGGATATTGCCAGGGACTTTTGGTCTATCTCATGAACAAGCACTTTTATATTCTTTTTTCCATAACCTATTTTCCATACACATCCATGCAGTACACCGTAAAAGAACATGGTGCCTATGACCAAATGCTGAGAAGCCATGGAGGTTATAATCAAGATGTACAGGCTCTAGCTTCATGTTTTCTGTCTCTTCCACAAACCAGCTCTGTGACTTTGGCAAGTTGCCAAATGCCCTGCGTGTTGGTTTTCTCATCTGTACAATGGAGATCATAACCATACCTACCAGACAGGTCTGTTATGAGGACAATACAATTTAATTGACATAAAATACTTACCTAGTGTCTTGTGTGTAAAATAAGTATTCACTAAATGATAGCTATTACTTACTCAAATTTTTTATTTATGCTTAACCATTTAAGAATAATCCACCATTTTACAGAAAAGTAAGCATCACCTATATCCAGAGACCCTGCTATGAGTAAAAAAGAATGGAAATGGCAATAAAGAAGGAGAGGAAAGGCAAGTTTCTATTTCCATTTAGTTGGAGGAAGCTCACTGGGGAAGTATCTCTGTAGCTCTTAAGGAGGGAAGGTATATATAACTTGGTGGGTTTGGGGGAAACAAAGTAGAGAGAGAGAGAAGAATGCACAATTGAGAAGGGAAATAATGAATGAAATAAAAGGTGATTAGGTTTACTTCTGTGGAAAAGAAGGCTGGATAGTGGGGGGGAGTGAAATAATAAGATAAATGATGCTGGTCTATCACAAGAATACCATGAAAGCTATTAGTTATGATCATAGTAGCTGCTATAATACAAAAATGCTGAACTACCAATGGTTTAACACAAAAGAAGTATCTCTAGCTCATGTCACAGCCCAGTAAAGTAGTTTCTGGTTGGGCAGCCCTCCTCTAGTGCTGTTTTGGGACCCAGTCCCCTCCCATCTGCAGATGCACTATCTTTAACACATGGATACCAAGGGTTACCCTGCGGGGATCTCTGTTCCAACCAACTGGAAGGTGAAATCATGTGGCATATTAGAGGTGGGAGGTTTTTATGGGCCAGGCCTAGAAGTGGTGCTTATTTTGGTCAACATCCCACTAGCCAGAATTAAGTCTCAGGCCCAAACCTGCATCTAACTGTATGCTCAAGAGGAAAGGACATACATGGGGTTTGAAACTCATCACAGCCTCTGCCCCAGACACTTTCATGCAAAATGACCATGACACCTTTCTTAATACAAACCAATACAAGTTCATAACCTAACTGGGAACAAGAAAAAACTGAACTGTACCTGGAGATTCAGGGACAAATGAAATGAACCTATCTCATGGCTACAAAATAAAAATCTATGAATTAATTTTTATGCAAGTCAAAATCATCTTCTTCAGAAATCCCTTCCATGATTACTTTATAAGAACAATAGCCAGTACTGAGTCCTTAATTTGTATGAGGCACTGAGCTGCATTGTATTAACCTTTACCATACTACTGTGAAGTAGGAATGATCATTTCTATATTATAGATTGAGAAAGTGAATCCCAAGAAAGGTCCTGACTTACCAAAGATTGTAAAGATAGCAACTGGTGGGGGTAAAGTTGAAACATAGGTTTTACCACTAAAACTGTCAGACTCTACTGCCTCCTATGACTTCTCATTACTCCTTAATTCAGAATTCCTTGCGTGTACTCGTTTTGTTGCTCTCACATGGCTCTCTGCAAATGTTGGCATGTATGTTGATTTGTAAGTTGTATCAGTTAACTATTGCTGTGTAACAAATTCCACCAGCCCCAGCCATATAGGGGTTTACAACAAAAATAACTTGCTCTTTCTCACAATCCTGTAGGTTGACTAGATGGTTCTTTTGTTTCACTTGGTATTCACTGGAGTCACTCAGGGAGCTGCACCCAGCTGGTGGCTGGGGTGGCCAGAAGGTCCAGGAAGGCCTCTCTCACCTGCCTGGGGCCCTGGTGCTGTCAGCTGTGGTGCCCCACTTCTCCTTCATGTGGCCTCACTCTCAGTGGTCTTTCCTCCTCCAGGACCTCTCCACATGGCCTCTTTCTAAAGGGATAGACTGGACTTCCTTACAGCATGGGAGCTGTCTTCCTAAAGGAAGACAGCAGAGGCTCCCAGTCCTCTTAAAGGTTTGCCTAGAACTGGCTCAGCATCACTTCTGCCACATTCTGTTGGCAAAAGAAGCCACAAGACCTGCCCAGATTAAAGGAGTGAGGAGAGAGACTTCACTCCTTGGTGGGAGGAGCAACAAAGAATTTGTGGCCATTCATAATCCACCACACTGCATTCTTTTTGTCTGTCTGGCACTGTCATCCCAGCGAAACTCCTGAAGGCAAGATCTGGGTCTTCTTGATTTTGCAATTGGTTTTTAGCACCTAGGACTATGCTCTGCATACAATGGGTTTCAAAAATGTCAATTGACAGATTGTATATAAATCATAACCTATAAAATTTAGGTGAGAGAAAAAGCAACCTGGAACACAACAGCACACAGGCCCTCAGGGCATCTTAGGCTCCCCACTAGTGAAATTTGGTAACTCTTTCCAACCATTTTCTTACGAGAGAAACTCTGGCCATGCCCTGACATCTCTTTACAAGTTCTCTGCTTCTGTGCTCACCTATTTTCAGATGCTTACCTACCTGTCTGAGCTGAAATATGGAGTCTTTATGCTGATTTGTGTCTAAAAGCCATGACAAATGGTACATTTGGGATTCAGGGCAAATGATTTAATGTTGTTCAACAAATTAACAACTGTATAAAAAGATTCTGCTAAAATAAGATCTGTGTGCGTTTTTGGGGGGTGTCTTTTAGAAGATGAAATTGCTTAAGGCATACGTAAACAGTAGCTCGGTTCTCATAACACCTATCTCAAAGCATAGGTGCTATAGGTCTCACCCTAGGCATACACAGAGGCATCACCATGTATGTGTTCACTACTTTAGAAGAGGTTTTTGCTAGGTAAGGTGCATGTACACATGCACACACATGACTGTACAAGCCAATAAACAAGATGAAAAATAAAAGATAAAATTGTACAAGCATAAAAGAATGAGACTGATTAGAAATCAGCTGTTAGGTGATCTTATCAGTAGAACACAAGGATGGCTCTAGGGAAAGTGAAATAGCTCAGTTAAATTTACCCTGCCTTTCTTTGTAATAGATATCCTGAAACAGACACTCGTATTTGTTTACTGTACTAAAAGTAACATCTTCTTCTTCCATTCAGGCCTCTTTCTCTGCCAAGATCCCTCTAAGTAGGAAATGACAAAAATTTATGAGGGTTACATCCAAAAGCAAAGGCCTGGGGTATATTGTTGGAAAGATAAAGACTGTTCCTTTGGGAGTTCTCTGTTCCTTTATTATCTGAGAAAAGATGGAGTAGTAATTGACACGTGGTTCTCGACAGATATTGACAAGGGAAAAACATGTAACTGAGCCCCTTGGAGTTTTTGCAAAGCATGATTATGATGCTTGTCTCCATGTTCTGTAACCTCAAGAGCACAATCAAATTTCCCCCCTTACCCTAAATGCCAAGCAGACATCCAGACAGATGTTATAGGACTATATCAGCATCTGGCCA
This sequence comes from Neophocaena asiaeorientalis asiaeorientalis, assembly GCF_003031525.2. Classification (NCBI taxonomy): domain Eukaryota; kingdom Metazoa; phylum Chordata; class Mammalia; order Artiodactyla; family Phocoenidae; genus Neophocaena; species Neophocaena asiaeorientalis. The sequence continues at coordinate 4,143,262 of NW_020172316.1, read as the reverse complement.
AAGAATAGAATTCTCTCATCTCACATCAAGGGCATGCACAATAGAGACCACTGAACGTGGAGTGAGTGCTTTGGTATATTCTATTGTTAATCTCTCTTGAAATAGGTTGATTGCTGTGGAGAAAGAATTCACCAAAAAATTTCCTATTCAACTATCAGAGCTTGTATGTGGGCATGCACCATAACAGTAAACAATTCATGCTCCAAAATTGTATCCATATTTTATTAGATAACATAATAGGATGATAGGAATATTAACAAATATGCTTTTAGAGTAGCATTGCATAAGAATAAGATTTAGAAAGGAAGTATTTTCTCTGTATTTGCCAAACATCCAGATGAAAAGTTGAAAGACTGTCAGTTGTGCAGGTGTTCTATCTATCCAGGTGTTATGTAGAGAAGATATTTGGCAACAAATGAAACTTTCTTTTTTCATCCATATGTTTCATTCTAGTTTCATTTTGTATAAAATTGTAGAATAATAGATATTACAAGCATATTTTAGTTTTTAAAAATAAAAGTAGAGCAAAATCTTAGAACACTGTTTCTATGTTTCTTTTAAGTATGTCTACAGTAGTAAACTGAGAATTCCTAGAGTTTTAATGAAATAGAATTGCTCATGACAAGCAAAATATACACTGATCTGATTTCAGTACACCCTGCATTCTTTTCTCACTTGATATTACTCTGTATTTTAAGAGGATGGCTACATAGTAATTTGAGATTTGTTTGTTTTCTGCTTATATTTTCCAGTCCTCCTGGTACATTCACTTCAGCAACAGTCTCTGTGGGTTGTTAGCAGAGAGGGGTGCATATCAGAGTAAAAAGCACAAATAGCCCCAAGGCTTCTTAAATTTGGTTTCCGAAAGCTTAAGCTTCAAGAAAGGAGTCCAGTTAATATACAGGGAATAAAGACACATGCTCTTTCTTGCACACCCAAGTTGTGGACTGATACACACACTGAAGTTGAACGGTGCACTTAGACAATATGCTATTGTGATTGGATCAGTCAGCTTAGGTGGGCTCAGGTGGACTTTAGGAATAATCAAGTGCAAAATCTTTTTGCAACACCGACGGGTTATTTCTCTTTCACATGGTATGTCTTCCATGGGTTCTCTTTACCGGATATCCAAGCTGAAGGAGAAGTCCCTATGTGACACACTGGCTTTCTCAGGTCAAATGAGGAGAGCAATGGTGGATCACACAATGGTTCTTCAAGCTTTTTCCTAGAAGGCTCATGTCACTTCTACTAATATATCATTGGATAAAGCGAGCATTGTGGCCAAGCCTGATATCTTTGGGTAGGAAATATAATCCTGTCACTGGGAGGGGCTTCACTGGGAAGACCCAGCAGCGAGGGGCAGTAAATGTTTTTACCTCAATACAACTTACCACAATTATCATTTTAAGCATGTGTTATGGGCTTAATTGTGCAGATCACTGGGTTAGATGTACGTCAAAATAATTATTCATTGTGGGTATTTTCTTTTTGAAAGATTATAAAACATGAGAGAAAACACCAATTCAGACAGAAAACAGAAGAATAGTGAAGCAATTTTGGATGTTTCCAGATAGGTGTGCAGTACTGTGCTTATAATCATATAGAGAATGAGAGTAAATTCATGTTCAGAGTGGAAAACAAAGAATTGAGGAGACTGATCTCCAGCTAGTCAAACTGGGAAAAGTTTGTGGTTTAGGATCTGTTTGAATGGCGAGGAAGTAATAAATAATGATGACTAATATTTGTGTGTCCTTTTACAATTTATAACTGTTATTTTACTTAATACTTTTAACAACCACCTGATACTGCAAAAAATAATGCAGTACGCGGGCCTCTCACTGTTGTGGCCTCTCCCGCTGCGGAGCACAGGCTCCGGATGCGCAGGCTCAGTGGCCATGGCTCACGGGCCCAGCCGCTCCGCGGCATGTGGGATCTTCCCGGACCGGGGCACGAACCCGTGTCCCCTGCATCAGCAGGCGGACTCTCAACCACTGCGCCACCAGGGAAGCCCTAAGAAATATTTATTGATGACCTACAAGCTGGATGATAGAAGAGGATGGACATTGCTGATACAGATTGTGGATATAAAAGAACTTACTTGGGCCTAAAAGTGAGATGTAAAACCAGCTTAACTATTTAATCATATCTTCCATCTCCCACACTGAACTCCCTTAGGCTAGGAGGATATTAAGTGGAAAATGCGTTCTTGGTTCTCTTTGGAGAAGAATCTATCGTTCCCCTTATTGGTGGAAAGGGGCATTGTTGAAAAACATTGTGATGCTGTCCACTCCTGGTCAAAGGGATACTGCAATGATTTTGGTTTCTATGTTAGTTCAGGTCTTCTGAGAAGCAGTCACCAAGGTGAGACTAGATCGGCAAGAGATTTATTCCCTGAAAAAGCTGTGAAGGATAAAGGGGAGGGAGCAGAAGAGGGTAGAGAGAGCATCAGACTATGACGCAGGTCTTCTACCAGTGAAGGATTGTGGGGAAGGAAGGAGGATTGGGTAGAAAGAGTCTCTGAAATATAGTTCTGATATCACTTATATGTAGAAACTAAAAAAAAGATACAAATGAACTTATTTACAAAACAGAAATAGACTCACAGACATAGAAGACAAACTTACGGTTACCAAAGAGGAAAAAGGGGGGATAAATGAGGAGTTTGGGATTAAAATATACACACTACTATATATAAAATAGGTGAACAACAAGGACCCACCATATAGCTCAGGGAACTATACTCAATATCTTGTAATAACCTATAAGGGAAAAGTATCTAAAAAATAGCTGTACCCCCTGAAACTAACACAACATTCTAAATCAACTGTATTTCAATAAAATTTTTTTTAAATGTAGTTTTAGGAAAGTTTTAGCCTCGCTTGAGGACTTGGGGAATTTTCTAACTCAAATGGCCAGTCCTAGGAATTCTGTGAGCACCCTGTGGAGTCTGGCCTTGGCGTGAACACTGTAATGGATCCAGAGGAACAGGAACTGGAGGGACCAGCAGTCAACTCTGCTCCCCACCGCAGGAGATCTGTGCCACCACAGCCCACCCCTCGTACCACACAGATCTACTTCTCCATTTAGGTTTGGGCAACGTTCCTCCATGGTTCCCAGGGGCCTCTCTTCATGAGGGGGAACTTACAGAGAAGCTAATGGGATGAATGAGAGTTCTCATTACTGCAGTTGATCTCAGGACTGGTACCCTCCATATGCATCCTAAATTCCCATCACTCTCAACTACCACCTTGGAATGTTTAAGTGCCTTACCTAGTAGTGTTACCTGAATCTTTACTCCTTAAATGTCTCAGGCTTTGGCAATCACATGTTTTTCAGACCAGGTTGCTGCACACATCTGTTAACCATTACAGTGGAGCAAGGAGGTATCAGTTGGTGCCCAAATGGATCACCTGGGTTCCACACATATTCCTCTCTGACCCTATTATATAAAAGCAGCTCTACCTCCTCCTGTTGATCAAGGTAAATTACCCTGCCGGTGACCTGCCACGGCCTTCTTCTGGCCTGCTGGTCCATGGTGTCCCGTTGGCAGCCATAGCTAATAGTTCAATTGGACCCTTTCGTCGTTCCCTGAAAAGAGTGTTCTCTCTCTGGAAACCAGTACCTCTAACCTTGCAGAGTTAATAGTTGTGGGAAGCACAAAATCCCCCAGTATGTCACTAGGAGGGATGAAAAGTCAATCCTGCTTCCAGTCTTTTGTTCCCAGATCCAGGTATTCTTCCTATCAGGAACACAGCACCATGCAGAAGGTTCTCATTTAATGCATTGACTGCATCCTGAAGGATGGAACCCTCTCCTTGCAGAGGACTGTCTCTGAGCTGAAGTTTCAACTGTGCCTTGAGAAAGCTATTCCAGCACCCTCTGAGGGTGGTTGCTTCTGGATGGTGTAGTATATGGTAAGAACAGTGAATCCCATGGTTATGTCCTGTACCTCCTTTGCTTTGAACTGGCTCCCCTGGTCAGATGCTATGGTGTCCAGAATCCATGCCTGTGGATCAAGGCACTTCATAAGTCCCAAAAGAGCAGTGCTGGCTGAGACTCCGCAGGCAGAAAAGGCAAACCTATACTTGGAACAGGTATCTATCTCAGTGATGATGAACCACTGACCTTTCTAGGATAGAAGGGGCCCAATGTAGCCAACTTGCTATGAAGTGACCAGTTGGCCTCATTGAGGAATAGTATCATTCAGTGTTGAAATTCATAGGCAGCAGCAGTTACACTGGCCTTTTAAATGTGCGTCCATGCTGCTGGGCTCATATACAGTCTCCATGAAAACCACTATAGCCACTCTATTCTAGTACCCACGTGCTGGTTCTAAGGTGGCCAGTGACAAAGAATGGCTGACATCAATCAGGCAAGTCATTCTGTTGATTTGGTTGTTCAATGTCTCTTCAGTGGTAGATATTTTCCAGTGGCCATTAACATGTAATACAAAAATGTCACACTTTTTCCCACTCCCTTATGTCCATCCACATGCTATTCCTCACACCTTCTTGCCTCTAATTTTCTAGTCCTTTTCCTTGCAAGCCCCTGACAATGGGCCACTGCCCATGAGTCTCTATCTATCTTCACCTCTGGTCATTTCCTGTTGCTCAATAAAAGGCTGGTCAGGTGCACTGCTCTCAGCTCTGCCCATTGGGAAGGTTTCTCCTCTCCACTAACTTTTAAGGCTACCCCTGTCATTTCCATTTTCAGTTTGCTCCCCTGTATCAAACTATGTCATACTTTGGCTCCAAGCTATATGGTTCCCTCAGTCTCGGGCCTATCTATACCGTACGCCTTAACTATGAAACAAGTGCTGAAAGTTACAAGTTATTGCTTTATGACAGCAGCTCTTATCCTCATCTTCTATATTTATTTGATGCCTCAACAGCTAGAATCATATATTCTAATCAATAAACAGGACAAATACATGTCTTCTTCCAAGATGCCAAACATGGCGGCATTCAGGAATGTCTTATTTGCATGCACATTTGCATTTATTCTGAAATTTTTAACAAGTAAATATGTACAAGCCCAATCCTTGCTTGCATCAATATCTTTCTCATTAATTCTTTTCCAATAAACTACTTCCATCCATAAAAGCAGGTGACTGGAATCGTATTCTCCGGTTAGTAAAGGGACATCACTGTTATGTTTTTCATTACACAACAAACCATGATTAGAAATCAACAATTTCTGTAACACAGGAATGTTTTTAAGAATTAGGGATGTTGAAGCATGGCAATCCAGTTACCTTCATGTATTTCGAAGACTGTTGTTTGTATGAGCAATTAGACTTGTTCTAGGTTGTCCCAGGGTGCAGAAACAGGAAGAAGCAGAGGTTACAGGGAGGCAAATTTTGACAATAGAAATAAAAGTTTTATGAAAAAGCTATACAAAGTTGGAATGGGTTCTATCTAAAGGTAGTGAGTATTCAGTGGAGGGTTAAACACTGGTGTGTCTAACAAGAGGCTACTTGACTAAGTTTAGGGATGTTTTAGAGAGAATTCATGGACTAGAAGTGGAGAGATTACCTCTGAAATAATCTAAGAAAGCAGCACAACACAGTGGAAAGAACATAGGTTTAAACCAAAATCTGAGAGCAATGTCAAATTTGTCAAATTACATAATTTTCTCCTCTATAAATAGGAATAATAATACTAACTACCTTGCAGGTTTTGTGAAGCTCTAACATAATAAAAATATGTGTCTAATAGACTGTCTAGCACATAGCTGTGTTCAATGAAATTTCTTATTATGCTCTGATTTTATGTAGCTAAACCTTATGAAGCTGCCAACATTTTACCTTTATAATGTATAAACATGGTAATTACATGTGATTTAAACTGATATGATTAACAAAATTAGATATAATTAAATCCCAATTCCTATAATGTCTAAGATAATAAGATTCAGATTTAGGATCTGTTATTTACAAATTCTTTGATTTCTAAATATTACCTATTGCTTAATGAAAAAAAAAAAGTATAGCATGATGATTTAGAGGTGAGAATTTTTTTTGTTTTTTGTTTTGGTTCCATGCAGTTCCAAATGACTATGGTTCATACCTTGGGTGAAAAATTGCTGGATTAGATAGAATTCCAAAATCCATGTAGCCTGGAAGCCTATGTCACAAATTTATGGGGTGGGGGAGCATGTATGGGTTAACAAGTCATTATATCTTCCATACCCTACAGATATGCTCTGACAATGAAAGCAGATTACCAAGGAGACATTAGGGAGACATGTTAACTGGTGATGTTCTTATCAACTTGCTCTCTGGAAGTAGCTGAGAACAAGGAGGGGAATTAATTGACATTTCTATAAATCAGAGAATCTCTATAAGTTGTGTCATAATTTTAGCATGTGTTAGAGCCTTAGTATTTCTACTTCACCATAGTTTAGAATTGCAATTTTCTATTATAAGTACTTTCTGCTACTGAAGTCACATGGGTCCTCTTCAGGCATATTCATAGGTATATTTTAAGGCAATCTATTTCCTGACATAAGTAAGTGTTTGGTACTTTAATTATAACTCATCAAGAAAGACCATCTATTTACCTGTCTGTTGATCAAAATTTCTAAATTATAGAGGGAGGAAAAATGTGAATGCCAGCTGTACTTAAAAGAAATAACAATAATTTACTTAGGCAAGAAAATTATACAGTATACATAATAAGTTATGATGACTAATGTCATAGTAAACCAATTGGATATATCAGTTATATGATTATTCTAGAACCTATATTTCTAACCACTCATATTAAAACAAACCAAAAAATCCCACTACCACAATTCTTTGAAAAAAAAAAAAGCATAAGTAGTAAAAGAAAAAAAAAAACCCTTACCTGCAAAAGTGACTACTGTAATAATGACTAATAACTTATGGTTTAAATGATAATTTAGACTATATTACTTCAGCAGAGATATCACTGTTATTGCAATGATTCCTTTATGTTTAGAATGGCAAAAGAAAAAGAGGTTTCCACATGACAAATACTTAGGTACAGGTTTGACAACTAGAAACAGGTTTTGTCCCAGCAGAGCTGAGCAGATTAAGCCTGAAACAATTTTTTTTAAATTATCCCCTAAATCAAAGCAAAGGTTAGGACAAAGTTCTACAAGTCAACATCAAGGTCATAGCCTAGGTCTAGGAGAGGAACAACAACACAAAAAAGCCAGGAAACCAAAAACAGCGCAGCCAGTTGTCAGTCTAGAAACAAGGCAGGTGGTTAAAGTCGGAAGTCACATAAGTAACTGAAAGAGCCAAGGTCCAAACCACAAGGCAGAAGTTATGAGAATGAGACAACTGGTCTCCGATCCCCACGCTGGGAATGGCAGCCAAGCAGAGGTGCCTAGTCACAGAACCCAAAGGGCAGTTGCTGAAACAACAGAGTTTTTATGTTTCCTGCCCTTTAAAAAAGGCAACAGAAGATAATGTCTGTGCCTCTCTGGTGTGGTCCGATTAGAGGCAAGTTTTAATGTCTGTGCCTCTCTGGTGTGGTCCGATTAGAGGCAAGTTTGGGCTGATTGAGAGTTTGTACCTGTCCAACGGGATCAGAAAACATTCTGATTCCCTGGAGGTCATTGCCATGGAGCATGAGGATGCAGACAAGTCAGAGGAAATCAGACAGACGACAGACTGAATGCTCTTGAACTCATTCACCTTGACCAGGTGACTTTCTGCATTAGTTCCTTATTTCAGGACAGGAGAAAGAGAACCAGGAATTTGAATTGTTCTAAATAGCAAGTGTGACTTCTTTTAAACAACATCTCCTCTATTATGTCTAGTTAATGGCATGAAGGACTGGAATTCAGTTGTCTCCTCAGGGGAGTAGAGTATTGGGCCTGTTTACCTCCTTGATCCAAACCAATGGGAGATAAACAGCAAGCGAAGGGGAAGAAATGGCTTCATTGGGTAGTTTGTAATTTTGAAACACTCCATAATCTATGTCCACATTACAGTAAGAACATACTTGCTTTTCCTTGACCCCTTCTTGTGGTGATTTTCCATTCCTATCCTTAGCATTGGCAGAGTGTAAATGAGAGGCTGAGAGGGGTCCAGCCCATTGTCCTCCTGGGGGACTAAAAATACACACCCCAGAGCTCCAGTCAGTGGGCTCCCAACAGAGCAACCAGTGGAAAGTCTAACATTTTCCTTGAGTAATGGTATTCAGTTAATGATGTTCTCTGACAGGAAGCTTTCTTTCTGACACTGCCTAAATTTTCCTCTTCCTAACTCACTCCCATGGTTATCTCTATGTGTCCTGGAAAACAATACCAACCCCCTCATCAATGTTCTATTCTTAGGCCTGGTTTAGTCCCTCTATAGAGTCAGATGGTTTATATTTAGCTCCTCTTAAGTTTCTCCCATTAGTCATTCAAACTCATCATTGCCTTAGTCATTTTTGTTTGATTGGCTGGCCTTCAGTTTATGATGCTTGGCCTAAGAATGAAAACAGCATTTCCAGGGACAGCTCACATGGGTGGGGTCAGATACTTTAGTCTACAGATTGACTTTACATATTTCTTGGAAACTGATCTAATTTTTCATTCTTTTACAACCCATGTCTCCTTTAGCCTCACACAGTTTTGAGTTCCTTCCATCACTGATACTCTCCCTACTGGGAGAATAGTTTCTAAGACATGCTGTTATCCCTAGAACTTAGTACCATGCCTGGCACATCAGTGGAAATCAAGATACACTTGATATATGAATGAATGAATAAATGTTTTAAACATTACTTGTAAGAATTATTTCTAAATTAATTTTTTCTGGAGTTAGGAGATACTTCAATTTTTCTGGTAATACCTCGGTGTTTTACTTCAATTTATATATGTTATTAATTAGACTATTAGAATACAATCCCATTCTATACAAGAATTTATATGCATATCTTTGCATAAAATTTGTTGAGCCACATACTTGGAAGTGATTCTTGCCACAGGATTTCTGGCCTGGTAAGTCCCTTAGAAATCATCTAGTCTGATTCAAAAATTTTGTAGATGTGTAAACTGACACCCAGAGAGGATAACATACTTCTCAGATTATAGGAGACCTGCTTTAAAAGTTCTGTACAATAATTTTCTCTTTTGTTCACACTTAATTCTTCATGCTGGGAGCTGACACCATCTTGTATGTAATGGTCAACTCCTTCCCATCACTCTAGCATACATTTTTTTTTCTTACATTTGAAAATGGAACTCCTGTTTAAGGGACTAATCTTCATCTGTGATTCAAGTTCTGCCAATTGCAGGCCCTCTGGCAACCCACTGCTGATTTGTAGTGGTTTCCCAACTGAACCTTGTAATTCGAGAGGGTTGGAAGTTGATAGAGTTTTGAGACTCATTACAGGTCAATACCAGCATCTATCTGAGGTTTTTACTGTGGTCTCGTTTTTACACATTCCTATTTTCCTTGGTGTATTTGCACTTTTGCTTCTACATGGAATTTTGAGGTTGGCCACGTGGTGGCGCTGTAGTTAACAGCTTGATTTTCTTGTGTATTTTTCCGTTGCCTTTTTAGCTTTGTTTTTAAATTGAAGTTATGTGAAATTTGCACATCTTGTAAACTCTGCTGCAGGTGAAATGACTTAATGGCTCGTGACTTCTAGATTAATTTTAAACATTAAAAACATTGTAAAAACAGACTCTTGCTAATAATGATCATTATCTTAATGGCTTGAGGCATAATCGTTTACCAACATTAACCAAGTGATTAAAATGCATCATGAGTTTAATTTGAAAAGATTTAAGTTCCTTTGCAATAAATGCCCAATGCTATTAGCTTCATCTTTGTGAGGCCTAAATTTGTCATTATATGACTTTGTATTTCCACTGCTAGACAGAAAGTAAACCCACTCTTGTTAACATAGGCCACATTATGCCTACTGTTTACCAACCACATGGCATTCCCTATATTAGTACTGAATTGGGCCATGTGGTGCACCACGTACGGGCAATCGTCACTTTTTTATTGCCCTGCTATTTGATAATTTATTATTTGACAAGGCAAATGACCTTAACAGATGTTAAGATTAATTTCCATGGTCAGTAAAACCTGTAAGGAAAGAGAAACTAGTTTCATCAAAACTAGGTATGATCTTTATAACAATCAGATCTTTTTTTGATATAATATTTCCATAACTTTGTATTAATGTCTTTAAAAAGTGTCTAATCCAAAATTTAGCAATAATCACCCAGAAATATTCTGTCTCAACTGACAGAGAGAAGAAAACAAAAAAGATTCAGCACCAAAATTTTTTGCACAAAGAACCTGCCTCTGGACTTTAAGTTTAGTCACCTCCTCATTATTTCTTCTGATGAGTCATGAACAAAATCTTGACCTGCTACCGAGCAGCTATGCCACGAGGATAATTATCTTACTTCCAAAACTCTGTAAGAAAATTAGGAGAAAAAAAACCCCACAATAAACAACAATCCAAAAAACAAACTTTGGCAACCTTGGAAGGAAAAAGCCCATATCCATAATGGGTACTGTTTCATTTCCAGAAGCTTTCCCCAAAGGAAACAACCAAGTAAATAACTCTCACTGACTGATGTTAGAGATTAGCCTTCCACCCGCTTACTGATGAATTTTGATCTTTATGGCTTGTTAGCTGTTTCCTCCTCAAAATAGGTCAAAATCGTTATTCCCAGTTTTCAAATATTTCCAGAGACCCAAGATGGAGAATTGACTTGCCCAAGATTGTTTAGTGAGTGGGTAGAAGGCATGTCCGCTGGGCAATAAAATGCTAATATGAAAAGTAAATTTCTGCTTTCTAATTAGTTTCTTTCAACTGTTTCAAAACTCCATTTCTTTAGAATGCTAGTCTGTGAGTAGGCCAGAAGGTTTGGATAGGTAAGGAGTTAAAAAATTTTCCCAAGGAAAATCAGATAATTTAAAACTCATGCATAGAATTTGCTGCCATATTTTAATGAAGTAAAAATCACAGATTTTCAGTCAAACTACTGAAAGCTTTGGTAGCTTCACCAAGTTTAAACCATTCATTCATTCACTCATTTATTTAAAATAGCTGTGGAGCACCTACTCTAGATAAATTGCTGGGCATAAGGCATCCTAAAAAAAGTTAGTATCTCAGGATGAACCCTCTAATGATTCACAGTACTGCCATTCCCACCCCTGCCAAGTACATGTGTTACATCCTTAAATAACATGTCTTTTAGTTAAGAGTAAAGACAAACTATGAAATTTAGCATAGAATATTAAAATGGAAGCAACCATAAGAGAGAACCTAGATAAGGAAACAGAGTCCCCAAAAGTGAAATTACTTATTCAAGATCTCACGGTTAGACAGTAGCAAAGAAGTTGAAAACAAGATTTTGGAGTTCATGCCATTATAGGTTTTGTCTCTCAAAACCCTTTTAAACATCTCCTTTGTATACCCAAAATAGGAATTTTAATTCCCCAAACCTAAATACAATAACTGTGTGCTGAGATATGCGTGGTTTGGGTTTTTGTTTTTGATATCTGAGAGATAACATAGTAGAATATAATAGTGATTTATGTTTGTATTTATGTCCATACCAACTAGCCAGTGAAATTTTCTATGACTTAAAGACATGAAAATTGTGCTCCCTAGGTTTTATGGAGATTCAATAATAATTCTAGTGCTTTTATGGACTGAATTTTTTCTCTTTTCAAATACAGAAAGGGGAGATAATACTTCCTTCTACAAGAATTAATGGCTATAAATTTGTGCTGTAGTTTACAGATATATTATCCCTAATAATTCTTTATTTTTTTAAAGTGCTTTAGTTGTTGCTATGGTTTGAAAATTCCTTGCTGTAGTTATTTAGCACCTTTTGGCCAATAAAAGTTTACAAGTTCCACATTTGAAGTTGTGTAAAATTTCTCTTTCCTTGCTTGCTAAGCTGTTTTTAATAGTTATTGTAATATTTTATAATGATTTAAATATTTTAAAGTAATTAAAATAATATGTGATGATGATACGAAAATGGTACTAAGACAAAATCTAGAGTCTGTGAAGCAAAATAGAGGATCATGATACAGGAAGCTAGGTATCCAGCTGCCGGTCCATTAAAGCTTGCGTGTAATGGTCTGACCACTTATCTGCTAAATTTCCTGCTAGCTAGACATGATCACATCAATTTCCTTTACAAGGAACAATTACATAATTACAACTTTGAGGGGGAGCAAAGTCATTTTAGCCTTTCAACACACCAGGACCATGAGTTAATTAAGCCCCTTCATGGGGAAGAAATAATACTGCCTATGGTGTTTAGAAAATTTAATTGTGAAGAGTGTGGGGCAAGCTACATGGTAGAAGGCATCTCAAAAAAACCTCAGAAACCTCAAATTAAACCACGTTTTTTGTTTTGTTTTGTTTTGTTTTGGTATTTTATAGAGAGAAATCTTGCCAATGGAAGAGAATATAAGAATTTTTTTAAATCCCCAAACAGAAAGGTCAGCCCTTGTCCTTATGGCCATACTATTGATACTTCCCTCAGCCTGGGGTAAAAATTACACTGTTATGTTCATTGTTTTTTTTGTTTTTAATTTGTTTTTAATTTTATTATTTTATACAACAGGTCCTTATTAGTCATCCATTTTATACACATCAGTGTATACATGTCAATCCCAATCACCCAATTCATCAAACCCCCACCCCCAACCCCCACCGCTTTCCCCGCTTGGTGTCCATACCTTTGTCCTCCACTTCTGTGCCTCTATTTCTGCCTTGAACACCGGTTCATCTGTACCATTTTTCTAGGTTCCACATATATGCGTTAATATACAAAATTTGTTTTTCTCTTTCTGACTTACTTCACTCTGTATGACAGTCTCTAAGTCCACCCACATCTCTACAAACTTTTAGGATTCTCTATGCATAGCATCATGTCATCTGCAAACAGTGACAGTTTTACTTCTTCTTTTCCAATTTGTATTCCTTTCATTTCTATTTCTTCTCTGGTTGCCGTGGCTAGGACTTCCAAAAGTATGTTGAATAACAGTAGTGAGAGTGGACATCCTTGTCTTGTTCCTGATCGTAGAGGAAATGCTTTCAGTTTTTCACCACGCAGAATCATGTTTGCTGTGGGTTTGTCATATATGGCCTTGGTTATGTTGAGGTAGGTTCCCTCTGTGCCCACTTTCTGGAGTTCTTATCATAAATGGGTGTTGAATTTTGTCAAAAGATTTTTCTTCATCTATTGAGATGATCATATGGTTTTTATTCTTCAATTTGTTATGGTTTATCACATTGATTGATTTACGCATATTGAAGAATCCTTGCATCCCTGGGATAAATCTCGCTTGATCATGGTGTATGATCCTTTTAATGTGTTGTTGGATTCCCTTTGCTAGTATTTTGTTTAGGATTTTTGCATCTATATTCTTCAGTGATATTGGTCTGTAATTTTCTTTTTTTGTAGTATCTTTTTTTTCATGGATGAATTTTTTTTCTTTTTTTTTTTTGGCTGCATTGAGTCCTCATTGCTGCACGTGGGAACTCTCTAGTTACAGTGAGCGGGGACCAATCCTTGCCGTGGTGCACAGGGCCCTCACTGCAGTGGCCTCTCTTGTTGTGGAGCACGGGCTCCAGATACGTGGGCCTCAGTAGCTGCAGCATGCAGGCTCAGCAGTTGTGGTTCGCGGGCTCCAGAGCTCAGGCTCAGTAGTTGCGGCGCAGGGGCCCAGCCATTCCATGACATGTGGGACCTTCCCAGACCAGGGCTTGAACCCGTGTCCCCAGCACTGGCAGGCGGACCCTTAACCACTGCACCACCAGGTAAGTCCCTTTTGTAGTATCTTTGTCTGGTTTTGGTATCAGGATGATGGTGGCCTCATAGAATGAGTTTGGGAGTGTTCCTTCCTCCGCAAGTTTTTGGAAGAGTTTGAGAGGGATGGGTGTTAGCTCTTCTCTAAATGTTTGATAGAATTCACCTGTGAAGCCATCTGGTCCTGGACTTTTGTTTATTGGAAGATTTTTCCTCACAGTTTCAATTTCATTACTTGTGATTGTTCTGTTCATATTTTCTATTTCTTCCTGGTTCAGTCTTGGAAGGTTATACCTTTCTAAGAATTTGTCCATTTCTTCCAGGTTATCCATTTTATTGGCATAGAGTTGCTTGTAGTAGTCTCTTAGGATGCTTTGTAGTTCTGCGGTGTCTCTTGTAACTTCTCCTTTTTCATTTCTAATTTTATGAATTTGAATCCTCTCCCTCTTTTTCTTGATGAGTCTGGCTAATGGTTTATCAATTTTGTTTATCTTCTCAAAGAACGAGCTTTTAGTTTTATTGATCTTTGTTATTGTTTTCTTTGTTCTATTTCATTTATTTCTGCTCTGATCTTTATCATTTCTTTCCTTCTGCTAACTTTGGGTTTTGTTTGTTCTTCTTTCTCTAGTTTCTTTAGGTGTAAGGTTAGATTGTTTATTTGAGATGTTTCTTGTTTCTCAAGGTAGGCTTGTATAGCTATAAACTTCCCTCTTAGAACTGCTTTTGCTGCATCCCATAGGTTTTGGATCGTCGTGTTTTCATTGTCATTTGTCTCTAGGTATTTTTTGATTTCCTCTTGGATTTCTTCAGTGATCTCTTGGTTATTTAGTAATGTATTGTTTACCCTCCATGTTTTTGTGTTTTTTACATTTTTTTCGCCTGTAATTCATTTCTAATCTCATAGCATTGTGGTCAGAAAAGTTGCTTGATATGATTTCAATTTTCTTAAATTTACCAAGGCTTGATTTTTGACCCAAGATGTGATCTATCCTGGAGAATGTTCCATGCGCACTTGCTAAGAAAATGTTATCTGCTCTTTTTGGATGGAATGTCCTATAAATATCAATTAAATCTATCTGGCCTATTGTGTCATTTAAAGCATTTATTTCCTTATTAATTTTCATTTTGGATGATCTGTCCATTGGTGTAAGTGAGGTGTTAAAGTCCCCCACTATTACTGTATTACTGTCAGTTTCCTCTTTTAGAGCTGTTAGCAGTTGCCTTATTTATTGAGGTGCTCCTATGTTGGGTGCATATATATTTATAACTGTTATATCTTCTTCTTGGATTGATCCCTTGATCATTATGCAGTGTCCTTCCTTTTCTCTTGTAACATTCTTTATTTTAAAGTTTATTTTTTCTGATACTGCTATTGATTCCTTCTAGTGTAGTTTTCATTTCAGTTATTGTATTGTTCATCTCTATTTGTTTGTTCATTAATCCTTTTAGGTTTTTGTTAAACATTTCTTGCATCTTCTCAATCTTTGCCTCCATTCTTTTTCTGAGGTCCTGGATCATCTTCGCTATCATTATTCTGCATTCTTTTTCTGGAAGGTTGCCTATGTCCACTTCATTTAGTTGTTTTTCTGGGGTTTTATCTTGTTCCTTCATCTGAAATAGCCCTCTGCCTTTTCATCTTGTCTATCTTTCTGTGAATGTGGTTTTTGTTCCACAGGCTGTAGGACTGTAGTTCTTCTTGCTTTTGCTGTCTCCCCTCCGGTGTATGAGGCTATCTAAGAGGCTTGTGCCAGTTCCCTGATGGGAGGGACTGGTGATGGGTAGAGCTGACTGTTGCTCTGGTGGGCAGATATCAGTAAAACTTTAATCCGCTTGACTGCTGATGGGTGGGGCTAGGTTCCCTCCTTGTTGGTTGTTTGGCCTAAGGTGACCCAATACTGGAGCCTACCTGGGCTCTTTGGTGGGGCTAATGGTGGATTCAGGGAGGGCTCATGCCAAGGAGGACTTCCCAGAACTTCTGATGCCAGTGTCCTTGTCCTCACAGTGAGCCACAGCCACCACCCGCCTCTGCAGAAGACCCTCCAACAGTAGCAGGTAGGTCTGATTCAGTCTCCTGTGGGGTCACTGCTCCTTCCCCTGGGTCCCAGTGCACACACTACTTTGTGTGTGCCCTCCAAGAGTGGAGTCTCTGTTTCCCCGGTCCTGTCGAAGTCCTGCAATGAAATCCCACTAGCCTTCAAAGCCTGATTCTCTAGGAATTCCTCCTCCCGTTGCTGGACCCCCAGGTTGGGATCCTGACGTGGGGCTCAGAACCTTCACTCCAGTGGGTAGACTTCTGTGGTATAAGTGTTCTCCAGTCTGTGAGTCACCCACCCAGCAGTTATGGGATTTGATTTTACTGTGATTGCACCCCTCCTACCATCTCACTGTGGCTTCTCCTTTGTCTTTGGATGTGGGGTATCTTTTTTGGTGAGTTCCAGTGTCTTCTTGTCAGTGACCGTCCAGCAGCTAGTTGTGATTCTGGTGTTCTCGCATGAGGGAGTGAGAGCACATCCTTCTACTCTGCCATCTTGGTTCCTAATAATCTGTTCATTTTTATTAACAGTTCATTGCTTTTCTTGATCACTTTGCTACATCTCTAGAGAAATTACTACTTCAGTTTGCCTGGATTTGAACACTATTTTAATAGATTCACACGCTCTCTTCTGTGATTTCATTCCTTCACTCAGCATTGTATTTCTAAGGTTCATCCAGGCTGACACATGAAGTGTGGGTCTTACCTTGCATTGTGGTACAGTATAGTTTTCCATTGTGTGACTCCAGTAAAATTCATTTTTCCCTTCTATGATTAATGTATATTTGAGTTGTTTCCAGCATTTTGTTGCTGTGGGAAAAACTTCTATATTGCATTCTTGTACATGTCTCTAGATATACATGTGCAACAGTTTTTCTAAGGTATATACCTAAGAGTGAAATTGTTGGGTCAGAGGTATTTTTTTCTAAAGTAGTTGTACCAATTACCCACCCACAAGCAATGGATGAGAGCTCTGTTGCTCCAAACTTGCCAAGACTTGATGTTTTCCAACTTTATAAAATTTTGGCCAAACTGAAAAGTAAAAAATGATATCTCCTTGTGGTTTTAATATGCATGTCTTTGATTTATAACAAGGTTATTTATTTATGGTTCTTTGCCCACTTTTGTATTGCCTTATTCATCTTTTTCTATTAATTATAAATTTTCTTTAAATATTTCTTCTGCCGGTTTGTGACTTGGACTTTTCCTTTTTTTTAAAGGTATACATTATGAATAGATGCTCTTAATTTTAATACAGTCAACATTACCAACCTGATCCTTTATAATTTGTACTTTTTCTGTCTTGTTTAAGAAATTTTTCCTATGTGGAATTTTAAAATAAATTCTATTTTTTTAATTCTAAATTTTCACTTTCACTTCCAAATCCTTAATCCATTTGGAATTTATTTTTTGGTACAATGTAAGGAAGAGATATATTTTAAAATTTATATGGATAACAAACTATCTGACTTTGTTCTACAGCTTTGTGTCTTTTTGATATTAAGGGAATAATGTGTAGGATGAGAGACTAAAAGAAATCTGATTTGTTGGGATTCAGCTCTTTCAATGCTAGGCAAATTTAGGAATAAGAGAAGCTGGGTAAAGGGAACAAAACTGCTTTATTGCATAATTCATCCTTTCCCCACTAACCTGTATCGCCAACTTGGTCATATTTTAGATGTGCTTATATGTGTGAATCTGTGTCTGTGTGTTCAAAACTATTGCATCCAATTACATTAAAATATATTGAATAATTATTATATAATAGGTGGCATTGTATACCCTGGGGATAAAGTAGTGAATAACAATAGGAAATCTCTGCTTTTGTGTAGTTTATGGGAGACAGATGATAAAGAGATACACAAGTAAAATATATAGTATGTCAAAGGGTTATAAGTTGCTGTGGAGAAACAAAAATAGAGAAGGGGAATAAGAAGGGGGCAGGGGTGGAGAGAGCAGACATTGCTAGTTTTCAAAGGAAGTTTCACTATTGGGATGGCATTTGAGCATTGACCTGAAGGAGGTGAGGTGTGGTAGTGAGCTCTGTTGATAGACACTATACCAATGATATGCCATTTGCTATTGGTCTTCTTGTCTATTCCTGTGTGAATTCCTGTCTGAATTCCAATATCCTGACTTCTAATACCACGTGTTCTTGAAACTTACAAAAACGGAATCATATTGTAGGTACTTTTTTTAATGTGAGCTTTTTTTTTGCTCAATAAATGTAAGATTTATTTAAATTGTTGCTTGCAATTGTAGTTTATTCCTCATTACTGTATAGTATACATTTTATATATTCATTTTACTGCTGATAGGCATTTAGGTGGTCTCCAGTTTGGAGTTATAGCAAATAGTGCTGCTATGAATATTTATGTACATTTCCTTTAGTGAACATACATACTTATTTCTGTAGGTATATACCTAGGAGTATAATAACTGGATCATAAGTTATATACATGATCAGCAGTAGTATATATTGCCAAAAGTGTTCCAAAGGATTTGCCTGGAAAACAGTTTTACTCCTTCTCAGAATTATAAAGAGAGTAACTCTCTAATGACAATTTCAGGTTCTATACCAGGCAATTGGAGGTTGTTAGGGATGTGGTATATTTCTGAACAAGGGGCCTTTCTAACCCAACCTCAATCATACCTGTTCATAGAATCAACCATGATTAAAGCTCTGCCATTTTTTGTTATTGTTTTTGATCTCTTCGTGGTAAATTACTGAAAAATAGGTGAACTATAAACAAATGGTAAGATCTTTATGAAAATTTACAGTCAATTCTATAATATGGGGTATTTTTTATATTAAAGGAAGTAAACTATGCATATCAAACAAAAGTTAGACTTTTAAGATATTCTGTTCTTTCAAGGTCAAGCAAATCTATATAGGAACAAAAGAAGATGGAAAAAGAATTCATGAACTGGTTCTTGCCTATATCTGTAGTCTTATCTCACTTACCACTCCCTTGGTGGCCCCGACACTCCTGCAAATTCTGAACTCCTGCAAATTCTGAACTCCTTTCATTTGCCCCAGAGTTGCCATGTCTCTTTTGCTTTTATGCCTTTGTACAGATTACTTCGCCTCCACCTGTAATGCCCTCCTGTCCTCCTCCTCCTTCACCTAACTCAGACTCACCTTTCAGCCCTGGTTTCAGCCTCATCACCTTGGGGGAGCCATCCCTAACAAAGATACCTATTCTCTGTTGCCCCTAAATTCTAATTTTAGTCATTGCTCCAGTCTGTGCTATAACTGCCTTTTAAAAGTCTTTGGATTTTTTATACACCCTGGTATCACTGTGATGATGACTACCCCATTACCAAGTTAAGCAGCGTTGTCCTGGAGCCCCAAGTACTCGAAGTTCTTGGGAGTTTTCCTCTTTCCATGCTGGACTCACTGGCACCTCTGAGGTTGCCACTCCTTAAAGCTTTTAGTATATTCTGCCAACTTCTGGTCAAATTACCATAGGGTGCCCCACCCTGTGCTCAGGAAGCTAAGGGTTAACATAAGAAGAAATTCTGTATTCAGAGATGTGTGCTTCTGGAAATCTTGCTACATTTCTGAGACTCTGAAACCCATTCAGGCAGATGTGAAGGATGGAAGGTTCCTTAATTAGGTAAGCTTTCATGGGTTATGTTTACTGTCATACTTTATTGCTGATAAAGATGAGAATATCCTGAGTTTAAATTTTGTAGAATGACTATGATAAAATAGCTTTCTTTTTTCCGCCGAGTCACATGGTAGAATTTGAAATTTCACTTCTTAGCATTTCTGCCGTATATTAAAGCAACACTCCCTCTCCAAAAGATGCAGACACATTTTTGCTTGTCTTTGCAGGAAGCTAGTATAGTTTGCATAGTTTTCTCTGTTTCTTCCTGATCAGTAGCTGGCATCTGAATGCCTTCTTTGGACTCCTTATCACTGCTGCAACGCTTTCTTTCACCAGCATCTTGCAACTTTGATTTTTCTTGCCTCCCTAGAGTGTGTGATTTGGTGGAACTGTATCAGCAATGACATCACCACCACATTTGCTTTGGTGGTTGATGTCTTAGGTTATCAATGGAAGCATTGTGAAAAACCATATGGGGCAAGACCCATTTAGTTCAGAGAGTTTGTATAATACAAGGGTTGAGAATTCTCAAAGACCATGCTTCACTGGATGTAAAGAGAACCTCAAATATTATGTTCTTAAACTCAGTACTTAAGCCTCAGTGTTATTTCTCCTTGGGGGTTGGGGTTGAGAAGGAATTGATATAAAAACAAAGATAAATGATAGAATACATTCTCTTTAATGATATGTTACATCAGATAAAACAACCTGAGAACTAATTGTTCTCAATCTTGGCAGGCCACTGAGTTTCAAATACACCTATTGAAATGATATGAATGAAACAGCCTTGAAAGTATTGGTAGCTGCTTTTGATGCAGTGGAATGTGTTTGTTTCTTATACAGCTCTGCAAGGGTAAAATGGATACAATACTTTTAGACAAGGCTATCTTCAGAAACTGACTAGGGATCATAATTCTATAAAACTTCAGAGTTACCTTTTAATTTTAACTTTGATGAATCACTTTGTATCTTTATCAAATCTTTGTTCAGAGGTTTTCCTCATGGCTTTGTAAAATACCAGACAATAAGTTTAATTATGAATGGGTAAGGAACTACCTAAATATTTACATATGGAAATGGATACAAGATCCACCTGCTTTGAAATACCTCCTTCATCATATGCTGAAAAGAGCCTGGAATTCCCAGCCTTTGAAACACTTGAGTTCAGATACAGTCTCTCAATGATCCCACAAAAGTTTCCCCCTAAAGCACGCTAATAGAGAGGAGAAGACATCAGGCCTAGCCCTCTCACATCAAACTTATTAATAATCAGAATACATCAATGTATTTGGTTTTGGTTCAGTTTGGTTTGGTTTTGGTTTTATGTATAATTTATTGGAATCACTAGTGGTTATGTTGGAAATCAGGGAAAAATACATGTAACAGAACAGATAAGGATGGGTTCTTCCACTGCTTAGAAACTTGTTCCACTTCTTAGGGTTACACTAACACCAACAAAACAATATTGAAACAGGAAGATATGTGGTATCCACAGATTAGTACCCCATATATGCCCTTATAAGGAAGCACATGAGGACACATGTGCTGGAACTGTGATCTAGAAGCCAAGTGAAATCAACACTACAATCATTTAGGGAAAAGAATCCAAAGAGAAATAGCACATCCCTAAATTGGATTGTAGGACCTCAGACAAGACACTAAATTTGGCTTCTTTGTATTGTTGTTGAAATGGCTTCCATGACCCATCAGCTTTTTTGTTTGTTTGTTTTTGCGGTACGCAGGCCTCTCACTGTTGTGGCCTCTTCCATTGCAGAGCACAGGCTCCGGACGCGCAGGCTCAGCAGCCATGGCTCACGGGCCCAGGCCCAGGCCCAGCCGCTCCGCGGCATGTGGGATCCTCCCGGACCGGGGCACGAACCCGCGTCCCCTGCATCAGCAGGCGGACTCTCAACCACTGCGTCACCAGGGAAGCCCAATGACCCACCAACTTTAAGGTGAAACTTGAGCTCTTAGTATGCTGGATGTTGAGTACCTCCTCATTTTTCTGAGGAGGCTTTTTGTTGGTTCCTCTGACCCAGGAATTTTAAACAAATGTTTTAATTTTGAATTTAGGCTCTGATCAAGCATCTACCAATATTACAGCTATCTTTAAGACAACTATCTTTCCCTGTCTCTTTACTTTTACGTAAAAGTATTAATCAAACTTGCAAAGTCAGGCACAGAGGTGTGCTATACACCATGACCGTGAATTCAGATGCTAAGTCTATAAAGTGGATTGCCGGAACTCTTCGAAGCCTTAACATTATCTCTGGGGTAGATCTTTACTTTTATATAGGCAGGAATATGTGTAGAGGCAAAAATGGGGTGTTTCCATCCAGAGTCTGTTATCTTGCTTCACCTCCTTGCTAGATACATTTCTAATCTGTTGACCATGGCATGGTTCATGTTTCATTTGAAGGAGTTGCTTTTTCCTGAGAGAGAGGCACAATCCTTTTTCCCTGGGCACAAGTTATAAATCTTGTTTTTTCTTGTTACATTTTGCAATTTTATTTGAATCTTTATACAAAGGGATTTTACAGTAATATCAATTAAATCCATATAAGGAAAAAAGAAATCACATTTAACTCTATGACTCCTAAAAGATAAGAAGTATCTATTTAACACAATTTTGCTTCTTTGAAATAAACATAGTCACAACTGCATCCTAGTTCTTTGGCATAAGCCACTGAATAAATCCAATAAAGCTTAAAGATCATAACCGTGTCCATTTTATGCATGGTTTGTAAAGCTTTAAACGTTTCTGATGGTCTGTTTGTTCCATACTTAAAAATCAATCTTCCCCCATAAAAGAATCCCAAAACTAAGGTTAATTCATTCCAGGGGAAAAAGCAAGAAACCTAAATAAGACATTTGTTGTTTAAAAAAAAAAAAAATGTCAAATTTGATACATTCAAAGGGGGAAATTGCAATTGATAAACAGAGATTTCTGAAATCTAATAGATACATGCATCCAATTAAAACAGCAACTAATTTTAGCAATACACTAAATTTCTATTTCTGTTTTTCTATGTATCTATGAACATAATTGTCTAGTGTAACCGAGTATGAAGAAGAAAACAGAAGCAAAAGATCAAGACCTCAACTAACTTCTTAAATACTGACTCTATTGTTTTCTTGAATACTGTACATAAGAAGTGCTGATTTAAAAAGTGATGACTGAAAAGTAAAAGGCATGGTGAGATCCTCCTCTAGCCTGAGGTGTTTGAATGCACATGTATATAAGAGAAAAACTTCACCACAGACCACATGTGAAGATGCATCTACCTGTGGGAATGTCAGCATGAAAGTGCTGTCATCTATGATTGCTGGCAGCTTAGGGGTCATGCTGTGATTCATTACATTGGTGTACACTGCCATTTTGCAGTCATCCCTACATAACAGAATGAAGGCTTTTCTTGAGAAAATGTGGCCAAACAACCCATCAGTTATGACTTTCAGAGGTAGAAAGTGAAGCATGCAGCATTTTAGCATGATGAGACAGGTCAAACGACTTCTACAAAGTAACGATGACAATAACTTAGATTATACACCTCAGCCTTTACCCTCTATCCTTTCACTATTCTATCTGAAGTCACATTTTTACTCTATAACTCTGGACTCACAATATTTTGCACTTTTGGATAGGTGCATAAAATGAAATGCCAGGGCTCTCTGTATTCCCAGAGCTGATAATAGGGTTCTGAAGAAAATGTAATTTATCATATGACCCTGAGAACGGCACAGAGATTGGTCAAAGAAGGTTAATTTAATATGATCTACCAGTTATAGCATATCGGGTCCCTTCTTAAATGATTCTCACTTCCAGTCTGTAAAACCCTGCAGGGGAATTTGTTGTACAAGTTTACAATGTTATACCTCTTTTAGTTATATTAAGACTATCCCCTTCAGGCACCAGGGAAGACTCATTAGTCTCAAATTCCAGGACAGAATGAACAAGTCTATCTCAACCTGTTGTTATCCTTCTGAAATAATTTCAGAGATGTCAATGATCTTATGCCCTCTACTCCATGGAGACTTGAGCTGAATGCTCTTTCTTCTCCTTGCTGGCTCTCCATCAACCAGAGCACTGCACCAATGATCATTTAATCAGCCAAATCAGTTCAATGTATGCAAGACACAAAATACATACAATTTAGCTTTCTGCAAAAATTTTATAGGTATTCCTTCTTAGAAAGGGGTGCTGACAGTGGAATGGGAGGAAGATGGAAGGTAAAACATGAGAAGGGGAGAGAAAAGGAGACTTGGAAAGCTGGTGGGAGAAGAGCAAGAACACAGATCTGGAGAGAGTGGAGAGCATGATCGGGTGTGCAGAGTAAAGAGAAAGGTACAGAAGGTCAAAACTAGGAAAGTAGGGAGTTGGAGGGCCAAGCTGTGTTCTTAAGGGCCTGGTGTGAAAGAAGAGAAAAAGCACAAATATTTTCAGTTGTTCTTCTCTCAAGGGCTGAGTTCTTCTCTCAAGGGCTGAGTAGGTTTCAGAGTATTGATTAGTGCCCCATCTCAGCTGAGTGCAGACATATTTGTCTCCAAAATGTGTCATGGAACTTCCTGGATGAAGGGAACTACAGCCCCCATCATGACAGCTTCTTGCTCTGAGCTTCCACTGGAATTTTAATTGGGACAGGGGAGGGAGGTGTGTGCTCGGTGTCTACATTTTTAACTATTTGAGGACCATACAATGGAACAGGAACCTTCAGATTCTCCCACAAAACAACCTCCAGTGATAGATTTGATACAATGGGTTTGGATTATAATCGCTAATGTTTACTGAGCCCTATGAGCCGAGTACTATGCTTTCCTCTTCACAGAGATGATCTCATTTAATTCTCAGACCTAGAGACGATGTACAGTTTTACAGCCCTCCATTCTACAGATCAGGAAACGAAGTCTTAGAGAGCTTAAGTAACATCTCCCAGCTAGCAAGTGCTGAAGCCAGATTTTTCTCTCTTAAAATGTAGACTCGATAAAGCGTATGTATTTGATTGTCTAAGCCCTAGTACTGCATCAAGAACAAAGGCCCAGTCAACAAATGTTTAACAGTTTTGTAATTAAATTGGCCATCTGTTCATTATTAGAAAGAGGTTTGGATTCTTTTAAATTATGCAGTGATCATGTCTACTGACACATTAACATCTTAATGAAACCAGTGGATTTCCTGACCCTTCTGAAGCAGTATATGAACCATCTTTCAGAAGTCACTGGAGAATAAAAAAGCAGAGTGTCATCTCTAACAAGGGCTTCTCTATAAAAGGGCCAGTTGAGACCCATACTTTCAGGCCTAATTCATTGAATCCCTCCCTTGAGTCCTTCCTAATGTCATCATCTAAAGACAACTGAAAACTCCATTCTTCATTGTAGGACTGTCCCTTTTCTCACTCCGTTTCATGAAGCCTGGCCTGGCGTAGTGTTCCCATTGAATTCAAGAGAAGCTTAATGCTTAGATTATTCTAAAGGGTACAGACTAAGATTATGAGCTGACCATGACTCGATAAGCAGATAAACGGGAACAGTTACAGTCTTAATCGGAAAAGTCTGCCATATTCTTTCACACTCAAACCTGTGCACAGAACATGTACACTGAAAAAATATCCTATGGATGTTTTAATTCCATGATAGTAATAGTGTACTCAATCTTTGCAAATGAAAAAAGAAAATTTTAAAACACCCAAATGTTTTGCCTTTAACAAACAACTTAAAGTGCCACTATGAAGGCATTATGCTAAGTGAAATACACCAGACAGAGAAAGACACATACTGCATGGTGTCACTAATACCATGAGTTGAAAAGTGGTTGCCAGGGGACCTGGAGGGTGGTGGGGGAAATAAGGAGAGGATGGTAAAAGGATACAGATATGTAGCTATAAAATAAATAAAGTCTAAGAATCTAATGTAAAACATGGCAACTATAGTTGATAACACAGTATTGTACAATTGAAATTTGCTAAGAGGGTAGAAAATGTCCTCCAACAAAAAAAGATTAAATATGTGATGGATGTGTTAATTAACTAGGTGGTAGGAATCTTTTCACAGTGTACATGTATATCAAATCACCACAATGTACACTTTAAATATCTTACAATTTTATATGTCAATTATGCCCCAATAAAGCTGAAAAAAATAAAGTTCCACTATGTTAATGTTGCACTTTTTGGATCTGAATTTTATCATAGTGTCTCTGTTGCTAGATAAAAATTTTCAAGATAACGCATATAGGAAACAATGCCCTTTCCTTTAGTGAAATCTTAACCTAAAGTCAATATTAACTTGCATTTCAACTTTTCTGTATGTCTGGTGTCTGCTGAAACTGGTCACCACAGTTCTCAATATCTTATTAGTTTGAATTTTGCTCATGTTTTTTAAACACTTCCTATATGCCATTGTATTAAATGCTTTTGATTAATCCTTAGTCTTTCTTTAGTCTCCACACCAGTGCCATATGCTAAGAAGCACCTTCTCCCATACTTTATAGGTGAGGAAACCACAGCTTACATGTCACAGCAGTTAGCACAGGGTGGAGGTGAGATCTGAGTCACCAGTCTGAGCCAGAGCCCATATTCTCACCCACCATGTGAAGTGATCTTCCTGGGTTAGCCACCTTATTAGATTTTTCAAGCCAAAGAGCACTGCAATCTTGCAAAGATCTGAGGAGCCCTGTACCATGCAACCAACAGAGAGCCTGTGTGTGCTAGAGAATTCGGGAGGTAACATACTAAGTGATTTGTCATTATTCCTGGTATGGTGTCATCACCTTCCCTAGAATATCTCATCACAAAATCATAATCAAGTTGGTAAAATTGTTATAAACTGAACCCAAAGGACTGCTTTGTCCCAGTTCTCTCTCTAGAGTAGAACAGCTGACACGGAACAACTGGGGTGAGTTTTCCTTGGGTCTGAAAAACAATATGATTTAAGGCAAGAACATTGAGCCACAGGGGATCAGGGTGTTAATGCCCATAAAGTAGATGTGTCAGGCCTCTTTACTTCTCTGGACCCAATTCTGTTCATCTCTGTACCAAAGGAATTATTCATTCATTCATTCAAGGCAGACTTATTAAATGCTTATTATGAACCAAGCCCTGGGCTAGATGTTGGGGTATCCAGACTGTAAGAGACAGTCCTTCCCATCTAGAAGCTTGTAATTTAGTCAGGGGAAGAAAGACAAATTAGTAATTCCGGGTGATGAGTACAATGATGGAAGTATACAGAATGTTCTGTGGTTGACACCTATTAAAGGAACCCAGCCTAGGCCTGGGTGGGAGTGTTCAGGCATAGCTTCCTGGAGGAGATGAGTGAGAACCAACATGAGTCCTGGAAGGATGAGAACAAGTTATCCAGATAAAGAGAGGAGGGAAGTAGTGGGTGAGAAGGAGGGGACAAAGGCATTTTAGGAGGAAGGAACAATGTACAGAGCTTAGGGATGAGAAGGAGCCCATAGTGTCCCTGCAGAACTGAAAGGAGATCAGAAGGGCTGAAGCTTTGTGGGTGTGCAGGTTGTGGAGGTATGTACCTGTGTGTGCACGTGGGCTGGCAGGTGAGGGGGGTGGAGTGATCAGGGGAGGTGGGAAGAGCCACAGAGCTTATGAGGGACCAGTGGGTGAAGAACTTTGAATACCATGAATATCCTGACCCAAGAGCCATGGGAAATTGGGGAAGAGTTTTAAAGAAGGGGCGGGCTGGGGCTTCCCTGGTGGCGCAGTGGTCAACCACTGTGCCACCAGGGAAGCCCGATTGATGAGTATTTTTAAAGGACATTCTGGAGACAATGTGGAGAATAATTTTTGGGAAGCAAGTCTGGAGATAAGCAGGTTGGATAGGAGGCTGCTGTACTGATCTAAGCCAGTGGTTCTCAACCTTGATTGGGCAATAGAATCACTTGAAGGGCTTGTTAAAATACAGATTACAGGGCTCCAGTCCCAGAGTTTCTGAATAGGCAGGTCGTTAGTGTGTCCTGAGGATGTGCATTTCTAACAAGTTCTTAAGTGATGCTGATGCTTCTCATCCAGGGACCCCACTTTGAGAACCACTGTTTGAAGCAATGCTGATTGCTAATTGTAAAATTCTGGGATTCTTCCTTACTAAAAAGAAGCTTTTCTTTCATGAATATATATTTTGTAAAACATACTCGTTCTATGCAAAAGCATTTTTCATTTTTCATAGACCTGATAAACCAAATTCATTATCATTGTCCTAGATATTCTTACTTGTTTCCATTTCATCTCTTCTATTTTCTCAAGTTGAATTTTATTTGATACAACAGAGAAAAATCTCATGGTACATCCAGTAATTTGCAACAGGATTAAAAAGCTGAAATGTCACTGCAGTTGACTAAATCCTTTGTCTGACTGAAATACAATAGACCAATTGAAGGCTGTAATATTTGGGCTCAAATTTTAGAAATGAAACCTTGTAGAGGAAAAAAAAGTCTTATCTGCTTTACATGGATTTAAAAACCCACTCCTCCTATTCTGAGACTGGGGGAAAAAAGAGGTTATAACTGCAAACTGCATACAAACCCATAATCACAAATTCCTTTTCTTATCAAGTATCTAGAAAGAACATTATATCAAGGAGAAACAATGCCTCTTCAGAAAGGAAAAAAAAGGAACTCTGTTACTTTAGAACAAGGCCTGCATGTCCTAAGAATCAGTATAATTGAAACAAAAAAGTTCTGTGTTAAATTTTTTCATCTAAATGACAGTGAATCTGAAAAACTATCAGGCAGCTGCGACTTAATGGAGGACTATTCATGCTGCAGAATTATTTTAGCAACACACTGAGTCTGTTAGTGTTGAAACATATACCCATGTTGTAAGAAAGATGTGGTCAAAATTGTCCACATGTAATGATTTACTGACACCATCTCTTAGGAGTTTACTTCCAGTGATTCTATGTGGACTCTCTTTCCTTCATTAATATAACACCTGAGGTGTGACTTTACCAATTCTTTTATCTCTCAGTATCAGCTATTTTCTTCAGAAAGCCCTGCCTCATTATGCTTGTCCAGAGTGTCCCAGTTACAGTTTGGTAACATCAAAGTTGCCTTGAAAATGTAAGGATGCCTCCATATTATTGAAGAATGGTAATCACCTGAATCTTAACAGAAGGCTAAGAACAGCTAGAATCACCAATAAAAGGGACAAATGAAGCTGATTCTATCAATTCAGGCATTCTCTCTCTGCTAAGTAACTCTGTGAACTCACAATTGGTTTCACTAGAAAGGATTACAGCATCTCAAGCTGTGGGCCATAATTATAATTACAGGTATGGCGCAGACTGCAGGAGCAGATGAGCTCATAAGAAACAAAGATTTGCTCTGCTGGATGATCTATCTTCACTCAAGAACAAAGAGCAGCAGCATAAATGAGTCACCATGTAAACAAATTGAGCGATCGCTAAGATACATCAGAGTGCTCGTTTGTCAGCCAATATACACACCTCTCTGCTATGCTGAACCTCTCTCCACCACCTCTGTCATTTTCCCTGTTGGAGGTGAGTTTTGCTTCTCTGTCTTTTCCAGACCTCCTATTGGTGGGCAGGGGCTGATTGGGTAACAGTAACGAAGCTTTGTTCCCATCATCTTTCACCACCTGCCCCCAACCTCAGTCTATTCTGCTACCACCACAAGAGGACAACACAGCCAGTGACCCTGAATGAGAATATTAAGGCTTTATTTCTATCTCAGCTAGAAGGAGGACAGTCAACCAAACTTTTCTTTAGGGATCGAATACTAAAGTGATAGGCACTGATTTTATCTGTCTTTAGAAAGTCCTCTTTGGGTCTAACAGTGAATTAGGTTGGAATTACAGCTAATTAGAGCCACATGCTTTACTTATTGACTTCCAGATTTATATGAAAGCAATTTACAGGGCTAGCAGCCAAGTCTCCACCGGCAAAGTGAATCAGAAGAGAACTGCAATTATGCAAATGAGCAAGAAAAGAAAAATAGAAAAGAGAAGAAGAGCTACAAGATCTAGTTTGCCTAATTGGGGTGGGGCAATTGTGTCCCTTTTCCCTGCTTTGCTTGATTGTGCTCTCAAAGACTGGTCTAATCTGTGTGGGCTGGATGGCGAAGGACACTGTTGCGGCCCACAGGGATTAGGGTTTCAGTATGGCCTTTCAGAAGACCATGAAGTGGATTAAAAGCGTTTTCAGCCAATCAAGGATTTTAACTTGGTATTTATAAGACAACATAGGGCAAGATTGAGGGGTGTGGGCACTATTAAGGAAACTTAAGGAATGATATTTTAAAGTAAGAGTCTTGGGCTTCCCTGGTGGCGCAGCGGTTGAGAGTCCGCCTGCCGGCGCAGGGGACACGGGGTTCGTGCCCCGGTCCGCGAAGATCCCACATGCTGCGGAGCGGCTGCGCCCGTGAGCCATGGCCGCTGAGCCTGCGCGTCCGGAGCCTGTGCTCCGCAACGGGAGAGGCCACAACAGTGAGAGGCCCGCGTACCGCCAAAAAA
>NW_020172316.1:4108534-4112804 GCF_003031525.2 Neophocaena asiaeorientalis asiaeorientalis | reverse complement strand
CCCGCGTACCCCAAAAAAAAAAAAAAAAAAAGTAAGTCTGTCATCTTTCCTCAACTATTTTTATTGTTGTATGTGAGTCAGTCAAAGTCTTAAAACAACTTTCTTCATATCAGAAATTTGGCTTTGGATACAGAACTGCTAACCTGGAGGGTGACAGCTGGTAAAAGGGCATCTGTGTGTATGTGGGGGGGGGGTCATTTGTTAAAGTAATGAAAACATTTTTGAATGATGGGCAGCACTTTCTTAGGACTGTGTAGGGTGGGGAGGATCCTGAAAATATGCATAGAACGAGACTATGTCTTTTTCTACGTAGACTGTAGAACATATGATAGTCTATTTCTATGTCTTTAGTGGTTAAAATTGCATGCCCTGTACTACTTTGCAGACATTGGTTTGGCAACTTGGGACTTTGAGGGCAGAGGAGAAAGTTCAGTGTGTACCGAGTATGGCTGATCAAAAAGGGATGGCAGCAAGGCACGGCCTTGGCATTGTAACGAAAACAGTCGCAGCATTTTCCCCTCAAGCCCGCGAGACAGAGACGAATGAGAGGGTCAAGCCCCTTAAAATTTATTAAAGTTTAGAGTCACTGACAGGCAAGCTCTTTTCAATAGTGACCTCTGTTGTTTGCCAGGACGAGCCGTGCGGTTTTCTGATCACAGCGTGCTCAGGGGCCTGCAGAAAAGGGGCTGAGGTCGCGGGGCTGCGCCTGGAGCCTCGCACAAAGCCGGGTCTGATGTGCGTGTCACGTGAGGCGGAGGCCGGGCAACAGAGCGACACGTGCGGCGCGTCCCCCGGGAATGTCAAGGCTCCGGGTTCGGTTTCAGCCTCTGTGTGGGAGGAGAGGGCAGAGACAGGCCTCGGCACTTTGAAACCTTTATCCTTCCTAGTTGTTTGCTTGACTGCAAAGTGCTGTGAAAAGCAGGCGCCCTGTGGATTCGCTGCCGGTCATTTAAGGGGGCGGTTGCGGGACCGGGGTGGGGGGGAGGGGGCGGAAGGCGCGAGCCTGTTCCTGGCTGCGGGGCGCGGTCCCCACCCCATCCTTCCCCCCACCGACCAGCCTTGTCTGTGTGTCTCACGTATAATGCCACGCGGGGCCGTGGAGACGGTGTTTTGATGCCAGGTAGGAAATCAGATAAGGCATTCAGACATGGCAGCAAATGGTTCATCCAGATCTTCTGCAAGGGATGCCTAGGTGGGATTTTTGCCTAGGCCACGTTAGCTGGAGATTAATTACCAGGAATTAACAGGAGGTGTTTCTGAAAGGGCTATAATAGTATTGCCCTGTGGAAAGTATAAACTAGAAGCCAAAAGCACAGAAAGTCAGGGTTGCCCTTAATTTAACCGCTGGCACTAAATAGCCGTGGTGAAGGTGGTTCCATATGTAATGTTTATTTCTAGTTCTTTGTTGACAGTGAGCAATAAAAGGCCTACGTAAGTGAGAATCATGGTATTTTTTCAGATACGTACACTTGTACACTGGCACAAGTATGGATCTGGGAGAACAGCCCTTTAGAAAGAGGCTTTCTTGATTTCTAGGTAGGTATAACCTATAGTTCAGCATCAGGGTTAAGGAGGGAAGAGTTAATTTACGTGGCCACGAGAGTCCCTCTCACTTCTGAGATTCCTTGAGGCCAAGGATTAATCTGAATTTCATAAGGACCTATTTCTTTTCATTTTCAATGTTTTCCCTTTTGCATCTTTGTACTCCCTTTTCACTGGCCTTGGTGCCCTAAGCACTTCATAATCAAGGTTAGAATAAAGTAACTGCTGCACGGACATCACAAAACACAATACAACACAAAATACAAAAAAAGTAGGTGGGTCCCCTCTTATCTACAATAACCAGTACTTACTATGTACTCATTAAACAGAGCACCATAAACATGACATGAAATTACCTTTATTTATTGTCTTTAGTTATTGCTAATGGTTAACATACCATTAACCATTATTTCTTTCATTTCTCACAACTCTGAGGTTCAATGCTATTATGAGTATCCACTTTAGAGATGAGGAAATGGAGGCAAGGAGATAAAGCCATAGAATTAATAACGGGGCGGGGGGGGGAGGGGTTAAGATTTGAAGCTAGCCAGATCTGTGAGTGTTATGACATAAGAAAATGCTTTCCCTTCCACAGAATTTTCCTCTCAAGCTCACCCCTTCTCCCATCTACCACTTTCCCCTATTAAAAAAGTTTATATTTACTAGGAAGTGATATTTTAAACTAGAGTTAGTTTTACTTTCTAATTGTAGCCATAATGCCATCAGACCTTGTGTGAATAGCTTTGCCGTATCTTTGGTACGACATAAAGAATGCTGCAATTATACTGTTTATACGCTTGTGTTGTCCAAGATACTGGATCTGCTCCCTGAGCAATCTGCGTGTGACATCAAACTTCCAGAGGCAGCAACTGTACAACACTTAGAGAATGAGTCACAACTTAATGGGAAGGGCGGGAATGAAGTGTTTTTATGTTGCCTTGATTATTCAACTAATCCTCTCTTCTGATGTTTTCAAGGAAGTCAGGCCCACCCAAGAGGAGGAAGAAGTAAAGCCTTTTAGAAATGAGCCGTAGGCTTTATGTCTCTAAAGGATATATCATGACACCTTTTCAATTGGTTATCTAACTGATTCTAAGTGTTTAGTAGAGGGAGAAGATATACATATCTCTATTTAGGTGATGAGATAGTTAAGGATTAATAGAGTTAAATAACTTAAGTTCTATGAGGAGAAAAAAACAATGTCATTATCCCTCTATCTATAGTTTCTAGGCAGCAACATAAAACTATATTCCTATATTTTTGAAATCACTAGGTTTTCTTACAGTGAAGTTTTGTGCTCAAAGTCTTTTAGTTTGAATGGACAATTATAAAATTGTTGCAGGCATCCTATTTCTTTAAGGCATCAAAAGGCCTTCTTGTATTAAAAATTGCTTTATACAAATAGTAAATAATTAGAATACCGAGGGAAGCCATTGAAGGTCTTGGTTTTTATTCTTGAATCTCCTTCTACTTTACGTGTGGAAGAATATAGTAGTATTTCTCAAATAATAAAGAAGTTCTTTAAAAAACCCTTCAATGTTGTGAGAGTCTGCACAGGTCTTTAATAATAGACATAGGTGGTTGATGGTAAGAGGCCTTTAGGCACATACCTAACAGGGCCTTCAGGCTTTCTCTGTTCCCTAATCTCATAGGATCTGTCATGTTTTATTTTATTTTATTATTATTATTTTTTTTGCGGTACGCGGGCCTCTCACTGTTGTGGCCTCTCCCGTTGCGGAGCACAGGCTCCGGACGCACAGGCTCAGCGGCCATGGCTCACGGGCGCAGCCGCTCCGCAGCATGTGGGATCTTCGCGGACCGGGGCCCGAACCCGCGTCCCCTGCATCGGCAGGCGGGCTCTCAACCACTGCGTCACCAGGGAAGCCCTAGATTTTTTTTAATATGAAATTTTCTCTCTTTCTCTTTTTTTCTAGGTAGTCAGCTGAAGATTTATTCTTTCCTTCACTTCAGAGAAAGGATCATCATAAAAATGTTCCACTCTTCTTTTACCTTCCCAAAGAAAACTTTCAAGAATAATGGTCTGTTGTTTTCTTTTTTTTTTTTAATGGTCTGCTTCTTTCTAGGTCTCTGACTTTAGGCAAGGACATTTCTATTTCAATTTTTTTTTTTAACATCTTTACTGGAGTATAATTGCTTTACAGTGGTGTGTTAGTCTCTGCTTTATAACAAAGTGAATCAGTTATACATATACATATATCCCCATATCTCTTCCTTCTTGCGTCTCCCTTCAACTTTGGTACTCATCTTAGAGACCCATAACAAACGATCACACTTTAAGGACCAGTGCTCTAAGCCAGGGGGTTGGCAAACTGCAATCCACAGACCGAGGCTGGTCGCCAACCAGTTGTTAATAAAGTTTTATTGGAACACAGCCATGCCCATTTGTGTCTTTATTCCCGTCTTGCCCCTAGGTTCTTCATGGCCTTTTTTTTTTTTTTTTTTAGATTCCATATATATGTGTTAGCATACGGTATTTGTTTTTCTCTTTCTGACTTAGCGTCACTCTGTATGACAGACTCCAGGTCCATCCACCTCACTACAAATAACTCAATTTCATTTCTTTTTATGGCTGAGTAATATTCCATTGTCTATATGTGCCACATCTTCTTTATCCATTCATCGGTCGATGGACACTTAGGTTGCTTCCATGTCCTGGCTATTGTAAATAGAGCTGCAATGAACATTGTGGTACATGACTCTTTTTAAA
>NW_020172316.1:4093393-4104836 GCF_003031525.2 Neophocaena asiaeorientalis asiaeorientalis | reverse complement strand
TCTTCATGACCTTTTTTTTTTTTTTTTAGATTCCATATATATGTGTTAGCATACGGTATTTGTTTTTCTCTTTCTGACTTAGCGTCACTCTGTATGACAGACTCCAGGTCCATCCACCTCACTACAAATAACTCAATTTCATTTCTTTTTATGGCTGAGTAATATTCCATTGTCTATATGTGCCACATCTTCTTTATCCATTCATCGGTCGATGGACACTTAGGTTGCTTCCATGTCCTGGCTATTGTAAATAGAGCTGCAATGAACATTGTGGTACATGACTCTTTTTAAATTATGGTTTTCTCAGGGTATATGCCCAGTAGTGGGATTGCTGGGTCGTATGGCAGTTCTATTTTTAGTTTTTTAAGGAACCTCCATACTGTTCTCCATAGTGGCTGAATCAATTTACATTCCCACTAACAGTGCAAGAGGGTTCCCTTTTCTCCACACCCTCTCCAGCACTTATTGTCTGTAGATTTTTTGATGATTTTAAAATGTTTTAATTTAGCATCTACTATGTACCAAACAATGGAACAGAGAAAAATGTCCCCTGATTTCCAAAACTCACCATCTCAGTACTGGACAAGATAGGGTTTTTTTTTTTTTTTTAGTATTATAAGTCATATTTAAAATTTAAGCTTAAGTGTTATAAATTTTAGATTTAATTCTTTTGTTATCTTGGACATATTATATAGGTTTCTAGAAAAGGGACAAATGAGGTCTGAGGAATCCAGTGCTCCTATTTTTTTATTGTGTTAATAAACAACTACAGTTATTGTATGTAATTATTTCTTCTTAGTTAATATTTGTTGATTAGTTTTTCCAGGCTATAAACAAAGATGAATGTGACTTGTTGTGAAACTCAGTGTTTTAGTTCCTTTGGTTTTTAACAAAGTAGCTCTAATGCTAAACATCAGAAGCTGCAGCGTCCTCCCAGAACTTATAAACAGCAAATATTACATTCCCAGGGCTGATGTTTTGAAACCTTTAACAAGTTGCAATGTTTCATTGAGCTATTCAGGATCTCAGCTACCATTGTCAGCTATGAAACAAGTGGCTCAAGACCCCAGGAGAGAAGGAGCTTCCATCTCAACTTAGAGTCTAGGAAGCAACTCGAATGTTTCTCAGCAGGTTCATCTGGAGGCTTTTCTTAGTTGCCTTGATGGTTTTGAGTAAAGAGAACTTGCTGATTTATATGTAAATCATGATTTCCTAGAAATCATAGCTAACTTCAGGCTATATTAGGGTGCCTAAATAGTAGTTGAGCAAGCTTCTGGGGGGAGACTGGCACGCCTGGTGAAATTCCCTGATATACTTGGGTAGAAGTTTAATAGGTGAGGAAACTACAGAGAGGTTCATTATTGGTGCTCATTGGTATGCATTTAGTGTAGGTCTTCTTCACTAGATCTAAATTCATTTTTACCACTGTCCATCTTTTGAACTATCTTTCAAAATCAAAGAAAAGATCTAAGTACTGCCACTCCCTTCTAGAAACCACCAGGAAAACAACTTTTCTAGCCTTATATTGTATATTCTCTTCAGTTTGCTAATTGTATTTTGATTTGCTGCTGAATTTGTCACTGATCCATTTCTATGTCCACGACTGAGCATTACTGGGTTTTTTAAAGTTTACGGATATTCTACCTCTCCCCCCAAAAGAATTTAAGGCAGCTTGTAAAGATAAACCCAATAAAAATTCTCTACTTCAAGGCTGTGTCCAAAATACAAGAAGTCCTTAGGGTTTATTTTTTAATTATTATGCAAAATGTGAAATAACCAATAAGCAGCAAAAGCGAATTTTACTTTCTGTGTTGATTTTGTCCTCATATTACCATCGCAGTAATAATCAAGAGGAGTCTGCCACCTGAAACTAGGCAGAGCTCTTGGGCTCGCCGAAGTCAGTACAACATGCCCAGGAGTGTTCTCAGAACACCTTTGATTTCACCACCGCTGGGTCTTCACAGAGAGGGGATGACACTAAAAGGTATGCAGCCAAACGGTAATTGTTAGTTGTCATCTTCTGCTGGGAAATAAGATAATTAAGTAATTGCTTTCATGCCACCACTTACAGATACCACAGCCTCTCTCTGGAAAATAATAACCCTTTAAGTGGACCAAGCCCATACGTTATAGCATATGACTTTTTTGGGTTCTGCAGCGTTTAGCATTTGAGACTGTAGTTTGGATACATTTCAGAGGAGCACAGCCAACTTGGCATTACTCAGTGTCTGACCAGCCAACCTGGACCCCTTCAGAAGGTGATTTTCCAGTCTGAATTTTTCAGGGCCTTGTTTTCCCCCTCCTATTTCCTTCTCCATTATGTTGCTTGCATTCATGGCTTATTAGCAGGGCCAGCAGAAATGTTGGCTGCAAAAGTCAGGAGAAGTACAATCGGTCCAAATTGAAGGTCGCTAGGCATATAGATGAAAGATTTAGTGGGGAAGAAATATGGTTTTAAACGAATTTTTTGAATGCTTTCAGATTTTATTAGTCTGTCATATCTTTGATGTTACTTATCAAAGGAAATGGATCTTTCTGTGTTCCTCTCAATCTATGAATGTGCTCAAGTGAATCCCATTTATTTTCCTGTTTTTTTTTTTTTTTTTTTACGACCAGTAGGCAAAAACCCAGTTTCCTCTCAGTTTTTCTGTGGTACCATCATGGATTTATACTTCTCTGAAGAAGTTTCTCCACTTGCTTCCTTCCCATTGACTTCTCAGCCCTCTTCATCTGACATGCTCTTTCATCACTTTGATGCTTCTGCTCTCCCCAATGTCACCCATGTCTTACTGATTGCTACATCCAGTGGATGCTGTCAGTCCTTATCTTGCTGAGCCCCTACTGCATTTGGTGCTGTGGATCATTCTTTACTTCTTGAAGCTCTCTTCTCCTGTAAGATCCATGAGGCTATATCCCTCTAGCTAGTCTTGTAACATTCTGACCATCCCCTTTCTGGCACCTCTTCCTCCATCCACAAAAACAAATGTTGCCATAGCCCTGGGTTATGTCCTTTGTAAGCTGCTTTTCTCACTCTATATGTTTCACCTGAGTAAAATTCCCCATTTTGATTGAACAGATACCTATTTGCTAATGACTCTCTCTCTTTCTCTCTCTCTCTCTCCAGTCTCAACTCTCATTCAAGATTTGGATTTGCACATCCAGTTTCCTGTTTTTTGTTGCCACCTACATAGTTCATTGGCCTCTTAAACAGAATTGACTCTTGAATTTTTGTCTTTCCTCTTTCATTGTCTCGTCTTAGTGTATTCTTTTTCCTTTAGTGTCTTCACCCAAATTAGAAATCCAGAATTTCACTTTACATCCCTTACTCTATCAGTTGTCTAGACTGGCTAGATTTGCCTCCAAATAGTTCTTGAATAAATCCCTTTCCTTCATTCCTATCTTGACCTTAGTTCTAGTCTTTGTCATCTCTTGCTTGGATTATTTATTTATTTATTTAATTTTTGGCTGCGTTGGGTCTTCGTTGCTGTGCACAGGCTTTCTCTAATTGTGGCCAGCAGGGGCTACTGTTCGTTGTGGCACGTGGGCCTCTCATTGCAGTGGCTTCTCTTGCCACGGAGCACAGGCTCCAGGCACACGGGCTTCAGTAGTTGTGGCACGTGGGCTCAGTAGTTGTGGCTCACGGGCTCTAGAGTGCAGGCTCAGCAGTTGTGGCATATGGGCTTAGTTGCTCCACGGCAGGTGGGATCCTCCCAGACCAGGGTTCGAACCCGTGTCCCCTGCATTGGCAGGTGGATTCTCAACCACTGTGCCACCAGGTAAGTCCTCTTGCTTGGATTAATGCAAGAGTTATTCTAATTGTTCTTTCTACAACTAATTGTTTATCCTTCTCAAATCTATCCTCCACAATACTACCTGAAGTATAATAAATCTTATCTGAAGTAAAATGCAAATTTGACCCCTGTTACTCCCTTGCTTAAATCTCTTCAACTCTTCATTGTCTAACTATCCTATAGGCCCTATAGGTTTGCATTTAAGATTCTTAATTTATGAAAATATTTCCATTACTCTAGGAGATGGATCCAAAAAGATATTGCTATGATTTATGTCAAGGAGTGTTCTGCCTATGTTTTCCTCTAGGAGAGGAAATTAAAAAATAAACGAATGGTCAATTAATCTATGTCAAAGGAGGCAAGAATATGCCATGGAGAAAAGATAGTCTCTTCAGTGAGCAGTGCTGGGAAGACTGGACAGCTACATGTAAAAGAATGAAATTGGAACATTCTCTAACACCATATATAAAAATAAACTCAAAATGGATTAAAGAACTAAATGTAAGACCAGATACTATAAAATTCCTAGAGGAAAACATAGGCAGAACACTCTTTGACATAAATCACAGCAATATTTTTTTGGATCCGTCCCCTAGAGTAATGGAAACAAAAGCAAAAATAAACAAATGGGACCTAATTAAACTTAAAAGCTTTTGCACAACAAAGGAAACCATAAACAAAACAGAAAGACAACCTATGGAATGGGAGAAAATATTTGCAAACAAAACAACGAACAAGGGCTTAATTTCCAACAATATACAAATGGCTTATATAACTCAATATTTTAAAAAAAAACAACCCAATCAAAAATTAGGCAGAAGATCTAAAGAGAACATTTCTCCAAAGAAGACATACAGATGCCAACAGGCACATGAAAAGATGCTCAGCATTGTAATTATTAGAGAAATGCAATTCAAAACTACAATGAGTTACCACCTCACACTGGTCAGAATGGCCATCATCAAAAGTCTACAAATAATAAGTGCTGGAGAGGGTGTGGAGAAAAGGGAACCTTCCTATACTGTTGGTGGGAATGTAAATTGGTGCAGCCACTATGGAAATCAGTATGGAGGTTCCTGAAAAAAACTAAAAATAGAGCTGCCTTATGATCCAGCAATCCCACTCCTGCGCATATATCCAGAGGAAACCATAATTTGAAAAGACACATGTACCTCAATGTTCATTGCAGCACTATTCACAATAGCCGAGACATGGAATCAACCTAAATGTCCATTGACAGATGAATTGATAAAGATGTGGTATGTATATATAATGGAATATTAGTCATAAAAAGAATGAAATAATGCCATTTGCAGCAACATGAATGGACCTAGAGATTATCATACTAAGTGAAGTAAGTCAGACAGAGAAAAACAAGTATCATATGATATTACAGATATGTGGAATCTAAAAAAAAATAATACAAATGAACATATACAAAATGGAGATAGATCCACAGACATAGAAAACAAACTTATGGTTACCAAAGGGGAAAGGGGCGGGGAGTGATAAATTAGGAGTTTGGGATTAACATATACACACTACCAAACAAAAAATAGATAGCCAACAGATATACCTACTGTATAGCACAGAGAACTATACTCAATATTTTATAATAACTTATAAGGGAAAAGAATCTGAAAAATTATATATATATATACATAAAAGCTACTTTGCTGTGCACCTGAAATTAACACAACATTGTAAATCAACTGTACTTCAATTTAAAAAAAAGATTCTTAATATGAAAATAATATCCTCCACAAATTGCATCCTGCTCTTCTTTCTCACCACCCTCTGTCATACTCTAAGCTTCTATATTGACTAGTTTTTGTTCCCTGCACATGCTGTATTTCACCTCTAAGACTTTTTCATATGGGCTCACATTCTTGGAATGACATTTCCTTCCTTTTTTACCAGTGGCTAACTCCTTTAAGACTCAGATCCAGTGTTACAGCTACCAGGAATCCTTCTCCAATAACTCCCAAACAAGATTATGCACCCTCCCTTAGTGATCCTATAACACTCTGTCCACAAATGTGACTGTTTTACTGCATTACAAAATCATTAATCTTTAATGTGTCTGTGTCCACCGCTATAGACTCTTAAGACAGTTCCATACTAGTGTACTCCATGTGGCTTCTGTAGTACCTTGCACATAATAGCTACTTAGCAAATGTTGACTGCATGAAGGTTGTGTTGATTGGATATTGAAGTTTGCCTCACCTAAGACTCTTAGGTACCAGTATCTCTTGATTTATCATTGCTAGATCTTTCAGTTCTTTATGATTTCTTCCCAAGTGCTATGTATTTAAAATACCTTAACAATTACAGCTCCTTTAATGAAACTTTATAATAATAGCTCTTGGAAGCTTTAACTCTTTCTTCTCACAACGGCTTTAAGTTATACTTTTGTAAAAAGTTGTATGTTCTCTGCCAGCACCCTGGAAACCCCTGGGGTGGGAAGGGGGAACACAAAGAAAGCAAGCTCAACACACATCTCTAGATCATGGAATGCCATGTTCCTTCTGGGATGATAAAGTTGCCAAGCACCAAAGTACTCTAACTCGTCATCCTCAGTGAATGAGAGGAAGAGGTGGTGTGGAAAGAACATCCTGTTTTGCAGAACCTCAGTGACTAAAATGTTGTCATCTCACGTTATTTTCTTTTTTCTCATTAGTGCATCTGTTTAATCTTGTACAGCCCCCAACACTAACATGGTTAATTTAGGTCATTAAAGTCTAGATTATGCAAAGAAGATAGAGAATAAGAAAAGCAGGACAGTGAATTCATTGTTTCACAGCCCTAAGAGGTAACGGTAGCACAAAAGATTTCACAAGCACCGTCTTCTCATTTCTGGAGATCTTTGAATGATGTGATGCCAATCATGACGACTTTTCATTAGCTCTCCTATCTGAATCATTGTATTACCAGAAGCAATTTATTTCTATTTTATAAGGATACTTAGTTTGAAAACATCCACCAGTATAGTGAAGTTCTCATTAACAACAATGTTGGGGTTATACAAGAAGAGAGTTCTACTATATGAAGAATGTAGTAAATGCGTTATATATGTTCTCTTACTTAGCCTGCACAATAACATTCTGAAATAAGATCCATTATCTGATTTTTAATGTGTGGAAACTAAGCTCAGGGGGCATAAGTAACTGTCTTGAGGTTTTACAGTTGGTAAGTACCTGAACTTGAAACATCATCCGTCTGTTTTTGTCTGTTTAGGTACTCTAAAACTCCTTGTTCTTTTTGCTAAAATATAGCTTGTTTAATTTGACTCTTACAGCTATTCTGGATGTTTTTAGCTTTAATAAGCTATGTATTGAAAGCAGTGGATGTGTCATTTCAAATTCTTGAGTGATGAGTACATTTATTACTATCGGAGGCTCAAATGCCAGAACTTGACAAATGTCAGCAATAATTAAATGTTAGTATTTGTTACTTGTTATTTAAGATATGAGCTACAACAGTATTTTTATTCACAAGGAAGGATGAGAAATCTCTCTTGCTTTCATGGGTCACATAACCTGTTCAGGTTAGTTAGTCCCTATGTTTGTGACGACAGCTTAACAAGTTGATAGCACTTGTCTTTATGGCTCTTCAGTCGAACTTGATTTTGATCTTTGGAATGAAAGGATTAGAGGAGTACTAACTTCACATTGCATGCCTACTCATGAAACATGATTTTATCAAACATATGAGGAAAACTATTTAAAAATGACATTTCTCTTTAAGACCATTTAAAAATTCTGTGTAATTTTAAAGTCTGCAGGTTGCTTACCTCTTCAGAAAGTCACTCGGAGGAAGCAAGTCTTGAATTAGAGACAAATATTGCTAATTAGGAACTCCAACCTGAAGGTTCCAAATCTTTAAATCTTTATAATAAAAGGAGAGACACACTCTCAATATGAAATTCAATTGTTTTTCTTTTCTAATAAGGGCAGAGATGGTTTTACCATATTTGAGAAAGTATTTTGGATTTCATCACTTTAATTCAAACATCTGGCTAAATCCCTTCTTTGCCATTTTCTGAAGTTCATCTTTGGGTGTGTAAGATTATCTTCTAAAATATTAGATTAAAATGTGATTAACTGCACTCTCCTACATATTATAATCTTTAAAAAAAATCAGAGAAGATGAGAAATGAGCTATGTCATTTCCTTTTTAAAAATAAAACATATGTTCTTTATTATGGGACATACCATAGTGTCACACCCTTCTAGAATTGTGTCAGGATTATATTTCAGATTGCCAAGAAAATATCATATCAGCTTAATACTTAGATCCAATCAAGTAGGCAAATACAATTTTATGGGTTATAATAATAAGTTGTACAGCTCAAGAACGGCTTTCGAATTCACGTACACCAAGCTGTGCTATATAAAAGCCAAAGGAGGTGGTGAGAACTTAGCTGGGTTCAAACCCATAAAGCCAGCTCTCAGTAGCATGAGTCACTCAGAGATAAAGGCGTCCAGTGATTTACTTGAATTATTCACTGCCAGCCTGGAAAAGATTTGGGAAATAAGCAGTGTACTCACTTTTTTGATGGCATGGCAAAAGAAAGGCTAATTCATAAAAAGGAGAAGCCCCTTTCATTTGACGTTGGATTTCCTCCTAGCTCAAACACAAATGGCATTGCTAATAACAAAGCAATGTGCTGGGAGGCTAGATGGAGACTGTGGGGCTTAAAGAATTGGCTACCGGGCTTCCCTGGTGGCACAGTGGTTAAGAATCTGCCTGCCAATTCAGGGGACACAGGTTCGAGTCCTGGTCTGGGAAGATCCCACATGCCATGGAGCAACTAAGCCCGTGCACCACAACTGCTAAGCCTGCGCTCTAGAGCCCGCGAGCCACAACAACTGAGCCCATGTGCCACAACTACTGAAGCCTGCGCATCTAGAGGCCGTGCTCTGCAACAAGAGAAGCCACTGCAGTGAGAAGCCCACACATTGCAATGAAGAGTAGCCCCCGCTCACCACAACTAGAGAAAGCCCACGCACAGCAATGAAGACCCAACGCAGCCAATAAATAAATAAATAAATAAAATTTTTTTAAAAATTGGCTACCATCTTTTGAGCATAATAAGGGCAACCTGGGTAATTTTCAGTCCACGAATGGTCTCATTTCACAGATTTATTTCTCCTTCTCCTTCTTCTCCGAACATCAAATAAGAGTTCATTAACTTCCCAAGCAGCTGGGATTTGTAATAAACTTGACAGTTACCGTTTTTACCCTGTGAATGATTTCTTGGCCTGGTTAGTATGATTCAGGTACGTGCAGATTCTTTATGGAGCTTTAGGATGATGAAGTTTGCTTACAACGAGAAAGTACGTTATCCACCATCTTTTCTCTTGGAAGATATTGACAGTCTGGTTATATAATCTGACCCAGCTGAGAAATTGGGCCATGCTAAATTAACCACAAACTCAGCATCATGACACTAGATGGTATTTGAGTCTCTTCCCCAGTGCTGGCATTGCCTCTTCTAAATTCAGGAAAGGGGTCAGGGCTCATGAGAACAGCAATCCATGGTTCAGCCAGGCCCATACAGTGTGTCCTCACCAGTAAAGGAATGACATAAATTGTTTGCTGGGAAGTCCTTAGAGATGGAATAAAAGAAACAGGAAACAGTTTCTTAATACCAAGAAATTGTTTATCCCAGGCTTCAGGAAAGTCTAGAAGGTCATCAGTCATTTTCTGTAACCTGAATGCATGTATTAGTCAGGTTACATCTGTAATAGCTGCAGCCACGCTTTTTGGCTTCTTTGTCTTGATTCCTTATGCAGAAAGCACAAACTTTCTGATAGCTGCTTTTGCCCGCCATGGTTGCTTCATGGCTGAAACTTGAATGTGTTTCACTGTGTCCTTAAAAGCAGCGTTTGCTTCTGTCTTCTGGCTGCCCGCTTTCACAGCCTGGGCAGCAGTTGTTAGCGCTCCTTCTCTGTGGCCCTGCCCAAGGGACACTGATTGGCTGGAGGATGATTCCAATTCTGGCTTTGGTTTCCCTCCCACATAAAGTGTCTCTCTGTTTAACTGGCATAGTCTCCTGATACTTGGATTGGAGGAAACTCATTTTACAACCTTGTTTCTGCTAGTGTGCTCATATCATTCCTAGTTTAATAATAAACCTTTTTTTGTTGTTGCTCTTAGCATAATTTGTAAATTACTTCCCAGAGCTGCCCTTACTAAATGTCTATGACCTTATTGTCCAGAAAGGCTTGACAAGCAGAAGCTGCTGCCTGGGGGCTGGAATGTACCACTTCCTGTTCTTTCTCTCCAAGCTGAAGCGTTCTATCCAAACAAAAACTCAAGTCCCTGCACATGTGACCCAGAGTTAGTTTGAAACGAAACTCTCTGAAGATGAAAAACTTTACACATTAACTTCTGGTTTCACTCCATCTTCTTACAGTGCCTAAGACCACAAAGAGGGCCTTTTTAAAAGAACCAAAATA
Source organism: Neophocaena asiaeorientalis asiaeorientalis (assembly GCF_003031525.2). NCBI lineage: Eukaryota > Metazoa > Chordata > Mammalia > Artiodactyla > Phocoenidae > Neophocaena > Neophocaena asiaeorientalis. Next base: position 4,094,581 of record NW_020172316.1, on the reverse strand, counting down.
AACAAAAGGATGGCTCAAGCTGTGGACTAAGGCAAACAAGCAACCAGCAGCCACAGAGAGCATCAGATTAATTGCTGCTGAGTCCTGACAAAATGTAAGAATCCAGGACAATGGCATTGTCGCCTTTGAGTCAATGACCCCACAGCCCTGCCAGGACACGACTCATTCCTCCTGGGGTATTTCAGTGTAAAGAAAATTAGTACTTGGACCCCAACCTAGGGTGTTTATGAGCAGAAAGAGCAGAAGAATCCCATGTCTTGCTACAAAAAAACCATGACAACAGTATGGTCCTTCTGTTATAAAAATCTGGGATTCATTTTTATGTGTTCCTTATAGCCATGTTCCCAGTGTTTCTATCAATAATTTACTTAAGGTACCATGTGAGCCCTACCAAAAGGGACACATAGCCAGATAGTGCACTGACGGCTGCTTTTTTTCTTTAGGAGACGAATTAACAATAGGTCATAACATGAATGGAGACGGGAAATCACCAGCCAATCACTGAGGTGCCTTCCCTTAAAAGGGCAGATGTAAGGGGAGAAAATTCATTTTATCAAAGAGGAGATGCCTTTGCAGGGCAGAAATAGAGACACAGATGTAGAGAACAAACGTATGGACACCAAGGCGGGAAAGCGGCAGGGTGTGGGCATTGGTGTGACGAACTGGGAGATTGGGATTGACATGTATACACTGATGTGTATAAAACGGATGACTAATTAAAAAAAATTTTGATAGTGAAAAAATAAATTAGAAAAAATAAAAATAAAACCTTTGGAATTTCCTAGGTGCTGAAGAGACAAAGGAGTCTCTTGTTATGTTAATGAGGTGACTTTGGACCACACCTAAGGATGGGGGCTTTGCCAGGAGAACCAACCATGTGATTGGAGTGTTGGAACCTTCAGTTCCAACACCCACCCTCACGGGGGAAGAGGGACTGGAGATTGAATCTGTCACCAATGGCCAATGATTTAATCAATCATGCCTATGTAATGAAACCTCCATAGAAGCCCAAGAAGATAGGCTTCTGAGAGCTTCTGGGTTGTTAAACACATGGACATCTGAGGAGAGCGGTGCACCCGGAGAGGGCATGGAAGCTCCACACCTCTTCTCACATACTTTGCCCTACACATCTCTTCTATCAGGGTGTTCGTCTGTATCCTTTATCACCTTTTTTTTTTTTTTTTTTTT
>NW_020172316.1:3973396-4092874 GCF_003031525.2 Neophocaena asiaeorientalis asiaeorientalis | reverse complement strand
GGTGGGGGGTGGTGTGATGAATTGGGAGATTGGGATTGACATGTATACACTGATGTGTATAAAATTGATGACTAACAAGAACCTGCTGTATAAAAAATTAATAAAATAAAATTCTAAATAAATAAATAAAAAAGAGGAGATGCCAACCAGGAGAGGGAAGCCATTGGGAAGAGGGCAGGAGTTGGAAAGATGGTGATTCTGGGTCTCGGAAGTGATAGTAAGTACCTAGCAGATGGCTGTGGGGAGAACTGAGAAGGCTGAGCACCAGCCAGAGTTATACATGCTTTGGGTTCTGGACAGGCAGGGAATGAAGACTCATGAATGAGTGTGACACCGGTGGGAGGTTGTCTTTCCCCTAAGGATTTCCATGGCAGGCTTCTGCTCCAGCTCTCGTGGTGGCCATTGGATCAATGGACCTTGCTTCTGCCCTGTTCTGGGCCAAACTTTAGGATGGTGATTTTGTGGCATGGGCAACACTTCTGCTTTCTTAAGCCCATGTCTCTCCCCTGGTGAGATCCTTAGCACCCACCATTCATGAGATGTCTGATGGCTAGTGAGCAGCACAGCAGTGTCCAGCAGAACAAGTACAACACAGCCTTAATTTGCACTTCTTAACATCTCTGGGGTGACCAAGACTTGAAAGAGCTGTAACTCACAGGCCTGGCCTGCTCAACTGCAAGAATCCACTGGGATATCCCCACGTATCCCTGGGGGTGGGGAAGTCCCCATTCCTCACCCTGAATATTTGCTCCCACAGAGTAGGATGCCATCTTGGCCCCTCTGGTTGCTACAGAAGCCAGGGTTTGCTCTCAGATCATATCGTTTACTCACAACTCTCCAAGGCCACATTCTTAAGCCACTAGCATCACTCTCACCGTCAAGGCTTTGCAAGAGACAAAGCCAGGCGATATTCCCCCTCCCCTGACTCCGCCATTTTCATGTGCATTAGGGAGCCCTGCATATACAATCAGGCAGGAATGGGAGCCTCGGATGAGGCATGGAAAGGATTTTCTTGCAGGTGGAAGGAACATCAAGAACATTAGTTGTACGCTGGGGTGATTAACTAACCGAGGGGTCCTCAGGATATGGAACATTTTGGTGCTAAGACTATGAAGGTCTCAGGCCAAAGAAGATAAAATAAATTGGTCACCCTATTGCACACAAAACGGCATAGGGAATCATCCCATTTTCCCTTATATGACAAAACTTTAATTTGGATTCTGTTAATTTGGAACTTGTTTCAAAAAAGGCTGAAAAATGCATGCTTGACAAATTATTATAATAGGCATATATGTAGAACACAATCAATTTTAGAGCAATTTTTAAAAAAAAGTCTTCTGCAAGCACTTACATATTGATATAGATCTGTCAACTTAACACTGTCCTTAAGTTGTACTTTAAAGTGAGATTCAAGGCCTTCAACTGGATATTGCTGTTAGAATAATGGTATTAATTATAACTAGGATTTATATAGTACTATGTAATTTGGAAAAAATTTTAAATCCATTTTCGTGTTTGATCCCTGCACCAATTTTGGGAATGTTACTTTCATTCACATTTTTTTTTTTTTTTAATGCAGAAAGCGAGGCTTAGAGAAGTTCAGAGACTGACAAAAGGCCACACAGCTCATAAACAGAACAGGATGTCAAACGCAGTACAAAGCCTGTGCTTTTAAATTCTTAAGCAATATACCAGGCAAAGGGAGTAGCATGTGTGAAGGCCCTGAGGTAGGTCAGAGAGAGATTGATACCATCAAGGAACACAGCTTTGTAAAATGTGTGTAGTAAGAGATGAAGCTACAGAGTTTTGTGGCGTCTGGAAGGCAGTGTGCCATGAGGGCCTTGGTAAAGAGTTTAGCCTCTAAAATAAAGGAGTGGGATGATCCTGAAACAGATGAGTGAAATGATCAATCTTGCATTTAGAAAAGTTTCTGCTGTTGCTTTGTGAAAGATTTATCTGGGGAGGTCAGTTAGGAAACAATTGAGGTTGTTCAAGCAGACAAAGATGATGGCTTGGACTAGGGTTCTGGTAGTGAAGGTGGAGAGGAGTAGATGGATTGGAAAGATATGTAGAAGGTAGAATCAGTGGAGTTGATTGGATGTAGGGTATGAGGGGGAAGGTGATGTCAAGGATGACCTCGGACCGACAAGGTTCCTGGGAAGACCAGCAGGACAGCTGTCAGAATGCTGATCTTTCAAACGCATTACAACTCCACTGGGTAACTTAGCAAACCATAAACACAGCCCACTATATACAGTGCTGAGGTATACAGTGCCCGTGAGTGGAAAATGAAAAATAGAAATGTTCTCTCCTACTGCAGCCTCTTTCTGAACCTATTTTCAGAGCAGTCAGTTGAAAATTAGCCCTTAGATCCAGTTTTAAAATCTTTAAACCACCTAGGCCTAATACTATTTACTGGAACATGTTGTTTGTTTGTTTAATTATAAGAATTTAAATATTTTGTCATCTACCAAAATAATAAATCATTAAGTTTGGAGCAAAGGAAAACAAAACAGCTGAGGAGAACTAAAACTGAAGAAACGTGAGAAGGGGGTTTTGTCATTTTCCCCCACAAAACATTTTCTTGCTTTGGCCAGTGGAAGTGAATTAATAAGTGAATATATTCCTATCTATATTTTTTGAGTTATGAAATTTGTTCCTCTCCATTCCCCTGGTAGTAAGTTTCATAGTATCCCCAGAAATTCATGTCCATTCAGAACTTCAGAGTGCGACCTTATTCAGAAACAGGGTTTTTGAGGTGTGATTAGTTAAGGATTTGGAGATGAAATCATCCTGGATTTAGAGTGGGCCCTAAATCCAATGACTGTGTTCTTTTTTTTTTTTTGCAGTACGCGGGCCTCTCACTGCCACGGCCTCTCCCGTTGCGGAGCACAGGCTCCAGACGCGCAGGCTCAGCGGCCATGGCTCACAGGCCTAGCCGCTCCGCGGCATGTGGGATCTTCTCGTCCCCCTGCATCGGCAGGCAGGCCCTCAACCACTGCGCCACCAGGGAAGCCCATCAATGACTGTGTTCTTATAAGAGACAAAGGGGAAGACCATGTGAAGACAGAGGCAGGATTAGTTATCGAGCCACAAGCCAAGGAATGCCTGGGGCCACCAGAAGCTGGAAGAGGTAGGAAGATGCAACTCAACCAATAACAACCTGAAGCTTTCAAAGGGAGGATGGCCTTGTTGACACCTTGATTTCAGACATCTCACTTCCACAACTAAGAGAGAATAAATTTCTGTTGTTTTAAGCCAAGTTTGTGATAATTTGTTATGGCGGCTCTAGGAGACTAACACACTCACTAAATAATGTTGAACAATTGGTTTGCTGTTGTGTGTGTTTTAGTCCAACCTAGTTCCCTGGTTTCTGGCAGGAGCAACAAGGAGTATGTGATGCACTTTTCAAAAGGAAACACTGGCAGAAAGGAGGTTTAGCTGGGAAAATAAATTCAGACTTAGACATGTTGAGTTTCAGTTGTCTGTGCCATATCTAAGTGGAGATGTTAAACTGTCAATTGGTTATATGGTTCTGCATTTCAGAATGTTGGCTTGGGCTGTGTTATATATGCTGGGAGTTATCTGGGCACAAGTGGTACATGACTCATAGGAGTGCTCAAGATTGCTGAGGATGTGCGTGTTGTGAAAGAGAAAAGAGGAATGCTTCAAACACTTCCCTGAGAACTTCCATCATTTAAATATGAGTAGAAAATAATAAATGCTGGAGAGGGTGTGGAGAAAAGGGAACCGTCCTACACTGTTGGTGGGAATGTAAATTGGTGCAGCCACTACGGAAAACAGTATGGAGGTTCCTGAAAAAAACTAAAAGTAGAGTTACCATATGATTCTGCAATCCCACTCCTGGGTATATCTGGAGAAAACTATAATTCGAAAAGATACATGCACCCCAATGTTCATTGCAGCACTATTTACAATAGCCAAGACATGGCAACAACCTAAATGTCCATCGACAGATGAATGGATAAAGAAGATGTGGTAAATATATACAATGGACCATTAGCCATAAGAAAGAATGAAATAATGCCATTTGCAGCAACATGGATGAACCTAGAGATTATCATACTAAGTGAAGTAAGTCAGACAGGGAAAGACAAATATCTATGGTATCACTTATATGTGGAATCTGGAAAAAAAAGATACAAACGAACTTATTTACAAAATAGAGATGACTCACAGACATAGAAAACAAAGGGGAAGGAGGGGGATAAATTAGGAGTTAGGGATTAAAATATACACACTACAATATGTAAAAGAGATAAACAACAAGGACCCACTGTATAGCACAGGGAACTATACTCAATTATCTTGTAATAACCTATAATGGAAAAGGATCTAAAAAAGAATAGTTATACAAATGTATGTAAAACTGAATCATTCTGCTATATTCCTGAAACTATAGTTGATTGTAAATCAACTATATTTCAATAAAAATTTTAAAAAATAAACATGAGTAGAGGAGGAAGAGATGAGAAGAGATGCTAAAGGAGACAGGGAGGGAAGAGTAGAGAAGATGGAAAAGAAACAGGAGAGGAGGGTGGCATATCTGCCAGGGGAGGAGACTACCTGCCTGTGTTGGATACTGAGATGTCAGACAAGACACAGAGTGAACACGGCCATTGGAATAGCAACGCGAAGGTCATTGGTCACCTCAGCAAGAATATTTAGGCAGAGTGGGATTCAGATTGGAGCAGCTTGGGAAGCATGGACAGACTTGAAATATTCTAATACATTTTCTAAAAGGAAGCAAGTGAATGGGAAATGAGAAAATCAAGATAGCAGGGCTCACAAAGCTTGGCTGTGAAGGACAGTGGAATAAGAGAGTGCTGTGTGTGTGTGTGTGTGTGTGCGTGTGTGTGTGTGTTCTAAGATAAAAGTGTCTTAGGCATAGTTAAACGCTGTTGAAAGGGAACGCTGAGGGGGAGAATTGTTTGTAGGGAATGAGTTTGAGAATACACAGTGGAGAGAGGAGATAATCACTAGTGCCAATTTCCACAGGAGGGGATTGGAGATGGGATTCATAGGGCGCATGGAAGAAGTTGGCTTTAGATAGGAGGTGTGATCTTTCTTCTATTGTGACAGCAGGGAAGGTGAGGACAGGTGGGAGGAGCTGTGGATGGGCAGGTATAGATTTTGTGGTGGGAAGCTCAGGTTGGGAGTTATCATCTAATATATGTCTTTTCCCAGAAAGTTAAAAGTTCATGACTTAATTTTTTTCTAGTTCAGACGTTACTTTACACTGAGATCCTCTTCAACATCTATAATTAAGCCAAATAAGTGACATTTTAGGATTGTGGTTTCTCTAAAACTTTAGACCACATGACTCTGTATTTGGCTACATTGTTAGGACACTGTACTGTTCTTATAAAGTCTTGCAATTATTTTTGGTTATTAACATCTCCAGAAAATGGCACAGATATCCATAGAAATATAACGTTTTGTTACTTTCCTGAGAGACAAATTACAACAGTTTCCAAAAGGAAAAAAAAAATATGGCATATTCATGAAAAAAATTGCTTTGGATATTTCCTAATGGATTCAACAAAACTTTTATAAATGTAAGCAGTCATATATATAATAGCATAACTGCTGTTTTGTCATTATTCTCAAAGGTAGAACTGACTAAATACTGGAATGTCATACATACAAATGCTCATACAACTACCCACAGTATACAGCAAGTGGATAGACAGACATGTAGAGAAGTGATGGGTTGGTAGTGAAACCACTTTTCTACTGCTCCTGTTACCAGGCACATAATAATCTGAATTTAGCAGCTGGCTCTTAACTTTACCTTTGAGTTTTCTGGCTCTTGGCATGTAAGAATTCTAATATCATGCCTGAGCAACACTGAATAATAAATCAGATGCTACTTTGAAACTGTGTGTGGTCCTTTGTATATCCTTTTTGTTTTCGATGAGCTATTTTTCTTCTGAACTTAATCCTTTTGTCCCTTATTAAATTCCTTATGGCATATTTACCCTTGGGAATGGCAAGAGGTATGGAGCAGCCCCACTGTTTTCTCTGACGTAGCAATTACTGCCTGATAATGATGTGGTAGAAATAGCAGCATACTGGGAAATAAAGCCTGAACTACTAATGGATATTAATTCACTATTTAGTACACTTTAGTTGCTGTACATGTTAGCTTTCTGATCTATGGTTAATAAGCCATTCTAATCAAGTGTATTACTGTTAGAGGTAGGGGAATTGGCATTCCATCAGCAAAGTTAAGTACATCTTGCCACACTTTATGTCTTGCTTTATAGATCACAGCAGGTACCATAATTCATTCCATGAATGTATTCATAGGGCAATTATATGGCTATAAATAAATAGTAATAAAGGTTTTCTTTTAAAGCCTAAGAACTGTTCATTTAAAAATATTCTAGATTTCATCAGTCTTCTAATTAATGCCTCCTTGGCCGGAAGTAACTTTTTTTTTTTTTTTTGGCTGCGTTGCGTCTTTGTTGCTGTGCACGGGCTTTCTCTAGTTGCGGCGAGCGGGGGCTACTCTTTGTTGCGGTGCACGGGCTTCTCACTGCAGTGGCTTCTCTTGTTGTGGAGCACGGGCTCTAGGCATGCGGGCTTCAGTGGTTGCGGCGCGTGGGCTTCAGTAGTTGTGGTGCCTGGGTTTAGTTGCTCCAAGGCATTAGGATCCTCCCAGACGAGGGATCGAACTCGTGTCCCCTGCATTGGCAGGCGGTTTCTTAACCACTGCGCCACCAGGGGAGTCCCTCATCAGTCTTCTGATAATAGCAAAGTTACTTTTCATTTACTTTTGAAAAGTGATACTCCATTTGTATATATTTTTTTCAGTTTCTGAATTTTTAGTTGAGGACTTATAATTCAGTTTTTACACTGTTATTTAGAGAATGTTGGGTTTCACTATTGAAACAGAAAGGTTAAAAAATGGTGATACACAGAACATTATAAATTAAAATTTTCAGGACTGGCAAATTGGGTTCATACTACAGACCCTAAAAATTTTTGTGAAGACAAATGAGCAAACAAAAACCAGAATAAGAATTTGGAAAACAAGTGTTTGGGGTTCTGTCCAGCTCACTGCAAGGCCTTCAGCAAGTCACTTAATTCCTCTGAACTTCTGTTTCCTGATCATAAAATGAGAGTATCAGACTAGATGTTCTTTCCAATGTCTTTTTTAGCTCTAACAGTCCCAGGACAACCACATGTTATGGGTCAGAGTATGATAACTATAAATAATGATATATTTCTTCTGGAAAGAAAAGCAGGCACACTAAATTACTGTATTACAAAATACGGGAAATAATACAGGCATAACAAAATGGACGTGGAATGAATCAGACTGAGGGTCAGATCCTAGCTTCACCATCACTGGCCTTAAACAGTTCACGTAATGGTCTCTGCACGTTCCCTCACTTCTAACATGGAAGTGATCACTCTTCCTCGATGGGGCCAGGACAACAAACAACCAAACAGATGTACAGAGCTTAGCACAGTGCCAGGCACAGTAAGTACTCAATAGAGGCTAGTTATTACTTTTGTTGTTTTTGTCACAGAGGATTGCACCAAGGAAAAAGGCATCCAGTATGATAGGTGCTCAATAGGTAGTACCTCTCCTTGACTCCTTTGAAAAAGTATCAGAATTTAGGCAGTACTCATCTAGGGGTATAGACTAGTCATACTGTATGAGAAAAGCAGCATTAAAAATGGTCAGGGGCTTCCCTGGTGGCGCAGTGGTTGAGAGTCCGCCTGCCGATGCAGGGGACACGGGTTCGTGCCCCGGTCCGGGAAGATCCCGCATGCCGCGGAGCAGCTGGGCCCATGAGCCATGGCCGCTGAGCCTGCGCGTCCGGAGCCTGTGTTCCGCAATGGGAGAGGCCACAACAGTGAGAGGCCCACGTACCACAAAAAAAAAAAAAAAAAAAAAAATGGTCAGAAAAATTCCTGTCATGAGAAGGAAGCAAGAAGTTTCTCGGTAAAGTCAGTAATCCTATACTGGGGAAGTGGACTAATGATGTTGACTCAAAGTAGAAATCCATTGTGGTCACCATTAAAAAATACACCGGTTTAGAAAATTAAGTAAGGGGAATCAAAAGGAAATAAAAACACCTCTGACAACCAGGAAGCCAATTCACTCATCAGCAAAAATCAGTGAGGTGGGAAGACCTATTGAGGAAAATCAATGAAGTGAGAATTCTTCCTTGCATCCAGGTTCCAGCAAGATGCTGTGCTGAGCTCCCATCAATACGCCCTCCCTGAACCTCCTTTACCTCCCCTGGCTGCTCCTCCTCAGTATATCTTGTCACAGAAGATGCTTGACTTGTAAACCGAATGCTCACTCTGCTGTGCTGTAGAAATGTGACTGTGGAAGCCTCTTAACCACTTAGGAGTTTGTTTTCTCCTAGCTGGGGGATGCATTGTAATGAAAGAATTATGCAGTGTAACCTGTTCCTATGTAATCTATCTCAAAAGATACACCCCTTTATTTCCAAATTATAATTTTACAGTTGAACCTTCCAATGGCTGATGTGAGTGAAATGAGCCCCTCTCAGTGTCACCCCACCTATTTCTGAGAGTTGCTCAGGGGTCTTGTGATCCTTTTAGTTTTTTCTGTTCTGATCGATCTCTCTCTCTCTCTCCCCCCACTCCCTCCCTCCCCCCTTCCTCCCTTCCTTCTTCTTTTCCTCTCTTTTTGGATCTCACTGTTGATTTTCCTGCTTCTTACACATACAACGTTGCCATTTGCGAAAACTGTCTTTTACTGGCATTCCTGCTCTTAGAACTGGGCAAGGCGCCTGCTTTGACCTTCCTCCTGCCATGCCCCACCCCATGGGGTTGGGGAATCCACTGGGCCGACCTACCCTTTTCTAGACCATGCTCTGGGTCCCTGGGACTCCAGAATCTCCTGCCCAGAGCAGTTTCAGGCTGCAACCCTGGCCCTTCATCCTGAAGCCTGAACATGCGATGGGCACACCCTCTAGGCTCCAGGGGATGGCTAAGGGTGGCTGTTTGCTGTGGGAGGGCGTATGGAGATTGGAAATGCAGCCTGGGCTATCCAGCCGTGGGTGAGGAGGATGAGTCCTATTCTGGACAGTTAGGTAGCTTGATTCATAATGTTTAAATATTCAGGCGTGGGTGTGCATGTTTCCTGTGCATTCCTGCCGGGCCCGAGGATGTTGGGGTAGGCCTGTCTGAGTGAGGTGATCCCACTGATACCACTTCGTCAACTCTAAGGAGGGCTCTGCCCTTGCTAACTCTACTCAGCACAAGTGATACCAGTCAGTGACTTTAACATCAATAAGATGTCACTGAAGTCTAATGCAGAGTAACCAACAGCTGCATTCAGTACTGGTTATTTTTAGGACACCCACAAACCCAGTTGGACTGCAGGGTCCCTGACCAGCTCCCACAGCCTCTGGTATCATGGAGACCAGCTCAGTCCCACCAGTGAGAATCTCCAAGCACCTCCAAACTCCAGTCTAAGCCCAACTATTAGGTGTTTTTCTTGTTCTTGTTTTAAATGAAATCAGACTTGTTTTAGTGACGCCAGAATGATAGTAACACTACCTGTTTTCTTGAGATAAGACCCCACCTACCCATCCAGCCCCCACTTGTGTGTAATTGGACCACAATGGCCTGGAAGAGTTCATCACAATTGTTCCCTCTATTTCTCAAAATCCTGATTGCTCTGTCTTAGCCAGCACATGTTCGGGTTACCAACCGATCAGTCCAGGCAGCAGCAGAGCATTAGCCCCAGGCCAACTTCCCATCACAGCTTAACCCACACTAGGAGGAGCAGCAGGGTGGCGGAAGTGTGAGGCTTGTAAGTCCCTCTGTCATAACCCTGCCTCAGCTCCCAGAATCGTGTGAATAACCATCTAGACAAAAAAAACCCCAAACCTTCTAAGAACAAGGCATTCTTGATTTTAAGGCAGTCTAAATCAAGACTGGGGGCAGAGTCCTGCTAATATTCCCAATTATAGGATTGGATTTATAGCATTATAGCATTCCCAAATATAGAATTATAGAATTAAATAGAACTCAACATATCAGTTGGAAGTAGCAGCATTTGGGTTAAATGTTTATAATCCAGGGATTTCTAAAAATATGGGTCTCCATCTATATCTGTATCTGCAAGATTTAAAAGGCTGACCAAAGTCAATTCTCCCAGAAGAAAGTAAAGTGTAAACCACTTGCTACCCCCGACTTGGCAGTTTTCAGTTTTCAAAATTATTAGAATCAAATCTCTAACAAACATTATCAAGTACATTTACTACTAAACAGATTAGTGTTTATTACTAAAAATAAATAATAAATCTGTCCTATCTAAATCGTGGACTATTGTGAAGACTGGAAGAGAAGAAGGACGGTGAGCTAGGGTAACACAGTAGCACCTTTAAACACCATGGAGTAGGAGTGGCTTGGTGGCATTACCGTTAGCTACTCCACAGCTATATGTATGTGTGGGTCTCAAAAGCAGACTGCGAAGCATAAAATTATAATCCAAAGGTTAGGTAATTCTGTTACCCTTCCCTTCGTACTGAGGCTAGCTGTTCTGGTGAACATATTTGGATTCAATTCAATGTCTTATTGAACGTCTTCTAGATATAAGCCACTATGATAGGCACTGAAACTCAAACCACATTCTCCTGGCTCAAAGCAATATTTCAACTGCTCAGCTGTGCTTATACCCACCCTAGAAAACCTGTAAGAGCTCCCCTGCTGCTGAAGACCAAGGATTTCTTTTGTTTTTCTCCACTTTCCTCCTTAATCATTTTACATGACCAGGGAGAGAGAATGTTAAGATCTACCTTCATCTAACAAGTGAATCACTGTGTTTTGTTTTATTAGCATGAACACAATGTGTAAGACACAGCTATCACAGTGAGGACCAGATTCCAGAATCAGCAGATCTGCTTTTAAACTCTAAGTGGTAGAGTTACTTAACATGATCAAATCAGACTTTGATCATATGTCAAATTGGATTAAGAACAGTACCTACTTCACAGGAGTGTTGTGAGGATTAAAGGGGATAATGAATATAAAGCATTTAGCCTAGTACACCCAAATGTTAATAATTTAAAAATAGTAATTATATTATTTCTGAACTTGGTGCTAAAGAGAATACACAGATTATAACTTGAGACCCCTAATGCCAAGCATAGAATCCTTCCAAAGGCAATAAACTACTACACATCAATAATGTGGTTTACAATAAGAGACAGGGCAGAACCCTTTGTTATCCAGAATTCCATCTATGCAAAATGTATCTGAGAATGGGAAGTGGAAAATGAACTGACTAAGTATCACAAAGTACATATATACCCTGTACAATAATGAGCACAAAATAAATCATGAGCACCTGGCAACAGATTATTATTGTAATATTCTACAGTGGTAATCATGAATTTTCTCACAAAGCTCTGTTCTATTATTGATCTTTCATAGAGAGGGTTATATTTTCCATGTTCATGGGTAGTGGGCAAAGCTATTCCAACTTGATCCTATTCTAGAAGTTACATTTTAGAAGTTATTCCTGAGGTCAGCATGCAGTACATAATCAAAGGGATACACAGATTATTTCAAGGCCACACAAGCAGAGTAGCCATTCCCAGGCAATCACTAACTCCCTGCCCCCTTCAGTACAGAACACTGAAGGAAAGCAAACTCCTTCCTGAGAAGACAGCTTTTACAGTCTAACACTGAGCACTTGTAGACTGAGATAGAGAATGCCCTGGAAAACAGCAATAGAGGCCCTGATGAAAGAAATATGAGTTAATACACATAAGGAATTTAGAACAGCTCTGCAAATGTGGTATGTCCTTAAAGAAAGTTAGTTTGGGGACTTCCCTGGTGGTGCAGTGGTTGAGAATCCGCCTGCTAATGCAAGGGAACATGGATTCGAGCCCTGGTCTGGGAGGATCCCACATGCCGTGGAGCAACTAAGCCCGTGCGCCATAACTACTGAGCCTGCGCTCTACAGCCAGCGGGCCACAGCTACTGAGCCCGCATGCTACAACTACTGAAGCCTGTGCACGTGGAGCCTGTGCTCCGCAACAAAGAGAGGCCACCGCAATGAGAAGCCCGTGCACCACAATGAAGGGTGGCCCCCGCTCGCTGCAACTAGAGAAAGCCCGCATACAACAACGAAGACCCAACGCAGCCAAAAATAAATAAATAAATTTTTAAAAAAAAGAAAGTTAGTTTTTTCTCCCCAGGAAAATAACAACTTGGACACACAAAAGAGTATCAGTAGAACCTAGACAGTTTGAAAATGTATAAAACAACTTAGAAATTTAGACCCCAAAAGCATATAAGGATGTTTTGTTGATTTGTTTAAAAGAATTAATTTCTTACTAGGTAAGGGAACACATAATCCTATTGAAGACCTTTAGTAGTTGGTCTCATGTAAGTTAACTCTGTAGTAATCTACATATATATTTATTTCTGAGTTTTAAATTTGTCATATTCATAAAGTTCCAATCTAAAACCATGCCAAGGGACTTCCCTGGTGGTGCAGTGGTTAAGAATCCACCTGCTAATACAGGGGACACAGGTTTGAGCCCTGGTCTGGGAAGATCCCACATGCCGTGGAGCAACTAAGCTCATGCGCCACACCTACTGAGCCTGCGTACTGCAACTACTGAAGCCCGCATGCCTAGAGTCCGTGCTCTGCAATGAGAGAAGTCACTGCAATGAGAAGCCCGCGCACAGCAACGAAGAGTAGCCCCTGCTCACTGCAACTAGAGAAAGCCCACGGGCAGCAATGAAGACCCAACGCAGCCAAAAATAAATAAATAAAATAAAAATTTAAAAATTGCTTAAAAAAAATAAAACCATGCCAAATATTATGACATCTGACAGTATCTGGACCTACGATAGCTGCTGGAGTTCTAGGGCCCACCCAGAGTAGGCAGATGAGATAAGCATGCCACCTCACATAAAACTGCCTTAAGATGTTTGTTGGGACATGCTTGTGGTATCAGTCATACATTTCACTCGAGGGTGAGACCTCCTATGCCCTTATTCAAAGCTTATGTACTTTTCTTTTTTTCTAATTCAATGGTAAACATGTACTGAATTTCATATATCCACAAGGCCACGAATATATGTCTGGACAGCCAGAGTAAGGTCAATTTCCTAGGGGATAAATTAAATGGCAAACGTGTTAGGGAGCGAAATGAACACCTTCAAGCCCCTGAATTGAGACCTGTGCTTCAAGATCTGTGCGAGAGTGAAAAAACAGTACAGTTGCTCATTAGAGAAAGTTTTATTTTTCTGGTTTGGAATATACAATGCCTAGGTTTGTAAAGCAGGAAATGCTGCTTTCCTGTTACCTATCACTTGACTTACCTGGACTTTCAAAAGCACTCACTCATATACATTCTCTGCTAGTAAACTGACTCTGAACGCACAGTCTCTGCTAGGACATTGATTTGATGACTCACAAGGCAATCTGTGTGACTTAAACACAATGGCAACACATGCAGGTGATTGCTGTGTGTCACATACTGTGTCTACGGGGTATATTTTTTCTAATTAGTCCTACAACCTGAAGCAGTTAAGGATGTCTGTAGGAAGAAATATGGGTTATACTAGCACTGCTCTTAGCCTGACCTATAGTGAACTTGAATGAGTAGAATACTCCTTGGAGAGAGAACTTCTCCCTGTATAAGGTAGGTGTATTCATTTCTTTCAAGGCAACAGGATACATTTAGCAGCAAGGAAAAGAGAGTTTATCAAATATATCCTGAATAAGACTGTTTGGTGGTTTGTTATTTTTCAGGCTCAGTTTCTTGGCTTCTAAAATCTGTCCCTTATAAAGACAGCAGTCCAAAAGCTGTAATTGATCAAGAACCCAAACTCTGTTCATGAAGTCTTCCCAGTGAAGGAATAAAAAGGAATTTAATTTAGATTTTAGTAAGCAGTCTAGGATAATTTTTACATAAACTATAAGGCCATTGACTTGTATTTAATTTGCCCTGATAAAATTTAATTACTCTCAAACAAAGCAAGTTCTTTCTAATTAGACTTGATATGAAAAAATGAAAACACAGCAAATTAACAAAGGAAAGTAATCTCCAGATAATGAAAGCCAAGAAAATTACATGTTGTAATTAAGGAGGGTCTGCAAAAGGTACTAACAACTAAACAAAGGAGCCTTAGTGTGGGAATGGTAGGAGGAAGGTAGCCAAAGAAAAGTATACTGTGGCAATGAGACTCTGGTCAGTGCCTGACACTCTAGAGGCGGGTAAAGAATAAAACCAGGGTCTTCCCTGGTGGCGCAGTGGTTGGGAGTCCACCTGCCGATGCACGGGACACGGGTTCGTGCCCCGCGTCCAGAGCCTGTGCTCCGCAACGGGAGAGGCCAAAACAGTGAGAGGCCCGCGTACCGCAAAAAAAAAAAAAAAAAAAAAAAGAATAAAACCAGACTGTTAGAAGAGACCCTTGGTTATCAACAATCAAGCCATTATACACAGATGAGGATGCTGAGGGCTCACATAGTAAAGTGACTTGTCCAAGGACACAGAACATGACTATGTGATAATTGGGGCAGATGTTGGTCCTCTCCTTCATTGTTAGGTAATATATACTATTGGGCACTGTCTTCCTTCTTGGATGCAGAAAGAGGAAGTTTTTAATCATACAAGTATTTAAGATTATTATGTAGAGTGCCAATAAAGTAACTTACTAAACAAGCATAATAGTCATTTAAAATAGACTCCTTCTACAAATAATGTCACAATTGGTAATGTATGGGGGATATATGTCTGTCTAATCCAAAGCCAGAAATTTTAGGAAATTTTCTTGGGTGAGAACATCTAATACATAAATTGAAAAACTATATAATATTGTGATACTGCTTCAACAATCAAATGATCTAAGTATTTAAAAATGTATCGGGGGACAAGCATGTGAAAAGATACTCAACATCATTTTTCACTAAGTAATTAAAAATTAATCAATAATGAGTTTCTTCTACCCACCTATTAGAATGACTAACATCCAAAAAACTAACAATACTAATTGCTGGTGAGGATGTAGAAAAAGGAGCTCTCATTGATTGCTGGTATGAATGCAAAATGGTTCAGCCATTTTGGAAGGCAATTTCTTACAAAGTTAAACATAGTTGTACCATATGATCCAGCAGTTATGCTCCACGGTATTTACTCAACTGATTTGAAAACGTACATCCACTTAAAAATCTACATGCAAATATTTGGAGAAGATTTACTCATAATTGCCAAAAAATGGAACCAACCAAGACATTCTTCAATAGTTGAATGTATAAACAAACAGTATACTTCCAAAGAGTACATGATAGAAAGGGGGGGGGGGATGAAAGAATAATCTCACAGTGGAGACACCTGACAAACACCATCTCAGCCAGGTGATCCAAGTCAACATCAAGAGTGATTTCAGTGTACTGCTATGTTGATAGCATACACTTAATGTGATGTGATGAAAATAGCACTTTATCTGGGTGGTCTTCCTCCTCACAATTATAACCCCAGTCTACTCATGAGAGGAACACCAGTCAAATCCCAATTGAGGACATTCTACAAAATAACTGACTAGTACTCCTCATAACTGTCAAGGTCATCAAAGCAAGGAAAGTCTGAGAAACTGTCACAGCCAAGGGGAGCCTAAAGAAATATAATGACTAATTGAAATGTGGTATTTTGGATGGGACTCTGAAACAGAAAAAGGACATTGGTAAAAACTAAGGAAATCTCAAAAATGTATGGACTTTACTAGTTAATATTAATGTGTCCATATTAGTTCATTAATTGTAACAAGTGTACAATATTAATGTTAGATGTTAATAATAGGGGAAACTGAGTATGGGGTATAGGGAAACTTTCTGTACCATCTTTGCAATTTTTCTTTAAAACTGTTCTAAAACAAACAGAAAAAGTTTATTTAAAAAACTGTGTTGAGCAGAGTTTCAGAATGGTAGTGAATTTTGCATGTTTTTCGGAGAAATAATGAAATAGGTTTTCCACAATGTCCAGAATCACAGGGCTGATCATCCTGATCTTGCCAAAAGTTTTTAAGTAATTTTTTTAGAGGTGAAAGTGTAGGAATTATTTCAATAGGAACACACAACTGTTTTTTTTTAAAAAATGCAATGAATTGGGAAACACTGTTTATTTTAACTTAATTTTGGAAGATATTTATATCATAAAAAGTAACATTTTTAACACACGCTTTAAATTTTTTCAGGTTTCCACTTCACATTGATAACTAACTAGCTGGCAACCATGGAGCAGATTAAAGTAGAAGAATCTTGATGCTCTCTAAAATGCTAAGTACTGAAGATAGGGTCTCTCTCTTTAGGGTTTTTCCATACTAAAACTCTATCTGAAATGCATATATTTTCAATGCATTCAATTGTTCAGGGTCAGATCATCCAGTTTGTAAATTCATTTCTTTTGCTTCTCTCGCCCTCTTTCCCCCCGCCAATCTCTCATTAGATGGAAAAAAAAATATTTTTATGGGATGGAAAGAAAAAGTATAGAATATCAAAAGTATTGTCCAAAATGTGCCTTGCTGATTATCTGTAGATTTGATTTTTATATGATGCTTTGTCTCCTACTTAATGCAGTAACACCCAGCCATATTATATACTTCCAGAAGTTCAGAACTGAGAAGAATAAAGATTGTTAGCAGCAAGTAGTCTCGGCAAGTAGACTGCATGGTCAGATGTCTCCTGTCCTGTGTTTCCTCTGAGTCACAGGCTTGCTTGTGGCCTTGGGTTTGTCAGCATCCCCAAAGATCTGTCTTAGCTGTGTGCTCAGAACTGAGGCTGACTTCCAATGTGACCTGGTCATTGGGTTGCTGTATCCAATAAAGGATTTTATCACCTTAGAGGAGGATTAATCATCAGTACTATTTCCTCCCACACCTGAGTCCTGCTTAGAGGCCTTGGCCCCAAACACTCCCTTTATAAGCTCTTACAAGAGTGTGAGAATCAGCAGCAAAGCCTTGGGCCATTTATTGAATTTACAATGTATTTGAGAGCAAGAGAAACAAAGAGGTTTTTACAAAAGCTGGACCAATCTGTAACTACGGTTCTGGTCAAATTGCAGCACACCTAAACTAGATGGCACACATACTAATTATCCTGTAGTTTTGATACTCTCAATCAAAAAGGAACAGAGTTCCTGCTGAGTGTACAACAAAACTAAATTATCTTTTACTTTCTGTTCTCTCTGTATTTACTATGCATCTGCTATATGTCAGTCTTACAAATACATATTCTTCAAAAACGTGTGCTAGCCTGTTCATATATCACTTTTTCAGCATCTTCTAGACCACCAACCACACTCGCATGCACTGGAAAGTTTGCTATAGTGTTTGTATGTGTGTGTATTAAAGGGGGCAGTTTATTTCATAAGTCAACATAAAGGAAAGGCTCTTACTTTTGTTGAGAGAATTTAAGCCCTTTTGGTTAAGGGTGGGGGCAGTTGCTAGGGTAAGGGGCCTATTCCCGTCTAAAATGAGAACCCTAACTTCCCAACTAAGTCAGAAAGGAAAAGTTATGATGAAGGGCTGGCTTATTATAGGCAGATAGCCAATGGGGCTCACCTGGAAGGCTGGCTATGCTTTCCCTCTGCAGAGAGCCTGAGCTGAGAAAGGCAGCAGTAGTTTTCTTGTGGAAATTACCTCTGTGCTCTGATGACAAGGAGTCTGGGTATGTTGGAAGGTCAGAGGGTAAGGGCAGTGGAGTGAATGAGATGTGTCATGCTTCCTCTTCATGATTTTTCTTTACCTGGTCTGACATTCTTGTGGCATTTGAAAAGGGGAGCAAAATTGAGAAGAGCAAAAAAAAAAAAAATTGATACCTATATTACTTCGCTAGGGCTGCTATAACAAAGTATCACAAATGAGGTGGCTTAGAACAAGAGAAGCTTATGGTCTCACAGTTCTGGAGACCAGATGTCTGAAATCAAAGTGTCAGTAGGGCCATGCTCCCCCTGAAGGTGCTAGGGGAGAATCTGTTCCAGCCCTTTCTCCTACCTTCTAGTAGTTCCTTAGCTTGTGGTTATATAACTCTGATCTTCACATGGTATTCCCCTACGTGCCTGTCTCTCTCCAACTTTCCTCTTTTTATAGGGGTACCAGTCATATTGGATTTTTATAAAGACCAGTCATTTTAGGGGCCCACCCTACTCCAGTATGACTTCATCTTAACTAATTACACCTGCAACAACCCTATCTCTGAATAAGGTCACATTCTGAAATACTAGTGATTAGGACTCCAATGTATGAATTTGGGAAGGGAACACAATTTGATTCATAGCAACATGAAACTATATACAAGGATTTGGTAATTGTTATGAAAAGAGCTATTCTTGATGCATCCTGAGCTGGGTGCTTTCCCTCTTTGATTTGTGAAATAATTAAACTGGTCTTCCAGCCTAGAACATGTTGAAATCATAACAATGGCATGGACTGGACTACATTCATTATAAATATTTTCAGAGGTAAAATATTTATTAATAAATATTTTAATATTTTTTAGAAATAACTCATTTGTTGATCAAAATGCTCATCTTATTTCAATGTGCCTGCCATTTCCTTTAGTGTACGTCCAATATGCTTTCTGTATAATTCTCCATCCTGGTTTTCCTTCTAACTTAGTAAAATCCTTGAGGAATGGTCAGTGGAAGAGACTAGGTACATGGTAATTTTATAATCAGTAAAGGCATTTAGAATTAAGTTATCTTTTTTTTTGATGCTTTTATCTTTGTGGAATTCCTACATTTCTTAAAACATGAGTAAAACTAATAAGTTTAGTTGTGTGATATAAGACAGAGAACATTTCCGAATTAATCTTGGATTGAATTAGAAGTTCAAGAGATGCTAGCTACTACATGGGATAAACTCCAAATCTCTGATTCCATACAGATATTAATAGTACCAAGTTATTTTTATCCTGATAAATGAGTCCATCAAAGATTTCCCCTAGTGAACATTCTTATTGTTAATTAACAATAGAATGTAGCACACAAAAAGGAAAGTAAGGGCTGGGAAAAAGCGTTCGACTGTTATTTTTTAAATAGAAGTGAATAACGTGGTTTAATTTTTAAACCTCCTGATAAACCCAGGATTCTATACTTTACCTCACTGACAGAAGGGGTCTGAGAACCTTGATATTCTCCAGATCATATAACAGATGCAGTGATAATTTTAAGCCTTAGACATCTGGCATAGTTGAGGTTTTATGACAAGGTATTCTGGCAGAAGAGAGAAGACTCTAATTAGCAAAGTACCCTTGATAACCTTTTAAGTATTGTCCTTTTGGATCCCATGAGGTTTTTTTGATAGATGCATCGGTTGTTTAGATTATTTCAGTTCTATGACTTGATGTATTTCCAAAACTGCCTTCAAGGCCTTACTTATTTATCTTCCAAATGAGCCTAGCGCAGAAGAAACATAACTGCGTTATGGAAAGTCTTTTGTTGTTAGCAAACCTTCTCTGTGTTCCTTTCTATAAGAAACTACAGTTGTCCCTCCATATCCAGGGCAGTTTGGTTCCAGGATCCCCCACAGACACAAAAATCTATGGATTCTCAAGTTCCTTATATAAAGTGGTGTAGTACAGGCCCTCCAAATCCAAGGATTCAACTAAGGGACTGACTACACTTAGTATCTAAGGTTTTTCTTTCCATAATATATCACTGTCCATCAATGCCACATTTCCTTTTGGAGGTTCTGAATATGGGGTGGCTGCGTGGAATAAGATGGTATCTGACCATGTGTCCTGGACTTGCCCTTTCCTGGTTTTTGCACAGTTGAGAGGCTGAGAGTTAAACAAAGGGAAGATGGCGATGAAGGCCTGGAGAGGGCTGGTTAAGACTGGTCTGACCCTGGCTGTCCAAAGTTTTCAGGGCCCTCGTGTGACCTACTCCATTCTAGGTCTGAGGGGAGTCTGGCATCTACCTGCCTCAGATATAGACGTCAGACATGGAGAGAAGAGGGCTTGAATTTGGCCAGGGCATTTGCCCAGAGTGTTCCCCTTACATTCTGAGATGAGATAAATGGAGGTCCTAGTCAACTCAAATCACACTGGATGCCAGAGGGAAAGCAAGGATTTGGCAGCTATTAGGAGTTTCATTGTTACCGTAAGGGAGCTGCTAAGCTCGGTGCCCTTACGCTTGCCAGTCAGGACTGAGCACTCTTTCCTCCTGTGGCCAGCTTGTCCAAGGAGGCCCTGAGCTGCAGACCACTAAGTAACAGTTTGTCAAATATACTAATTTCCTTTCAGCTATTTGTTCTCTAGGAGCTTGGCATTTCTGAAATCACTAAAACTTCACAATCTGGAAACTATTACATGCACTTTTAATTTTTGCCTCTTTCTTCATTACAGGGATAAGAAAGCATGTATACTGGGCGGGTTTTACCTCTGTGGCATTTGTGGCTCAGAGCCCATTATGTAGTAAAAGCAGAGAATATAGGCAGAAGGAAGTATCAAGAAAGAGAACAACAACAATAGTATTAGGTATTAGCCTTTTCTGAAGGTTTCCTCTGTACCAGACATTGAGTTAAGCATTGTACAGGTATTATTTTATTTAGCTCTTATAATAGCCCAAGAAGGTAGGTTTGAGAGGTTAGGTGTCTATAAGGTCATACAGCTCTTTAGTTGTAGAATGGGATTCAGACCTAGGTCTGTCTAATTACAGAGTCAAGTTCATGAGAATTGTGCTACACTAGCTGCCATACTTTGCCTCCCCTATTCAGTTTAGGATGGAAATAGAATTATGGGAAGAAAATGAATGATTACAAATCATCGAGGCAAGTAAAAAGTGGTTATAATGTGTATACCTTCTACTTATTGACTGTAAACTGTTATTTGCTACAGTACTACTTTGTGACTGCTCACTACCATGGTTCATGAGTACATAACTACTAACACTGATAAATCTAGCCTGGAAAATGTAGCTTTCGTTTTTTTTTTTTCTGGTCCAGCACTCATTTTATTAGCTATCTATTTTATACATATTAGTGTATATATGTCAATCCCAATCTCCCAATTCATCGCACCACCCCCACCCCACTTTGCCCCCTTGGTGGCCATACGTTTGTTCTCTACAGCTGTGTCTCTATTTCTGCCCTGCAAACTGGTTCACCTGTACCATTTTTCTAGATACCACATATATGCGTTAATGTACGACATTTTTCTCTTTCTGACTTAACTCTGTATGACAGTCTCTAGGTCCATCTGCATCTCTACAAATGACCCAATTTCATTCCTTTTTATGGCTGAGTAATATTCCATTGTATATATGTACCACATCTTCTTTATTCATTGGTCTCTAGATGGGCATTTAGGGAGAATGTAGCTTTTGATGAATGAAGTGTGAGAAAGAGACCTCAGGCTGTTTTCCTGGCTCGAGACTCTTCCTGAGATATGCAACCTCAAACACTTGGTCAACTTTCCTCCTATGCATTTCCAGACTGAAGCCCACAGGACTCCTATGAAAAATGGGCTGGTTCATATTAGCATCTGCTCACTGGCTGTAGGTTTGGGTGCTTATGCTCTGCTCTATAGCATCCACAACTGATTTTCTATCCTGAAGTCTGGGGTCCTGAAGACGTGAGTTGGTATTGAACTCAGGCAGTGAAATCTGACCCAATCTGGCTATAAGGACAAAAATAAATTTACAATTGGGGAAATGAATACTGTGCAATAGGATTGATTAGCCACTATATTACAAATGGGAAATGAAACTTGGATGCCCTGAGATTATTTGGACCTCTGCATTGCCTCAAAGAAAAGGGATCTGTATATGTGCTTTATAGAAGTACACTTACCATTGCATCCAAAAAACAAAATACCTGGGAATAAACCTACCTAAGGTGCCAAAAGACCTGTACTCTGAAAACTATAAGACACTGATGAAAGAAAATGAAGACCACACAAACAGATGGAAAGATATACCATGTTCTTGGATTAGAAGAATCAATATTGTTAAAATGACCATACTACCCCAGACGATCTGTAGATTTAATGCAATCCCTATCAAATTACCAATGGCATTTTTCACAGAACTAGAACAAAGATTTTTTAATTTGCATGGAAACGCAAAAGAAGCCGAATAATCAAAACAATCTTGAGAAAGAATAATGGAGCTGAAGAAATCATGCTCCCAGAGTTCAGATTATACTACAAAGCTACAGTAATCAAAACAGTATGGTACTGACACAAAAACAGACATATGGATCAATGGAACAGGATAGAAAGCCCAGAAATAAACCCATGCACTTATGGTCAATTAATCTATGACAAAGGAGGCAAGAATATACAATGGAGAAAAGACAGTCTCTTCAATAAGTGGTGCTGGGAAGACTGGACAGCTACATGTAAAAGAATGAAATTAGAACATTCTCTAACATCATATACAAACATAAACTCAAAATAGATGAAAGACCTAAATGTAAGACCAGATACTATAAAACTCCTAGAGGAAAACACAGGCAGAACTCTTGACATAAATCACAGCAATGTTGTTTTGGACTCATCTCTTAGAGTAATGGAATAAAAAGCAAAAATAAATAAATGGGACCTAATTAAACTTAAAAGCTTCTGCACAACAAAGAAAACCATAAACAAAACAAAAAGACAACCTACGGAATGGGAGAGAATATCTGCAAATGATTAAGCCCTGACAAGGGCTTAATTTCCAAAATATACAAACAGCTTACATAGCTCAATATCAAAAAACAAACAACACATTCAAAAAACGGGCAGAAGATCTAAATAGAACACTTCTCCAAAGAAGACATACAGATGGCTAAGAGGCACATGAAAAGATGCTCAACATTGTTAATTATTAGAGAAATGCAAATCAAAACTACAATGAGGTATCACCTCACACCAGTTAGAATGGCCATCATCAAAAAGTCTACAAACAATAAATGCTGGAGAGGGTGTGGAGAAAAGGGAATACTTCTACACTGTTGGTAGGAATGTAAATTGGTACAGCCACTATGGAGAACAGTATGGATGTTCCTTAAGAAACTAAAAATAAAGTTATCATATGATCCTGCAATCCCACACCTGGGCATATATCCCAAGAAAAGTCTAACTCGAAAAGATACATGTACCTCTATATTCATTGCAGCACTATTTACAATAGCTAAGACATGGAATCAACCTAAATGTCAATTGACAGATGAATGGATAAAGAAGATGTGGTATACATATATATATATACACACACAATGGAATATTACTCAGCCATAAGAAAGACTGAAATAATGCCATTTGCAGCAACATGAATGGACCTGGAGATTGTCATACTAAGTGAAGTAAGTCAGACAGAGAAAGACAAATATCATATGATATCACTTATATGTGGAATCTAAAAAAAAAGATACAAAAAGAACTTATTTACAAAACAGAAGTAGACTCACAGACTCTGTAAATCAGCTATACTTAAAAAATAATAATAAAAGAAGTATACTTTTATTAGATAGTAACAAATATATACTTTTAAAGTACAGAATGAAAAAGACAAACCATAGTTCCCTTACCCAAAGGCAAACAGTGCAACAGGTCTATTAATATCCAGTCTTTTTTCTAATTTTACTGGAAAGTGGTGGGTGTGTTTTTGTGCTTTATGTAAAAAATATTAATATTTGTGCCCCAAATAAATAATATTAATAAATATTTGTTGAGTAAATTTAAAAATAACATTTAATTAGTTTCTGAGAGCTATTTTTTCAGAGTGCTTTTTAAATGAACAATTATAGTGTTACCCCCATAATGAGATATAAATTTATAATAAAATGATTGACTGAATCCAAATGCCATCATGAGAGTAATCTGGCATCGAAAACTCCACATTACTGAAAGAAAATTTATATGGCCAGTTCAGTCAGGTGTGGTTTGTTCCTTAGGACTTCTCTGATGTGGTGAATATTTGGCCTGTTAATGATAAGAATAATAATAATTGCTCACATTTACTGAATGCTTTGTATATGTCAGGAAAAAAGTTCTAATTGCTCTCCATTTTTTAATTCATTTAACACAACACAGCACTAGGATTATCGACATGTTACAGAGGAAGAAACTAAAGTATTTTTCCCTGGTCACACAGTTAATAAGTAGTGGAATTGGGTTATAAACCCAGGTCCAAAGACTTTGAGTTCGACTATTACACTTACCCAGGACAATCATTCAGTCTTAGTATACCATGACTTCGCTTTTTGAATTTTTCACTTTAATTAATCATAAGTCAACTTGAACATACTTACAAGAGATCTTTTCAACATGTATATGATTGGTATAAATTTACTAATCTATGTGTTACGTTTAATATATTTTACCTGCAATTAATAGAAAATATGATAAACTGGCTTAAATCAGTGGTTCTCAAACTTTAGCCTGCATCAGAATCATCTGGGGGCTTCTTAAAGCACAGACTGCTGAGCCACACCCCAAGTTTCTGGTTCCACAGTTTCAGCATGGGGCTCTAGAATTTGCATTTCTAACAAGTTCCCAGGTGAGACTGATGCTCCTGCTCTTGGACCAAACCTGAGAAAAATTCATTGACCTTAGAAGTCAAGATTCAGGCCTTACATTGGCTTAATCCAACTTCTCCAGTTCTGCTTCTCTGTGTCTTTCTTAGTTATTATCTCCTCTGTGTATCTGCCTACTCCTCAAACAGTACCAAGATGACTGCAGCAGTTTTAAGCCTTGAATCTATGCACAAAAAATATCCAAGAAAAGAGAACACAGCTATTTCAGCAATTTTCATAAGAACAAGGAAATTTCTTTACCAAAGCTTCAGAAAATTTCTCTGAATCGTGACCAAAATTAGATCACCTCTTCATTCTTGACCAAGTTCTAATAGATAAGGGAGCACTGTTTGCAGATTGGCTTAGTTAGGCCTGTGCTCCTTAGCCAGTCATAATCTTAGAGGCATGCTTCTTGATTAATCAAGAACTACCACGAAAGTGCAGGAACTGTAGTCTTTAGATGGAGGAAGAGAACTTTGCTTTGGTGTCTGTATTCCCAGCAAGGTGAAGAAAGGTTTAAATTTATTTTCTCTCTACCCCTTTCTCTCTCTCCCTGTCTTTGCATAGGAGAATGTCAGACTTTCTGAAATTACTGTTTCTGTTTTAAATTGAATTTTGTTTTTCTTTACACTGACTTTGAACTGAGTTCTTTTTGAAAGAATAACATAATAAAATTCAGGATCTTTGTATCAAAAAAAAAAAAAGAAGGAAGAGAACTTTGTTATTTTACCTTCCTTTCCATTGTTTTGGTTCAAAGTACAAAAAAAGATATTAAAAAAGTCTTCTTTCAGAAGAAATCTTCAGAATCTATCTTTGGAAACTTGTAGACAATAAAATTTTACCTTCCCAACTCAACCTTAAAGCTAATATTTTAAATTTACATATTAATAACAATTTAACAATATTTACAATAATAGAACAAGTGTATGTATTTTTAAACAGTGCCTTAAACACATAGTACTGGCCAAGATTTTTCTCCTAAATAAAAGTCTCATTGTAGTTATGAAGAGGATCATTAATTTATAGAGTGCCTGAGATATGCCAGAACCTATATTTCACATGTATTATCTAATTTTATCTACTTGGCAGCCCTAATAATTAGGTAATATTATTATCTATGCTTTGCAAATAAGAATTAAACAGCATCTATACTATAGTTGTAAATAACAATATATGTTGTCTATTCCAATTTAAGTGAGTATAATGTATTTTTGATAACTGTATAATACATACCCCTGTATAATACATACGACTCATTTGTTTTGAGAAATTATCTCTACTTATCAAAAGTAATAACTAATTGTTAAGGAAGCCATGGTGATGTATGTGGTTATTTTCATGTCTGACTTAATTAAATTTAAGGGTATATTTAAGTGTTTATTATGTATAAGACATCATGCAAAAAAAATACACATAGTGTATTCATATTTAGATATATATATATATAAATTATATATTTAGATCTGTCTATATATATATAGAGAGAGAGAGAGAGAGAGAGAGAGAAATAAAGATAATTCTCATAAAGCTCTTAATATAATGCCTGGCTCATAGTAAGTACCCTATAATAATCTTAGCTTTTATTTTCTGTCTATATATATATATATATATATATATATAGAGAGAGAGAGAGAGAGAGAGAGAGAGAAATAAATATAATTCTCATAAAGCTCTTAATATAATGCCTGGCTCATAGTAAGTACCCTATAATAATCTTAGCTTTTATTGGTATTTTTATTTAAACTCAATATAATAGATCTTTGTTGAGGAAGTATTAGCTGTGAAGCATTGTTCAAGGAAATGAGAACATACTCACTTATACAGACATTAAACACCAACTCCTTTAACATAGGCTGCTCTTAATATACTCATTACAGAGGTAATTTCTCAAGCAAATTAGTCAAGTAACTTGTTTCTTGATAACAGCACAGGGAATCATTAAGACTGCCAAAATCAACAGTGTATTTCAGAGGCTTCCAGGTTCTCTGTAACAAAGGCTGAGTAAGCCATGATTCATAATCGGGAAACTTCTATTTGAGGGCCTTATTATCTCTCTTCTTATCTAGGGTGTGGGAAAGACTGGTAGCAGTGGGCAGCAGGCAGGGGAGGAGTTCCATTCCGTTTCCAGTGCCACAAAGTGAGTGAGAAGCACATAGAGAAAGTTTCCCTGGAGTAGTATTTTCTTATTCAATAGAGCCCCCAAGATGTGTATACAGGGGTCTGAAAATGTATTTGGAACAATGGAGCTGTGTTAGAATTTATGATCTAGGCCAGTGTCTGTGGTTGAGTCAGTCATGCTTCATCACCCAGGAGCAAACTAAACTTTGTCTTAATCTTGCCACTCTGGATTGCTTGCTGCTTCAGTCTGTGGGTTTTATTTATTTATTGTGGGTGGAGGAGAATATGTTTTTAAGGCTCAATTTTGAACCTGCACGTAATGTAATTGAAAGAGAAGGTGTTTTTCAATTGCCTAGAATATGTTTAAATTTTGGCTGTCATGTACTGGTTGTGTGGCCATAAGCAATGGCTTCGTATTTCTACACCAAAATTTTCTGTCTTTTAAAAGAGTGATATCTACCTAGTGTCTTTGTTGTGAAAAATAAATTAGATTGCAAATTTAAAAGAGCCATCACAACTGGCACACAGTAGGCTTTCAAAAAGAAAAACTGAAGAATTAAAAAAAAAACCACAAAACCTATCAAGTTGGTGTTATGCTAAATGCCCATTATTTTTAGGAAAACCACATAACATAATTTATATCCCAAAGACATTTTTGAGAGTGAAAGTGTTATTAATAATTAGCCCAGGACAGCAGGCCAAACAAGGACTATTCTCGGCAAATCTGAAGGTATGCATTCGAGTTATAATCATGTTGCTTTGTTGATGGGGCTCAAGGGAGAAGTCAGAGCTCCTTATCTCTTAATACCAATTTTGCAATCATTTAAATTGTTTATTGTTGTTGGCATGAAAGGCCAAGTTTCCTCTGAGACACTTCATGGTTATTTATCATTGAATCAAGCATATACAACATTGTCTGTGGTCAGTGGTAGAGTAGAACAAGGAAACTGTATGACCCAGTTTTCTTCTTCCTCTATTCTACCCACTTTTACCCCTAAGCTGAAGGAAACCAAGGTCTACTTCTTACCCAAGCAACCACTGCAATGCTTAGAACCCACAAGAATAGCACCCACCCCACTAACCCACTTGGGGTTAGTGGGTTAAGAGGGACTTAGGGAAGGGACTTTTCATAAATTTTGTTTTGGAATTCTGTAATTTAAATTTGTTATGATCTGGAAAGAATGTCCTCCTTTCTGTTCTTCTTTAATCCAGTATATACTTTGATGATATACTTGATGGCATTCAAGACACTGACTAAATTTAGAGGCTGTGGAATGTGGTTATATACCCTGCTTTAAATTCCTAGTTGATAAGGAACAAATAATAGTCCTGTTATTCACCTAAGGAAAGATACTTTTTCAAACTAAGGATAAAAAGGAGAAATGTGACCATTTTAAATGCTTTATAAAATGCCAATTTGTAAACATGGAAGATGTGTAATGTATAACACATGCGTGAAAAGTCTGACATTGCCTATTTTTTATTTTGAAGACTAATTCTGAACTGTCTTAATGTTTGCTGTTAAATCTGGACTTTTCTAAGAAACCAAAGGCAGGCACTTTGAGCCCCGATCCAAGAAATTGTCTAGTTTCTACCGTCTACATATTGGGAAAGAGGTCCAGAAGGAGTTAACTCCAGACCTTCAATGACAAAAGGCTGAGGGCTGCTTCACTGACAACTGGCAAGTTTCCTGCTCACAAAAAAGAGCATCTGGGCAGATTCTTTATTTATTTATTCATAAGAGTTTATTATGTTCCTACTAAGTACCATGTTCAAGGCCAGATGCTGGGGATTCAAGCACTGTCACTGTCATCCCAGGCTTAAAGTCCAGTGAGGCAGATAGCATTGCTATACATAATTACT
Organism: Neophocaena asiaeorientalis asiaeorientalis; assembly: GCF_003031525.2. Classification (NCBI taxonomy): domain Eukaryota; kingdom Metazoa; phylum Chordata; class Mammalia; order Artiodactyla; family Phocoenidae; genus Neophocaena; species Neophocaena asiaeorientalis. The sequence continues at coordinate 4,064,356 of NW_020172316.1, read as the reverse complement.
ATAAATTGAAACAAGTATTAATGATAGAGGAAGTTCAAGGCACTATGGGAACCTATAGTGATCTAGAGGTCAGGGAAGCCTTTGTGGTTTGTTAAGCTGAGTAGGAATGGCCGTGTTATAATGGAAATGATGTCCAAGGTAGGAGGGACAATCCGTGAAGGATGGGAAGAGAGAGCTTGGAGTGAGGGTCTGAAAATAGACTAGCATGGCTAAAATAAAGATAATTAGTCAATATTACGGAGGCTTTTTAAGTCACATTAGGAATTCAGACTTTATCTAGTATATAGCTGGGAAGCCATTGAGAGGTTTTATGAAAAGGTTCACATGATGCATTTTATAGAGATAATTCTGGCTGCAGGAGACCAGTTAGAGAATGATATAATGGTCAAGATCAAAATTAATAGCATTTCTACAAAGATGTTGGCAGTGGACATGGGGAAATTTAGGAAGGAGTATTAATAGGACTTGGTAATTAATTGGATATGGAGAGTGAAGTAAAAGATGTCTAGGGGGCTACCCTGGTGGCACAGTGGTTGAGAGTCCGCCTGCCGATGCAGGCAGGGGACATGGGTTCGTGCCCCAGTCCGGGAAGATCCCACATGCTGCGGAGCGGCTAGGCCCGTGAGCCATGGCCGCTGAGCCTGCAGCTCCACAACGGGAGAGGCCACAACGTACCGCAAAAAAAAAAAAAAAAAAGATGCCTAGCTTTTTGGCTTAGGAACCTGAATGGATGGTGATGCCCTTAAATGGTTACGGGAAGTATTTAAGGAGAAAAAGGGGATTTGCAGGCTGGTGATACTGAGTTCCATTTTGGACAAGCTGAGTTTGAAATACCCTTGATATATTCAAGTAAAGATGTCAAACAGAAAGCTGATTGCATGAATCAGGATCTCAGGAGAGAGCATGGTGAAACTTAAGAGATCTTTGGTTCATTAGCATATAACTGATCTTTGAAGCCCTGGGATGAGACTCCCTGAAGAAATTTGCTAGAATGACAGAAGAGGGGGTGGTCAAGGCTAGGCTCCTAAGAAACATCATCTTATAAAGGAAGAGGAGGGCTGCTCTTAGTTTTCTCTGGCAAGAAAATGAGGTTTCAACAGGCTTCAGGAAACGGGCAGCATGTGACCATGATCTAACTTGTGATGATAAGATAAAGTGTATGGGTTAGAGTGTCAGTTAATATCTAAATATAGTTTTCAAGTCAGATTCCAACTCGAAAAACATCTCTTGAGCTTCTCTGGATGTGAAGAGCACTCACAGCCTATCTCACTACTGTTATTACAGTTTCTTTGCTTTTCCTTCCCTTCTTTGGTAATGCTCTATCCAGGATATGCTTCCCTGGTAACATGCCAGGCAGGAGCAACTTGAAGACTGCCCTCATTTTATTCTTAGATAATATTCTCTCTCATATTATAGAAAAAGGGAAGTTTTATGATAGGGGTAGTTAGAAAATAAAGTATCTGCTTACTCCAGCCATAAGCTATAATTAGAAAGGCCAGAAACACCCTAAGTAGTAATTCAACACTCATTTTTCTCAAGAATCTCATAAAACTTAATCAAGGAATGCAAAGATCCTGATAAAAATTTTTAAATGTACAGCAACAATGAAGTAGATGCTCTGGTTTTCTTCTCTGTGTTTCCAGGCTGCATCACATCCACTGTCTCTTCATTTTAAGAGATAGATCTTAGAATCATGGCATAGTAAATCTGAAAGGATCTCAAAGAGAAGCCCTCTCTCCACCAGCCCCTTGCCCACTTTATAGATGAGGAAAGTGAGGTGCAGAATGAGGGCACTTAGAACTTACACTTGCATGTTGCTATATACTTAAATAACAATGCTTACATTCAAGAGAATATCAATTGATTACACTGGTTAAGATCCCAAGCTCTCAGAACTGACTGTCTGGGTTTGAATCCAGCTCCACACAAGCCTTGGGGCAATTTACTTAGTTTCTCACTTCCTTAGTTTCTTAGTTAATTATAGTTATCTACTTATGGGTGTTGGTAGACAATTCTCCATAGGTTTCTCATGTTTCTGCCTATCTTTCAAGCATAGACACTGACTACCTTTGTTCTGGACTATCTTTTCCAAGATGTTTGTGTAGATAACAGCCTTGAAAGACAGAGATAGTGTCTGCCTCCAGAGCAAAGGGCAGGTTTGCTTACTGTCCAGCAAAATAAAGACAATGTCTCCCCGTGGAGCAATGGTGACTTATGCTTACTGTCCAGGCTAAAAGATTTGGGTTCCCTAATCTCAGGATTCCTCTCTTGTAACACAACTTATAGCATGTATAGGCACTACCTGGCTCTCAGAGAACTCCAAATGCTGATACTCTGACTGTTAATATTGATGTGAGTATAAAGACCTTGGTCTCTGACCAAGGAGTCTCATATCTTCTGCAAACATCCATGCAATTGTGGCAGCCACACTTATTAGCCTCCAAGTAGGGTAAAATCTCAGACCCTTCACAGCTCTTAACAACAGATTTCTGTAAGAAGTGAGTAAAGCAGATAAACATAAAGAGCTTAAAAGAGTGTCTGGCACATAAAGACTAAAAACTGAGTAAATGTTGGTTGTTAATGTTATTATATAATTATACTTGCCAAATGCCTGTGGTTTATTGGTGGCAAAGCCAGGACTAGAATCTAGATCTATAAAAACTCAGTCAAATGTTCTTTTCACCTCTCCATTCTATCAACATTATATTGTTTGCATATTTAACTTACAAATAATGTTTAAAATAATTATAATCTAAGAGAAATAACTAAAAATTTTATAGCAACTTATTTGGTGTATACTTTAAAAGTATTGAGAAAGGCAATAAACTTGGTAGTCCCAGATCCATATATAAAGCATTAAAGTGTTATTTTAGGAGAAGAGTGGCCTAAATCATGGCAAGCTCTAACATGGAGAAAAAAAATAATTTGCTCAGAAATACAATATGAGCAAAATATTATAAAGTTTGAAAATTACCCAGTGATAATCAACATTTTAGTGTCTACTTTTATTTCTGAAAATCCACTACTGTTTTCTGATAAAGGCTCAAAGTAAATTTCTAAAATGTATGTTACAGATAGAATCTCTGAAAAGAATGGTTCCCTAGTGCTAACTGTTAGATTTTGAAACATTTTACTTAGACATTTTCTACAAGTCATAGTTTAAGATTTGGTACCTGTACTACCACAGGAATAAAAGCAACTAATATCAATCAAATACTGGATTTACAGCTGACCCACACTTAGTATTTTACATGTTTCCATAAATTGAATCCTTACAACAATCCTACGTGGTACAAATTATTAGTAAGTTAGTTTATTGATGAAAAAATGATTCAAAGAGAAGTTATCCAAATTTACACAGCTAGTAAGATCTAACAGACCAAAGTGAACTAAAGTCTGATGACTAGCGACCCTGCTTTATAAAATCCTCGTTATACGGCCATAAATCTATAGCTGGATTTACCAAGTATATGAATACGGTAAGATGAAACACTAAAATAAAGAAACTAGACTTTTTACTCCAACAGTAAAACAATTCAATAGTATTCATTATAGAACAATAATTGCAAATCACAAATCAGTCCTACCCCTTTAATAAGCTATTCATGGACAGCCTGGTTCTAACTGTACGCTCTTGGATGGAATGTGAAGTTTTTGAATAAATACAATTATCTAACTCAATATTAAAAGAAAAACAATTTTATAAATCAGTCAGTCTTCTTCCAGAGATCCTTGAAGATTGTAATTTTACTGTAAATACAAATATTACATGAAAATAATCAACTTTTACAAATTTCTTTATTTCCCTCACTCTAACTCTCCCTGCTTCACTACTCACATACCCGAACATCGTTTCCAACTGTGAGAAGGTTAAGATCAGTGAGTAGTTTGACTGTTTGAGTTAGAATGTTTCCAAAAATTCAAAGTTTTCTCCAGCATTGTCAATTCATTTTTAGTTACTTCTCTTTCTGATTCACTCAGTTCGTGAGCTCTTTAAAAACACTGGGGTCTTTTTTTCTTTATGTGTCTTCTATGCTATTTCTGGAGTCCTGTTTTCTATCCTTAAGTCTGTCAAACATAGCAGCTCCATTTTATAAAAAAATAACATCTCACCTGTTCTTTTTCTTTTCTACAGTGCACTTTATACTTTTGAAAAGTAGCATGACCTTCTATATTCTGATCAATACTTGCTATAACAGCTTTCCCTGAAGCAAAAGGAAGTAACTAGTACAGACAATATGCTGGATGAGTGAAGTGGGGACTAAATCTAGCCTGATGCCCAGTTGGCGTACTTGGATACCTATGGTATGTAATTTTAGTTAATTTTTATGTAATTTTAGGGATTTCAAAATGATCTACATGTCTCCAGATCTTTTGAACACTGATTTGCCATGATCCTTGTTCACTGTAGTTTAGAGAGACAGGGCCTTGTCTTTGGTTGGCTGTTGTCAATACCCCGTAATTATGGTATCAACTTGGGCTCTGAGGACAGAGTATTTTATTATGTACCAAGGAAAGAACATATCAGGGATGAAATCTCTAGAGTAGCCAAACACAGGAGGGGATCATGCTAGGGAAGTCTAGAGTTCTGCAGGGTATAGGAACTTGGAAGACGTATTTGTCTCCCTATGTGTCCATCATTGGGACAAGCACTGAGGGGATGATAAAAATGATAAGATGTAGACTCTGCTTTTAAAACACTTTCCATCTAAAGGGGAGATTAGGCCCACACAACCTAAGTAGAACACTGTATATAATCACTAGATTATGTTGTCTAGATAAGAATGTTAAGAGTTCAAAGAAGGGACACATTAAATACTTCAGGATTATTAACAACATTCTTTAGAGATGATAATGATGAATTAAAGAGGAGAGGGAAAGTGAAGGGTAAGGAGAGTGGTCAAAGAAGGAAATAACAATGTATCAGCAGCACAGTCCACTGATAGAGGGGTTGCTTGGAAGCAGTTCTTAAAAGATTGGGCAAAAATATTTTTCAGCACAATGTGGTTCTGAGCTGGGGACATCTTAGAAGGGAGACTTGGAGTCCATGTGTGGCCATGATGCATACCAAGTATTCGATGTCTATATTTGTAAAAGCAAATTAAATGGAATTTGCTTATTTCCCTCCTAATTTATGATGTGTTTGGCTCCATTCAATTCTAGCAGGTAGTATCTAAAAGTATATATTAAGTGTCAAGGTTAGCATGGCATTAAGGACTGAATTAATAGAAACACATAAATGCTGTTCTTGCCGTGTAGATCGTTATAATATTATGCTGTAATCTAAGGAAACACTGATAATGGGAATATCATCAGCACATTTGTTATAACTAAAAAGGAGTGGCTTAAGCTGAAACATTTGTGTTTTCAGTGACTTTTTTTTTTTTTGTCTCTCACCCTTCTCAAAGTTTTTATCTCTTCTCAAAACTTCCTGAGCAAATCTTGGCAGAAAGTTTAGCAAGCTATATCTAAGAGGTGGTAAAAGAGTGGCATTTAGTGATGTGGGAAATCTTGAGTTTGGCTTTTTGGAATCCTGAAGAGATACTACTTTAAGGAGGAAAGGCCAACTCTATTCTTGGAAACATTTCACAGATAAATGCCAATGGCATTTATGTTACAACAGAACCAGAGTATTCAATATGGAATAACTCAATTGGTTAGAAGGAATATTTCAAAAAGAATAAGAACTAAAGGATTTAGGGAATTTTGACCTTTTTCTCTCTTAGAGAAGTTACTGCCAACATTGCCAGGTAGAGGAATCTACTCTTAACCAAAAAAAAAAAAAAAATTTAGCCTCGTATCATGGGTTGAAAAATTACAAGAACCAGAGCTGGCTCCTCTCAACTTTGACTTCTTATTTTGATGTTTAATGTAGAATTTTGGATAATCCCTGGATTCAGTGGAATGAAGAATCACCTGGTGTAGTGAAATCTACGAGAACAAACTTGACTTGGAAATAACTTACTGGTTTATACGGAGTCATCTACAACTATAACTTTGGAAGTAAATAAGGCATGATGTTATTGCTTGTTCTATTTGTTATCCCAGCTTTTTGTTAGTGAAAACTGATGTTGAATAAGAATTCATTTATCATGAATGCTTTGGTATTATTAATATAATTGACTGGGACTTGGAATTTTAGGAAAACACCCTTTCACCTACTCTTGCTTTGAATATGTGTATTCATTTAATGTTTAGTTGAGAAAATAGGATCTTGTTCACTATTGTTCTTTAGGGTGCTTTGAAGAAAATTTCATTGTATGAATCCATGAAAGGTATTAACAACTAATATCTTGGCTGTTTTATGAATACTTATGTTTTATGAATACTTATGTTTTATGAATATGCAAGGTTGTTTGAAATTTATTTTTTCCATTTTATTTTTTAAGTAGAGATTTCTATATTGAAAAGTATAAGACTACAAAGATTAGAGAAACATATCAAGGGAGAAGGATGTCCCAGTGATTCAGTAGATATTTTCTCTAGACATTAAAGAGATGATGTGCTAGACAGTTCCTGGAACATGGCTAGAGCTTTGACATATTATTTTCAGTTGATGACATGGATGTGAAACATAGGATGTGGAAAGTAAATAAAGTCTGAAAGAGCAGCTTGTGCTGTAGCATTTAATAGTCTTTCTCTGTCAGCACTGACCCAGCTTGTTTTCTAAAGGTCTACAGTATGGTGAAGCATCAGAGGGAGGGAATAATGGAGTGTCTGAGCATGCGAAAAGAGAAAAGAAAGATGAGATCTGAAGTGGGAGTGAGGCTCAGAGTTGGAAGCAAAAGTGTACTTTTGTCAGTTAACTGCTTGGGGAAAGTGGTATAATCTGTGGGACTAAAAGAAAAAGATATAAAAAAAGAAGAGCTGGAATCTAGGGATTTGGATGCAAATTGTATATCAGCTCCAATATCAGCTCTGTGTTCCCAGCTCATGGCTGGGAAGAGGGCTGTGAGGGCATCTGATCATTACTTACTCACCTTGAAGTAGCTGGGTCTCCGAGGATGAAAAGCAGTGACTGTCTCCTGATACTATATATCCCTACACTCTTTGCTTTTTTGCGGGGTGAGGGTGGGGCTTCTGGTAGGGTGGAGGGGCCATTTCTGTGGTATGGTTAGTTCTTCTAGGATTACCACAAATTGCTAATTATTGTTATAAACTATCATCAAAAGCTAATAAAGAATTCCTTTGGGCTGAGCTTTTGGAAAACCAGGTTCTAATGTCAATCTCATGACTAATGGGATATGTGAAATATTAGATAATAGCCTATGTACAACTCAATTGCCTCTTTTAGTAAATAAATCAATCTCTACTGATGTCCTGCTGTTAAGACTAAATGAGACCAAGTATACACAACACTTTGAGAGGAATAAGGCATACAATCTGTATCTGAGCTGTATAACTTACTTTATGCTAAGCATGGAAAGAGCCTCAGCCAAGGCACCTGTGTGAAGCATATCCCAAGAGAAAAGTAAATCTTAAGGCTTGGTGCCTATATTATTTGTGGGTGCAAGGGAGGGAGGAGGAGTACAAAAAATGGGAACAGGACTTAAGTGAAGTGAAATAATGGCAAAGAAGACCACAGACTCTTCTTATGTGAGTCTCTTCAACATTACCTTGAATTGTACTTCTGTTTTCTACATTAAAACAAAATGGATCCAGTCCTAACCACTGGACTTCCCTGGCAGTCCAGTGGTTAAGACTTTGCCTTCCAATGCAGGGGGTGAGGGTTCAATCCCTGGTCTGGGATCTAAGATCCCACATGCCTTGCAGCCACAAAACCAAAACATAAAAGGAAGCAATATTATAACAAATTCAATAAAGACTTTAAAAAAGGCCCACATTAAAAAAAAAAAGACTAAATGCCTTTAATAAAAAATACAATGGATCTTTAAGGGGACCTTTCTTCCTTATGACATAGATGTTTATATCAGTGTTTCTTCTCCCTTACTCCCTTACTCTCTAAACTCCTTGAGGTTAGAAGCCATGTCTCATATTTTCTACCTGTGTAATACACAGCTTTGCACACAAAGAAAAAGAAATCTAGTGAGCAGACACTATTTGTTGATTTTCCAACTGTTATATGGAGATGAAGCTCTGTTTACATGTTATTAATGACATCTGTCACAGCAGATAATAAAAGAAACTGGATAAGTAGTTCAGAGGGGTATGGCTTCCATTTCCAAAGAAGTGCTTTGAAAGGCAAAAATAAATAAATAAATAACTGACTACAAATCCATCATTTATATTTGGCCATCAGCCAAGTTTCTGTGAATTAAAAAAAAAAATCATTCACAAAGTACATACTCCTTAACAAGGAAGCCTAAGTTTCATCATCTGCAAGACAAAGAATGCAGTTTTTTAAAATGTTTTTGAAATACAGCCTGTGATATAATTATAGATGTAAAATTATATCTACTAGCTCAAAGAGAACTGTTGAAAGAACAACAGCTGCTTTGTTTGTCGAGAATGTCAGTACCACTATTTTTATGTGATGCTTATAGGAAACACTAATTTGTGAAAGAAAAGCATCCCAGAAGGCAAATTTGACAGTTTAAATTCTAGTGCCTAAAGTGTTCCGAGGATCATCACTAATTGAAAGATAATGAAAGGCTGAATACAGCTTTGTTTAACTTCTTCACAGAGTCAGTGGAGTGATTCGGGATTAAATTTTCAAAATCTGACAGAAGAAAGTGTGCTATGCTTTAGACAGAAAAACACAGGCTGGCTGAGAGATTATGAAATGCTGATGGGCATCTCAACAGCATTCCCGTATAGTTTCAACTGGGTCTAGACTGTCAAAATAAGCAAAATCCCTTCCCACACTGATAAACACATACTTGTATATGGCATTCCATTTCTGAGGCAGACTTAAATAGTATGCTAGTTTATTATTGTCTGGAAAGTGAAGCCAAGGAAAAACTGCCAATTTGGCCCTTAAAAAAAAATCAAAACCTAATCTTGTCTCAAACTTAATCATTTTTGCTAGGTTTAATAACGAAACAAATTTGTGGACAAAACTTAAGAAATGGAACCTGTCTTTTACACAGTGGAGGAGTTGCAAGTAAAAAAAAGTGCAGCTGCAATTAAAATCAAGGAAGAACGGAGATAGCCTCATCCGCCAGAGGGCACACAGCAGAAGCAAGAAGAAACACAATTCTGCAGCCTGTGGAACGAAAACTACATTCACAGAAAGACAGGCAAAATGAAAAGGCAGAGAACTATGTACCAGATGAAGGAACAAGATAAAACCCCAGAAAAACAATTAAATGAACTGGAGATTGGCAACTTTCCAGTAAAAGGATTCAGAACAATGATAGTGAAAATGATCTAGGACCACAGAAAAAGAATGCAGGCAAAGATCGAGAAGATGTAAGAAATGTTTAACAAAGACCTAGAAGAATTAAAGAACAAACACCAAGAAGAATAAAGAACAAACAGAGATGAACAGTACAATAACTGAAATGAAAAATACACTAGAAGCAAACAATACCAAAATAACTGAGGCAGGAGAACGGATAAGGGATCTGGAAGACAGAATGGTGGAATTCACTGCCACAGAACAGAATAAAGAAAAAAGAATGAAAAGAAATGTAGACAGCCTAAGAGACCTCTGGGTCAACATTAAATGCACAAACATTCAAATTACAAGGGTCCCAGAAGGAGAAGAGAGAGAGAAAGGACCCAAGAAAATATCTAAAGAGATTACAGTCAAAAATTTCCCTAAGATGGGAAAGGAAATAGCCACCCAAGTCCAGGAAGAGCAGAGAGTCTCAGGAAGGATTAACCCAAGGAGAAACATACTGAGACACATACTAACCAAATTTACAAAAATTAAAGAAAAATTATTAAAAGCAACAAGAGAAAAATGACAAATAACATACAAGGGAACTCTGTGAGGTTAACAGCTGATTTCTCAGCAAAAATTCTACAGGCCAGAAGGGAGTGGCATGATATATTTAAAGTGATAAAAGGGAAGACCCTACAACCAAGATTACTCTACCTGGCAAGAACCTCTTTCAGATTTGATGGAGAAATCAAAAGCTTTTCAGACAAGCAAAAGCTAAGAGAATTCAGCACCACCAACCCAGCTCTACAACAAATGCAAAAGGAACTTCTGTAAGTGGGAAAGCAGAGAAGAAAAGGACCTACAAAAACAAACCTAAAACAATTAAGAAAATGGTAATAGGAACATACATATCGATAATTGCTTAAACGTAAATGGATTAAATGCTCCAGCCAAAAGACACAGGCTCGCTGTATGGATACAAAAACAAGACCCGTATATACGCTGTCTAAAAGAGACCACTTCAGACCTAGGGACACATACAGACTGAAAGTGAGGGGATGGAAAAAAATGTTCCATGCAAATGGAAATCAAAAGAAAGCTGGAGTTGCAATACTCATATCAGATAAAATAGACTTTAAAATAAAGAATGTTACAAGAGACAAGGAAGGACACTATATAATGATCAAGGGATCAATGCAAGAAGAAGATATCACAATTATAAATACATATGCACCCAGCATAGGAGCACCTCAAGACATAAGGCAACTGGTAACAGCGCTAAAAGAGGAAATCAAAAGTGACATAATAATATTGGGGGACTTTAACTCCTCACTTACACCAATGGACAGATCATCCAAACAGAAAATTAATAAGGAAACATAAGCTTTAAATGACACAATACACCAGATGGATTTAATTGATATTTATAGGACATTCCATCTGAAAACAGCAGGTTACACTTTCTTCTCAAGTGTACATGGAACATTCTCCAGGTTGGATCACATCTTGGGTCACAAATCAAACCTTGGTACATTTAAGAAAAATGAAATCATATCAAACATCTTTTCTGACTACAACTCTATGAGATTAGATATCAATTACAGGGGAAAAAATGTAGAAAACATAAACACAGGGAGGCTAAACAATACGTTAGTAAATAACCAAGAGATCACTGAAGAAATCAAAGAGGAAATCAAAAAGATACCTAGAAACAAATGACAATGAAAATACGACGTCCAAAACCTATGGGATGCAGCAAAAGCAGTTCTCAGAGGCAGGTTTATAGCAATACAATCCTACCGCAAAACAAGAAAAACCTCAAATAAATAATCTAACCCTACACCTAAAGGAACTAATGAAAGAAGAGCAAACAAAACCCAAAGTTAGTAGAAGGAAAGAAATCATAAAGATCAGAGCAGAAATAAATGAAATAGAAACAAAGAACACAATAGCAAAGATAAATAAAACTAAAAGCTGGTTCTTTGAGAAGATAAACAAAATTGATAAACCTTTAGAAAGACTCCTCAAGAAAAAGAGGGAGAGGATTCAAATCAAAAAAATTATATATGAAAAAGGAGAAGTTAAAATGGACACCGCAGAAATACAAAGCATCCTAAAAGACTACTACAAGTAACTCCATGCCAATAAAATGGACAACCTGGAAGGAATGGAAAATTTTTAGAAAGGTATAACCTTCCAAGAATGAACCAGGAAGAAATAAAATATGAACAGACCAATCACAAGTAATTAAGTTGAAACTGTGATTAAAAATCTTCCAACAAAATGAAGTCCAGAACCAGATGGCTTCACAGGTGAATTCTATCAAACATTTAGAGAAGAGCTAACACCCATCCCTCTCAAACTCTTCCAAAAAATTGCAGAGAAGGAACACTCTCAAACTCATTCTCTGAGGCCAACATCACCCTGATAACAAAACCAGACAAAGATACTACAAAAAATGAAAATTACAGACCAATATCACTCATGAATATAGATGCAAAAATCCTGAACAAAATAGTAGCAAACAGAATCCAACAACACACTAAGAGAATCATATACCATGATCAAGTGGGATTTATCTCAGGGACGCAAGGATTCTTCAATATAGTCAGATCAGTCAATGTGATACACCATATTAACAAACTGAAGAAGAAAAACCATATGATCATCTCAATAGATGCAGAAAAAGCTTTTGACAAAATTCAACACCCATTTATGATAAAAACTCTCCAGAGAGTGGGCATAGAGGGAACCTCCCTTATTATAATAAAGGCCATATACAACAAACCCACAGCAAACATCATTCTCAATGGTGAAAAACTGAAAGCATTTCCTCTAAGATCAGGAACAAGACAAGGATGCCTGCATTCACCACTATTACTCAACATACTTTTGGAAGTCCTAGCCACAGCAATCAGAGAAGAAATAGAAATAAAATGAATCCAGATCAGAAAAGAAGAAGTAAAACTGTCACTCTCTGCAGATGACATGATACTATACAAACAGAAATATAAAGATGCCACTAGAAAACTACTAGAGCTAATCAATGAATTTGGTAAAGTAGCTGGACACAAAATTAATGCACAGAAATCTCTTGTATTCCTACACACTAACAACGAAAGATCAGAAAGAGTAATTAAGGAAACAATCCCATTCACCATTGCAACAGAAAGAATAAAATACCTAGGAATAAACCTACCTAGGGAGACAAAAGACCTGTACTCAGAAAACTATAAGACACTGATGAAAGAAATCAAAGATGACACAGAGGGAGAGATATACCATGTTCTTGGATTGGAAGAATCAGTATTGTGAAAATGACTGTACCACAGAAAGCAATTTACAGATTCAGTACAATCCCTCTCAAGTTACCAATGTCACTTTTTTACAAAACCTGAACAAAGAAGCTTAAAATATGTATGGAGACACAAAAGACCCCGAATAGCAAGAGCAATCTTGAGGGGAAAAAACGGAGCTGGAGGAATCAGGCTCCCTGACTTCAAATTATACTACAAAGCTAGAGTAATCAAGACAGTATGGTACTGGCACAAAAACAGAAATATAGATCAATGGAACAGGATAGAAAGCTCAGAGAAAAACTCACACACCTATGGTCAACTAATCTATGGCAAAAGAGGCAAGGATATACAATGGAGAAAGGACAGTCTCTTCAATAAGGGGTGCTGGGAAAACTGGACAGCTACATGTAAAAGAATGAAATTAGAACACTCCCTAACACCATACACAAAAATAAACTCAAAATGGATTAGAGACCTAAATGTAAGACTGGATGCTATAAAACTCTTCTAGGAAAACGCAGGAAGAACACTCTGACATAAATCACAGCAAGATCTTTTTTGATCCACCTCCTAGAGTAATGGAAATAAAACCAAAAATAGACAAATGGGACCGAATGAAACTTCAAAGCTTTTGCACAGCAAAGGAAACTACAAACAACACGAAAAGACAGCCCTCAGAAAGGGAGAAAATACTTGCAAATGAATCAACAAAGGATTAATCTCCAAAATATATAAACAATTCATGCAGCTCAATATTAAAAAAGCAAACAACCCAATCCAAAAATGGGCAGACGACCTAAATAGACATTTCTCCAAAGAAGACATACAGATGGCCAAGAAGCACATGAAAAGCTGCTCAACATCCCTAATTATTAGAGTAATGCAAGTCAAAACTACAATGAGGTATCATCTCACACCAGTTAGAAAGGGCATCATCAGAAAATCTACAAACAACAAATGCTGGAGAGGGTGTGGAGAAAAGGGAACCCTCTGGCACTGTTGGTGGGCATGTCAACTGATACAGCCACTATGGAGAACAGTATGGAGGTTCCTTCAAAAACTAAAAATAGAATTACCATACGACCCAGCAATCCCACTACTGGGCATATTCCCAGAGAAAACCACATTTCAAAAAGATACATGCACCCCAGTGTTCAGTGCAGCACCATTTACAATAGACAGGTCATGGAAGCAACCTAAATGCCCATCGACAGACGAATGGATAAAGAAGATGTGGTACATTTATACAATGGAATATTACTCAGCTGTAAAAAGGAACGAAATTGAGTCATTTTTAGAGACGTGGATGGAACTAGAGACTGTCATACGGAATGAAGTAAGTCAGAAAGAGAAAAACAAATATCATATATTAATGCATATATGTGGAATCTAGAAAAATGGTACAGATTAACTGGTTTGCAAGGCAGGAACAGAGACACAGATGTAGAGAAGAAACATATGGACACCAAGGGGGGAAAGTGGCAGCAGGGTGGTGGTGGGATGAATTGGGAGATTGGGATTGACATATATACACTAATATGTATAAAATAGATAACTAATAAGAACCTGCTGTATAAAAAATAAATTAATTAATTTTAAAAAAATTAACAAAACTATGCCAACTGATTAAACATATCATTACAAGAAATGATTCTGGTGACTGAATGAACAATAAAGATGTAAAAAAAAAATTAGGAAGTGTGGTGAACTTCAGAACCTAGATTCCATAATACTACCAGGATAATTTATCTTTGAGGGATTTTTGCAGGGAAGGAGTATTGGCGTTTCACTCTTCTTTTGCTGTCATTGGCCCTTGCTTCTTACCCCACTGATGCCAGTAAAAAAGTGTAGTACTTTCTTGGAGACATTTAACTTGGGTGAGAAATTAAAGCTGAATTATCTCATGTGGATAAAGATGGAGGTAGGCAGAAAATTAGTAGTAGTAAAAATATTGTCAGTAGAAAATTATCAGGGGAAACCAGCTTGAATCTGAGAAATATCCCTGTGTGTAGGCTTTGCTAAAGCCATGGAACTATTTCCAATGTTAGGAGGTGAGGAAGTCTAAAAGGCTACCACCTGACATGTTAGGCGGTGGGCACTGGGATGGGGGGAATGTCTTGGTATTTCACTTAGAGCTTTGGTGTCAGAGGATTTCATGAATCTGAGTATATTTTCCTGAAGGAAATTACCACCTATAGATACCTAGTAGCTGGCAACAAAAGGTGATGGAAAATAATAAGTTCAGTGCATGAGTAGGTAATGAAGAGAGATATTCCATCCCCCCTCCATGAGAGTTCAATTCTTTTTTATTAAGACAATTTTATGTATTCAATCTAGGTGTAGAATGTAATTTATATTTACTAACTTTCTACCTGTTCTCTAATATGGTCTGGGAATTAATTCATCCAGTATGGATAACATTGTAGAGGGAAACCATTTTGAGTTTTAAATAACTGATTCAAAATGGGATTTCATAAATATTAATAATTGTAATAACTGTCACTTGAATACTTACTAAGTCTTTTATGCTCTGCCATGCCTCGTACATGTGTCACCTCTTTTTGGGCTTACAAAGAACCACCAAGGTTAGTATTAGCATCCCCATTTTATACAGGAAACAGAGGCTTAGAATGTTAAATCACATGCTCATAATTGCACAGCTAGTAAAGGGCAGAACCAGGAGTCATACTCAGTCTGATTCTAAGGCATAACTTCTTAACCTCTAAAGTGTCTTAGAGGTTAAGACATTGGAACAGCCAATGAACATTTTAAACTTTGAGACATAAAACCCCTTTCAGAATATAGGTCTCCTCCTGAGACTAAATATAAATATGTACATTGACAGATAATTTCCAGGACATGTAGGCATACATGCTGCCAACCCCCATCCCCATTATTAATTCCATGTTTATTCATATAAATACTAGAATTGAGAAGCCAGAAAACTGACCAAATCCTGTAGAAAATTAGGAAGAAATATGAAAATTGCAATAAAAAGACTTCTAAGGGCTTATCACAAAAATAAACAAGTATTAAAAGGTGGGGTACTGAATTTTTGAAAGTAATCATATATTCTGTAACAAGAAGTATGGAGTTCAATGCAACAAAACTTCAAATACAGTATGTATCATTAAACGTCACCAAAATTTTATTGTGAAAGATTTCTCTTCCCCTTAATCTTCTCCCCGTCCCACCTCACCCTATTCATCCCTTCCCTTGTCTCCTTCCTTTAGTGCCTCAAATACTTATTTAGTGAATACTATGTCCCTTGCACTGTTTTGGCTGTTTGTGATATACCAGAAAAAAAAAAGAAACCAAAGAACAGAACACCAGGACAAAATGAAAATCACTGTCCTCAAGGAGCCTATATTTTAGTGGGAGGACACAGATGATAAAAAATAATATAACAGAAAGTAATAAATGCTATTAATAAAAATAGGGCAAATATGGAGCTAGGCGAATGACAGAGGCAGGTTGTCATTTTAAATAGGATGGTCAGGATAACCCTCACTGAGAAAAGCATACTTAAGCAAAGTTTAAAGGAGGTGAGGGAGTTAACCAAGTAGCTTTCAGAGGAAAGACTGTTCTAGACAGAGGAACAGCCAGTGAATAGGCCCAAGGCAGGAGTGTCCTTAATGAGCTTAAAGCAAGGAAGGAGACTGTGTGGCTGAATGGAGTGAGGGAGGGGGTAGAAACACGGGATAAGGTCAAAGAGATAATGGAAGCCAAAACATATAGGGTCAAGTTGGCCTCATAAGGTCTTTGATGTTTACACTGAGAAAAATGGAGAGCCAATGTAAGATTTTGAGAGTGACATGATCTGACAGGATTTTTTTTTTAACATCTTTGTTGGAATATAATTGCTTTACAATGGTGTGTTAGTTTCTGCTGTATAACAAAGTGAATCAGCTATACATATACATATATCCCAATATCTCCTCCCTCTTGTGTCTCCCTCCCATCGTCCTTATGCCACCCCTCTAGGTGGTGACAAAGCACCGAGCTGATTTCCCTGTGCTCTGTGGCTGCTTCCCACTAGCTATCTACTTTACATTTGGTCGTGTATATATGTCCATGCCACTCTCTCACTTTGTCCCAGCTTACACTTCCCCTTCCCCATGTTGTCAAGTCCGTTCTCTAGGTCTCCTTCTTTATTCCTGTCCTGTACCTAGGTTCATCAGAACTTTTGTTGTTTTTTTTTTAGATTCCATATATATGTGTTAGCATACAGTATTTGTTTTTCTCTTTCTGACTCACTTCACTCTGTATGACAGACTCTAGGTCAATCCACCTTACTACAAAATAGTTCACTTTCACTTCTTTTAATGGCTAATATTCCAATGTATATATGTACCACATCTTCTTTATCCATTCGTCTGTCGATGGACACTTAGGTTGTTTCCAAGTCCTGGCTAGTGTACATAGTGCTGCAATTAACACTGTGGTACATGACTCCTTTTGAATTATGGTTTTCTCAGGGTATATACCCAGTAGTGGGATTGCTGGGTCATATGGTAGTTCTATTTTTAGTTTTTTAAGGAATCTCCATACTGTTCTCCATAGTGGCTGTATCAATTTACATTCCCACCAACAGTGCAAGAGGGTTCCCTTTTCTCCACACCGTCTCCAGCATTTATTGTTTGTAGATTTTTAGAGGATGGTCATTCTGACGGGTGTGAGGTGATACCTCATTGTAGTTTTGATTTGCATTTTGCTAATGATTAGTTATGTTGAGCATCCTTTCATGTGTTTGTTGGCAATCTCTATATCTTCTTTGGAGAAATATCTATTTAGGTCTTCTGCCCATTTTTGGATTGGGTTGTTTGTTTTCTTGATACTGAGCTGCATGAGCTGCCTGTATATTTTGGAGACTAATCCTTTGTCAGTTGCTTCATTTACAAATATTTTCTCCATATCTGAGGGTTGTCTTTTCATCTTGTTTATGGTTTCCTTTGCTGTGCAAAAGCTTTTAAGTTTCATTAGGTCCCATTTGTTTATTTTTGTTTTTATTTCCATTTCTCTAGGAGGTGAGTCAAAAGGACCTTGTTATGATTTATGTCATAGAGTGTTCTGCCTATGTTTTCCTGTAAGCGTTTTATAGTGTCTGGCCTTACATTTAGGTCTTTAATCCATTTTGAGTTTATTTTTGTGCATGGTGTTAGGTAGTGTTCTAATTTCATTCTTTTACATGTAGTACTCCAGTTTTCCCAGCACCACTTATTGAAGAGACTCTCTTTTCTCCATTGGATATTCTTGCCTCCTTTACCAAAGATAAGGTGACCATATGTGCATGGGTTTATCTCTGGGCTTTCTATCCTGTTCCATTGATCTATATTTCTGTTTTTGTGCCGGTACCATACTCTCTTGATTACTGTGTCTTTGTAGTATAGTCTTAAGTCCAGGAGCCTGATTCCTCCAGCTGCATTCTTCTTTCTTCTCAAGATTGCTTTGGCTGGGCTTCCCTGGTGGCACAGTGGTTAAGAATCTGCCTGCCAATGCAAGGGACACAGGTTCGAGCCCTGGTCAGGGAAGATCCCACATGCTGCGGAGCAACTAAGCCCATGTGCCACAGGCTGAGCTCTAGAGCCTGCAAGCTACAACTACTGAGCCCACATGCCACAACTACTGCAGCCTGCAGACTCAGAGTCTGTGCTCTGCAACAAGCCATGACAATGAGAAGACCGTGCACTGCAACAAAGAGTAGCCCCTGCTCACTGCAACTAGAGAAAGCCTGTGCACAGTAACGAAGACCCAACATAGCCAAACAAAAATAAATAAATAAATAAATTTACTAAAAAAAAAAAAGACTGATTTGGCTATTCAGGGTCTTTTGTGTTTTCATACAAATTGTGAATTTTGTTCCAGTTCTGTGAAAAATGCCATTGGTAGTTTCATAGGGATTGCACTGAAAATGTAGATTGCTTTGGGTAGTATAGTCATTTTCATAATGTTGATTCTTCCAATCCAAGAAAGTGGTATATCTCTCCATCTGTTTGTATCATCTTTAATTTCTTTCATCAGTGTCTTATAGTTTTCTGCATACAGGTCTTTTGTCTCCTTAGGTAGGTTTATTCCTAGATATTTTATTCTTTTTGTTACAATGGTAAATGGGAGTCTTTCCTTAATTTCTCTTTTAGACTTTTCATCATTAGTGTATAGGAATGCAAGAGATTTCTGTGCATTAATTTTGTTTCCTGCAACTTTACCAAATTCATTGATCAGCTCTGGTGCTTTCTGGTAGCATCTTTAGGATTCTCCATATATAATTATCATGTCATCTGCAAAGAGTGACAGTTTTACTTCTTCTTTTCCGATTTGGATTCTTTTTATTCCTTTTTCTTTTCTGATTGCCGTGGCTAAAACTTCCAAAACTATGTTGAATAATAGTGGTGAGAGTGGGCAACCTTGTCTTGTTCCTGATCTTACAGGAAATGGTTTCAGTTTTTTACCATTGAGAACGATGTTGGCTGTAGATTTGTCACATATGTCCTTTATTATGTTGAGGTAGGTGACCTGATAGGATTAAATGAATTATCCTTACTCTGGCTGCTCTGCTAAAACCATACTATAGTGGACAAGGGTAGAAGCAAGGAAATAAGTTAGGAGGTTTTACAATAATCCAGGTGAGAAAGAATGACAGATCATAAGTAGAACTGAGAAATAGTTAAATTCTGACAGTACTTTGTAATATAAGCATTTAATTCTATATATTTCCCTCTAAGCACTGCTTTAGCGGTATCCCATAAATTGATGTGTTGTGTATTGTTTTCATTGAATTCAAAATGATTCCTAATTTCCTCTGTGATTTCCTCTTTTGACCCATGGGTTATTTAGAAATAATTAGTTTTATTTGCCACTATTTAGGAACTTTCTAGATATCTTTCTATTCGTGATTTCTAGTTTAATTCTGTTAAAGTCCCAAACATACTTTATACAATTTCAATTCATTTAAGTGTATTAAGGCTGTATGACCCAGAAGATGATCCATCTTGGAGGAAGACTCATCCACCAGAGGGCAGACAGCAGATGCAATAGGAAATACAGTTCTACAGCCTGTGGAATGAAAACCACGTTCACAGAAAGACAGACAAAATGAAAAGGCAGAGGACTTTGTACCAGATGAAGGAACAAGATAAAACCCCAGGAAAACAACTAAATGAAGTGGAGATAGGCAACCTTCCAGAAAAAGATTCAGAATAATGATAGTGAAGATGATCCAAGACATCGGAAAAAGAATGGAGGCAAAGATCAAGAAGATGTAAGAAATGTTTAACAAAGAACTAGAAGAATTAAAGAACAAACAAACAGAGATGAACAATACAATAAGTGAAACGAAAACAACACTAGAAGGAATCAATAGCAGAATAACTGAGGCAGAAGAACGGATAAGTGACCTGGAAGACGGAATGGTGGAATTCACTGCTGCAGAACAGAATAAAGAAAAAAGAATGAGAAGAAATGAAGACAGCCTAAGAGACCTCTGGGACAACACTGAAAGCAACGACATATGCATTATAGGGGTCCCAGAAGGAGAAGAGAGAGAGAAATGGCCAGAGAAAATATGTGAAGAGATTATAGTCGAAAACTTCCCTAACATGGGAAAGGAAATAGCCACCCAAGCCCAGGAAGAGCAGAGAGTCTTCGGAAGGATAAACCAAAGGAGAAACATGCTGAGACACATAGTAATCAAATTTACAAAAATTAAAGACAAACAAAAATTACTGAAAGCAGCAAGGGAAATATGAAAAATACATACAAGGGAATTCCCATAAGGTTAACAGCTGATTTCTCAGCAGAAACTCTACAAGCCAGAAAGGAGTGGCAATGACATATTAAAAGTAATGAAAGGGAAGAAACTACAACCAGGATTACTCTACCTGGCAAGAATCTCATTCAGATTTGATGGAGAAATCAAAAGCTTTTCAGGCAAGCAAAAGCTAAGAGAATTCAGCACCACCAAACCAGCTCTACAACAAATGCTAAAGGAACTTCTCTAAGTGGGAAAGAAGGGAAGAAAAGGACCTACAAAAACAAACCCAAAACAATTAAGAAAATGGTAATAGGAACATACATATCAATAATTACCTTAAACGTGAATGGAGTAAATGCTCCAACCAAAAGACACAGGCTCTCTGTATGGATACAAAAACGAGACCCATATATATGCTGTCTACAAGAGACCCACTTCAGACTTAGAGACACATACAGACTGAAAGTGAGGGGATGGAAAAAGATGATCCACGCAAATGGAAATCAAAAGAAAGCTGGACTTGCAATACTCATGTCAGATAAAATAGACTTTAAAATAAAGAATGTTACAAGAGACAAGGAAGACACTATATAATGATCAAGGGATCAATGCAAGAAGAAGATATAACAATTATAAATATAAATGCACCCAACATAGGAGCACCTCAAGACATAAGGCAACTGCTAACAGCTCTAAAAGAGGAAATCGACAGTAACACAATAATAGTGGGGAACTTTAACTCCTCACTTACACCAATGGACAGATCATCCAAAATGAAAATTAATAAGGAAACAAAAGCTTTAAATGACACAGCTAGATTTAACTGATATTTATAGGACATTCCATCCAAAAACAGCAGATAACACTTTCTTCTCAAGTGCACACGGAACATTCTCCAGGATAGATCACCTCTTGGGCCAAAAATCAAGCCTTGGTAAATTTAAGAAAACTGAAATCATATCAAGCATCTTTTCCAACCACAACGCTGTGAGATTAGAAGTAAATTACAGGGGGAAAAAAACATAAAAATTACAAACACATGGAGGCTAAACAATACATTAGTAAATAACCAAGAGATCACTGAAAAAATCAAAGAGGAAATAAAAAACTACCTAGAGACAAATGACAATGAAAACACGACGATCCAAAACCTATGGGGTGCAGCAAAAGCAGTTCTAAGAGGCAAGTCTATACCAATACAAGCCTCCCTCAAGAAACAAGAAACATCTCAAATAAACAATCTAACCTTACACCGAATGGAACTAGAGAAAGAAGAACAAACAAAATGCAAAGTTAGCAGAAGGAAAGAAATCATAAAGATCAGAGCAGAAATAAATGAAAAAGAACAAAGAAGACAATAGCAAAGATCAATAAAACTAAAAGCTGGTTCTTTGAGAAGATAAACAAAATTGATAAACCATTAGCCAGACTCATCAAGAAAAAGAGGGAGAGGATTCATATCAATAAAATTAGAAATGTAAAAGAAGTTACAAGAGGCACCGCAGGAATACAAAGCATCCTAAGAGACTACTATTAGTAACTCTATGCCAATAAAATGGACAACCTGGAAGAAATGCACATATCCTTAGAAAGGTATAACCTTCTACGAATGAACCAGGAAGAAATAGGAAATATGAACAGACCAATCACAGGTAATGAAATTGAAACTGTGATTAAAAACCTTCCAACAAACAAAAGTCCAGAACCAGATGGCTTCACAGGTGAATTCTATCAAACATTTAGAGAAGAGCTAACACCTACCTTTCTCAAACTCTTCCAAAAATTGCAGAGAAGGAAAACTCCCAAACTCATTCTATGAGGCCACCATCACCCTGATAACAAAACCAGACAAAGATACTACAAAAAAAGAAAAATATAGACCAATATCACTCATGAATATAGATGCAAAATCCTGAACAAAATACTAGCAAACAGAATCCAACAACACATTAAAAGGATCATATACCACGATTAAGTGGGATTTATCCCAGGGATGCAAGGATTCTTCAATATAGTCAAATCAATCAATGTGATAAACCATATTAAGAAACTGAAGAATAAAAACCATATGATCATCTCAATAGATGCAGAAAAAGCTTTTGACAAAATTCAACACCGATTTATGATAAAAACTCTCTAGAAAGTGGGCATAGAGGGAACCTACCTCAACATAATAAAGGCCATATACAACAAACCCACAGCAAACATCATTCTCAATGGTGAAAAACTGAAAGCATTTTCTCTAAGATCAGTTTTTTCGCTAAGATCAGAACAAGACAAAGATATCCACCTTGCCACTTTTATTCAACACAGTTTGGGAAGTCCTAGCCACGGCAATCAGAGAAGAAAAGGAAATAAAAGTAATACAAGTTGGAAAAGAAGAAGTAAAACTGTCAGTTTGCAGATGACATGATACCATATATAGAGAATCCTAAAGATGCCACCAGAAATCTACTAGAGCAAATCAATGAATTTGGTAAAGTAGCAGGATACAAGATCAACACACAGAAATCTCTTGCATTCCTAAACACTGATGATAAAAAATGTCAAAGAGGAATTAAGGAAACACTCCGAATTAACCATTGCAACAAAAAGAATAAAATATGTAGGAATAAACCTACATAGAGAGACAAAAGACCTTTTCTCTTGCACTGTTGGTGGGAATGTAAATTGATACAGCCACTATGGAGAATAGTATGGAGGCGCCTTAAAAAACTATAAATAGAACTATCATACAAGCCAGCAATCCCACTACTAGGCATATACCCTGAGAAAACCGTAATTCAAAAGGAGTCATGTACCACAATGTTCATTGCAGCCCTATTTACAATAGCCAGGTCATGGAAGCAAGCTAAATGCCCAACAACAGATGAATGGATAAGGAAGATGTAGTACATATATACAATGGAATATTACTCAGCCATAAAAAGGAATGAAATTGGGTCATTTGTTGAGATGTGGATGGATCTAGAGACTGTCATACAGAGTGAAGTAAGTCAGAAAGAGAAAAACAAATATCGTATATTAACTCATATATGTGGAACCTAGAAAAATGGTACAGGTGAACCGGCTTGCAGGGTAGAAATTGAGACACTGATATAGAGAACAAATGTATGGACACCAAGGGGGGAAAGCGGCAGTGGGGGTTGGGGTGGGAGTGTGGTGTGATGAATTGGGAGATTGGGATTGACATGGATACACTGACATGGATACACTAACATATATAAAATGGATAAATAATAAGAACCTGCTGTGTAAAAAAATAAATAAAATAAAATGCAAAAATTCAAAAAAATGAAGAAAACACTGGTAAAAAAGAAGATGGTCTACCTTAGTACATGTTCCTTTTGAAGTGGAAAACAATTTCTATTCTACAGTTGTTGGATGGAGTGTCCTACAATTATTAATTAAGTCAAGTTGTCAATAATGTTTAGGTCTTTTATATCCTGAACATACTTTCTATTTGTCCTATCAATTGCTGAGAGAGGAGTGTTGATCTCCAACCATAATTGTGAATTTTTTCCTTTCTTTCTATCAGTTTTTACTTTATGTATTTTGAAGGTCTGTTGCTAGATACATACACATGTAGGATTATAATGTTTTCCTGGAGAATTGACCTTTTTATCGTTATGTAATGCTCCTCTTTATCTCTGGTAATATTTATTATTCTAAAGTCTACTTTGTCAGTTATAAACATAGCTACTCAGCTTTCTTTTGATTAGTATTTTCATAGTATATATTTTCCCATCTCTTTACTTTTAACTTATCTGTGTTCTATATTTAGAATGGGTTTCTGTGCTTCCCTGGTGGTGCAGTGGTTAAAAATTCGCCTGCCAATGCAGGGGACACGGGTTCGAGCCCTGGTCCAGGAAGATCCCACATGCCGTGGAGCAACTAAGCCCATGCGCCACAACTACTGAGCCTGCATGCCACAACTACTGAAGCCCGCGTGCCTAGAGCCCCCGCTCCACAACAAGAGAAGCCACCACAATGAGAAGCCCGCGCACTGCAATGAAGAGTAGCCCCCACTCGCTGCAACTAGAGAAAAGCCTGCATGCAGCAATGAAGACCCAATGCGGCCATAAATAAAATAAAAATAAATAAATTCATTAAAAAAAAAAAACGTGTTTAAAAAAAAAAAATGGGTTTCTTGGAGACAGCATATAGTTGAATCTTGCTTTCTTAGCCAACCTGACATTCTGGGCTTTTAGATGATGTGTTTATTTCATTTACATTTAATATAATTATTTCATGGTTAGATCAAACTCTTTCTTGCTAGCTGTTTTCTAATGTTTTATCCATTCTTTGTTTCTTTTTTCCTTTTTCTGCCTTCTTTTGAATTCAGAGTGTTGTTTTTATTCTAGTTTATTTCTACTATGGGCTTTTACCTTTTTATAAAAAGGTCTGTGGTTGCTATATGTTTTAAAATATATGTTTAATTAATCAAGATCTACCTTAAAACCATATTACATCACTTCAAATGTAGTGTAAGGACCTTAAAATAGTATATGCCCAATATTTAAAAAAGAATATATACAATGTATATGTATAACTTAATCACTTTGCTGTATAGCAGAAATTAACACAACATTGTAAATCAACTATACTTCAATAAACGTATTGAAAAAAATAGTATATGCCCAACTGCTCCCTCGCATCTGCTTTTGTCAGACTTATGTTTACATTTGCAAAAAATATATAATACATTACTACTGTTTTTGCTTTAGATAGTTATCTCTTGAAGGAACTAAAATAAGAAAAATTAATTTTATATTACCTTGTTTTACTCCATTTCCCATACTCTTCATTTCTTGATGTAGATCCAGGTTTATGGTTGGTCTAATATTCCTTTTTGCCCGAGGAACTTCCTGAATTCTGAATATATTTTTAAGGTAGAGCCAATGAGGTTTCCAGACGTATTGGATATAGCCTTTGAGAGAAAGCAAAGTCAAGTATGACCTCAAGGCTGATAAATCAAAATAACAGCACCAAATAATTTTTCAAAAGTGCATTTAGAGGGACTTCCCTGGTGGTCCAGTGGGTAAGACTCCAAGTTCCCATTGCAGGGGTCCCGGGTTTGAACCCTGGTCGGGGAACTAGATCCCAAATGCATACCACAAGCTAAGAAGCCCACGTGCCACAACTAAGATAGGGCACACCCTAATACTTTTTAAAAATTAAAAAGAAAACTTAAAAAAATGCATTTAGGAAGAGATACTAGTGTGAAAACAAATTCAACTCTAAAAGAATACAACTTGATACACCTAATGTACTTTATAATCAGATATCTGCCATGGATTTTTCTGCCTCTCAAAGTTCCAATTTCAAAGACACGTAGAAGTTCTGATGGGGGGGAACAATAGATCCTGTCTGTGTGACTCCTATATAAATATATGCCTACTTTCTTTCCTCCTTGTCAAACTGGATGCAAAACTCAATTCCTTCACTAGTTTCAACAGGAAATCTACTCCTCCCACATTTACCAGGTTTCCTCATCTTTCTTTCACTTTCTCATGTGGTCTTTGTTCCCTCTCTATGAAATTGCTTCCTGTGAATTTTGAATTCCTCTTATTTTGTGTAGAATATAAGGATCTCCTACACTCAGCATTATATACACGATACTGCTTAGGGAGGTTATCAGAATAAAGGAGGCTTCAGGAGCTGCCTTTCTTAGAAATTTAGGTATATAAATACACCTTACTGTTCTAGGTAAAGTTCACCTGGAATTTGCAGGCAGGAGGTTTATCAGAAGTGCTCTTGAAAACAGAAGTGCTCTTTGAAGGAGCAAGGGAAGCTAGATTAAGTAAGGGTAGAATTTGAAATGAGATACAGTTGAAACAGTAGTCTCAGCGAATGCCACAGAGATCCCTCAAGAATGAGATGATCCTACAAAGATGTCCCACATTAAGGAATGTGCCCCACAACAATCAATCATCACATATGGCTGCCCCCAGGAACTAGAGCTGAGACTTGAGCATGGCAGTTTCCTTCAGCTGAGGGCAATTCCCAGAGCTGGATGCAACTGTAAGTAATCAGTAGTCAATACTCCCAGCATCTGGGACCATGAAGCCTTAACCAGGAAGGGGAATCTAGGAGGTCTCCAAATGCATCCACTACAGTCCATCCCATGCCATTTAGTTCCACTTGCTTTGTACAGCATATTCCCTCCACAAGGAAACAACTCCTTCAGGATTACAATTCTACTCCTTTCCTCGGAAAGCTTTTAGAGGAAGTTTAGTGTGACAAACTAGTGTTAGCCTCCTTCTCCCTTTCTCCTTCCTCCCCCACCCTCAGCTGCCCTCACCCCTCCAACTATTCTCTAGTCTGCACCTGATATTTATAGTCTCCCTCATCTATTAACCTCGTCTACTAGAGTTCACCCACCCTTGACAATCGATGGGTAGTCAACTGGTCTCCAGCACTTACTTGGTGGATGACCCAGGCCCCTTTCCCTGAGGGGGTCTGGGCCCATAGTTGCTGTGCCCTTTTCAGGTTGTGGCTTCTGCACATGTCCATTTACCATTAAAATTGGTTAGAGCAATACCAAGAACCCCCTTCCCTTCACCTTCTTCTCTAAGCAGATCACTTGTGTGCCAAATGTATTATATTTAATGTGCCATTAAACACCTACAGGATGTAGAGTTGTGGGGATGGGAAGAACAAGTTCCCCAAATGGGCCATTGGAAGTGATAATAAGCATAGTCCCTTCTCCTTGCAACCCTTAGTTCCCAGATCCACGTATTTTCCCTTGGGGAATACAGCAGCACATAATGGTTGATGATTTAGGGTGTGCTCTTGATTCTGTAGGATGAAGGTATATACCACATTCTTGCACAGTATAATTTCCAACTTTCC
This sequence comes from Neophocaena asiaeorientalis asiaeorientalis, assembly GCF_003031525.2. Lineage (NCBI taxonomy): Eukaryota > Metazoa > Chordata > Mammalia > Artiodactyla > Phocoenidae > Neophocaena > Neophocaena asiaeorientalis. The sequence goes on along the minus strand of NW_020172316.1, from coordinate 4,037,163 downwards.
ACCTTAGGTGTATACCTTCAAAAAGCCATTCCATCACTATCAGGCCGGCAGAATCAGGGTGGTAAAATGTGATAGGACCAGTGAGTCTCATGGTCAGATGCCTACTGTTACACCTCATTTGATGTAAAGTGCATTGCTTGGGCGAATGAAATTTATGTAGGATCACATATTGGTAGATCAAACATTTTGTTTGCTCATGGATAATGGTGCAGCCTATGAGTCTAATGAGCAGGAAAGGCAATCATATAGAGAACACCACTCAAAATAAATTTCTGCCTCTCGAGATTTCACAGACACAGTGTAATCAACTTTGTCTAGTTGGTCCCCTCAAGGTACGGTGCCATATTAGAGGGCAACATTAGTCTTGCTGCTGGTAGCTTAGATGATAGGCAGCAGCACTATTAGGTCTGCTCTGGAGTGTCCACATTGTTGGGCTCATGCACAGCCTCCATCCCTGTCTCCACAGTTTCTCCTGTATAAACCCTTTGTGCAACACCGCAGTGACTTTCAACAAAGACTGGCTAAGTTATTCTACATGGTTATTTAGTGCCCCTTCAACAGATTCTCTCTGGTGGGCATTTTGATGTGAACCAAAGACATCCACACTTTATGCCCATGTTTATATGTCAAATCAAATGCCTCTTCTCGAAAACTCACTCTTCTTTCTCCTTCCAAGCCCCTGAACAATTAACCAAACCGTTTGTCACTGCTAATGAGTCCATGTGTAATCTTATATCAACCTGTTTCTCTTTTGACACAAAATAAATAATCATGCACACACCCAAACCTCTGCCAATGGTGAGACTGTCCCTCACTGCTGTCTTTCAAGGTTACCCTGAGTGAGGCTTTTGGGCAAAAGTCCAAATTTTGTATCAGTTGTCTACTGTTGTGTAACAAACTACCCCAAAACCAAGTGGTTTAAAACAACAACAGTTTATTATCTCTTAAAGTGAGATGACAAACATGGCCAAGGATGGAGACAAATGAAATGGAATGAAGGTGAGTCATAAAATGAGTATGTCCAGTACGGTGATTGTGATACCATCACCAATGAAACATGGTAGGACGTGGGATAGAGACTGAGCTAGACAATAAAGTTTTAAATAAACATAGGAGATAAAAGAGAAAATCTTCATGCTTCCTACTAAACAAAACCAGAATTCCTTACCTTTGTCTTCAGGCCTCTCCTCACTTTAGACTTTCTTTTCCTGTTAAATATTCTCCTCCAGTGCCAATTTTAAGACCCTATCAGAAACTATTGTGAGGAAACGGCCTTCTCCCTACTGCCTTCATGTTATTCCTTCATCCTGGAGTTTCCCTCCTACCCCATCCCACTCCAACCCTTTATGAAATACTTAATTACTTTTTCTGATCCAACTCAAATTCTTTTTCCGAAGTAAGCCAGGACATATGTAAACAAATGGAGCCCCCATGAAGAAACTCCTGTCAAGAATAAACCTTCCCTCCCCTGAACCCACTGAAATCCTTAAAAGCAGTGTCCAACGCTTACTGACCTTTATACTGCTGCACAAAGCACGTACAGGTGTTTACGGTTTAATAATTGAATGACTCAGTACCTTCATGCTTAGACCATACAGCCTTGTATGATACTTTGGAGTCATTTATCATTTCTATAAGTTAAAATCTCTTTGAAGTCAGAGACCAGGTCATAATTTTGATTTCCCTAGCATGTAGCAAAATGTCATGACACTTAGTATCAAAATGTTTAAGTTAATTAGTTATGGGAATTACTGCTAATCAAGGACACATGAAAAGGGAAGGTGCTCTGTTATAAGAACAAGCCTCAGTGGTTTCCACGAATCCACTTTTGAAGGTGGAATGGCCCTTTAGAGATGTCTTGAGAATCAAGGTAACGGGGACGAATCTTTGCATTCTGTATGACCCAGGCATTGAATGTGTGCCGCATCCCAGGAAGAGCGCATAACTTTGAGTGAAGCCGCTTCCTTGAGCCAGGGGCAATTCCTGAAGAAGAACACAGCTGTGAGCTGTCAGCATCCAAAATTCCAGTCAACTTGGAGAGAACTTGGTTCTAGAAGGGGATGTGGGTGGTACACAACAGCATCAAATACAGCATCCTGAGGGGGAAATGGAGCCTCCTGTTCACCTTCTGTACAAATCCTCTTCTGAGGTATAGGTGAAAAAACAGGACTGAATTTACTTTTGGCACCTAAGCCTCAAACTCCTCTGTGAGCCCAAACAACTTTTTTTTTTTCCTTTGAGGATTTAAATTGGTACCTGAGCTATTTATTTCTTTTTTTTTTTTTTAAATTTAATTAATTAATTTATTTATAGCTGTGTTGGGTCTTTGCTTCTGTGCGAGGGCTTTCTCTAGTTGCGGCAAGCGGGGGCCACTCTTCATCGCGGTGCGCGGGCCTCTCACTATCATGGCCTCTCTTGTTGCGGAGCACAGGCTCCAGACGCGCAGGCTCAGTAGTGGTGGCCCACGGGCCCAGCCGCTCCGCGGCATGTGGGATCTTCCCAGACCAGGGCTCGAACCCGTGTCCCCTGCATTGGCAGGCAGATTCTCAACCACTGTGCCACCAGGGAAGCCCTGAGCTATTTATTTCTGATTCTGCCCTGTCACTTGGATACTGGGAAGGTTTTTCACACTCACCTACACAGTGCCAGTCACTCGTGCCAATACCGCTGCTGCCCCAGCCTAATCAGGCAGGGTCTTCCTGCATCAGCAGCCATCTCTGTGGCATAGTGCTTTCTGGGTGTTATACAGTTGTCCTTAGACTGAAGATCACAGCTTTAGAGAATATGGGCCTGAAAAAAAAATTCCCACCAGCATCCTCTACCATCTTTTCCACTCTCAGAATCAAGGCTGACTTTTGGGTTAATGACTTCTACATACAAGGAAGGAGCATCAGCTTCTGTTGTTTTCAGCGCTTACATGCATGATCTCTGCCTCCTACAAGAAGGAGCCAGAGTATCTATTGGGCAATTTTGCTTGCAGGGATTAGCTGTCTCCTTGGTTCCTCCTTGTTTTCTGCTCTTAGTTTCTGGATGGCTAAGGAAAGTCTCCCCTAGCAAGTGTTGTTTGCTTGGAAATACCCATCTTTTCTATAACAAAATTTTAAAAGGGGTGGGGGGAGAAAGATACTTCCACCTGGCAACCTATGCATTAAAAATGTACCATATAAATGAGTAGCTCCTAAGTTAAAGGTGGATGGTTCCAGCTGTTCTCTCTGAGATAGACTTCATACACTAAGTTAATGGACACAGTCTCTCACCAGGTTTTCTGAGAGGGAGGTTGATTTTACTGTTAAACCAGCAACATCGGCTGCAACTCCCCAAGTCTCTACTAAGGTCTCCAGTTCAAGTCTGCCATTTGGTTGGGTTCCATCAAGACAGGATCTGTCACCTTTCTCTCTCCTCTTCTTGTATAAATCTTTACTAACAAGGCGAATTTAGATCTCCCATTCTAAAGCTTCTCCAATAATGCCTTACTGTATGTCGCTCTTGTAATAACATGCTTTGACTGAATCTGATTTTCCAAACTGTTCAATAGCACTTTGTCATATGGCTCATTGCAAAAGACTCTTTAGCATTAACACATTTCCAGAGAACTTTTCTCCTTCCTGTTGGTACATGGTAGGGGAGCAGATGTACCAGTCTCTGCAACTTTCCACATTATCAAGTACACCTGTCGATGCTGTCAAGTATTTCGTCACAGAGGTGAAGCTCTGGCAGAACTGAGATCATGTGTACCTCCTAATGCCAAGCCTGTAAATTTTCTTTTAATCTCCCTCACATCTCTGCCTCTGAAACCTGCCACTGTTGCAACACAGCATGCTCTCTTCAAACTCACAATCCTGCTGTCTGGTCCCTCAAATTGGACTGCTTGAGAATGCAAGCTAGTATATGGTTAACAAATTAGCAGCCTCTGCTGGGGATTCCAAAGCTTGCTGATAACTGATTCAACGGTAGATGTCCTACATCTGGGGGATTCTGAACTGATTCAACGGTAGATGTCCTACATCTGGGGGACTCTGTCTCAACAAATGGAGCTTGGTAGGGGACTTTGGTCAGGCAAAATCACAATGGCCATGTACACACTTCCCCTTCCAAACAGAATGTTATATTTTAGAGGCTGTTGAGGTAAACTTCAAAAAAAAAATCCTCATTTGAAACTTGGGTTGGTTTTGGCTTATGTAATGGTATGATAACTTCCTTTTTGCTTATTCAATCTTGAACAGCGTATCCCTATACAAAAACTGAAAATTTGACCTAAGAGCAGATCTCTACTTTGGGCTCCCTATGAGACTGTTTACAATTCTCAGAAGGGCTGTTGTTCAACTGAAAATAGAGATACCGTGAGGCACATCCTAAAAATCCATGGAAGGCTTTTGAAAGGGTCTCTGAGAAATCACCTTAAATCTTTCTATGTCTTAAGAAAGGATTTTACAGTTATACATTTTACTTCATATTTACCCTAAGACCATGTTTCCTGACAGCACCCTGGATTTACTCTTTGCCCTGAGGCTCTTTTTTACTTTTGAGAGTCTTCTTCTGGGAGAGACTAGAGATGAGAATTGGTTTTATTTTTAAACCTAGCAAAGCAAGGGCCATTTTTACTTGTTCTACATTCTGCTTGACAATGGAATAGTTTCTATTTTAACTCATATCTCTTTATCTTCATTTTATGATAGTAGCTAGAAAACCTTAATTGTCACTTTCAACATTTAGCCAGAAATATCCTTATCCAGATCAATTAGTTCACTAGGTGTAGTTCTATATTCTGCAGTGATAGTTTTCATAAACTTCCCACCACTACATATCCAAGGTCTTCTATCTTCCAGTCCCCAATGACATTTCACTCACTCTCCTTCCAGCCTTCACTGACAGTCACTTTGATGCTCACTGGTCCTGGTAACACCCTACTTCCAGGTAACAAAACCTGTTACTTTTGCTACATAGCAAATCCACCTAAAACCTACTTACATAAAACATTCATTTCATTTTGCTCATGATTTTGTCTGACAGGAATTTTAGGAAGGGTTCAGCTGGGCAAATCCTGCCTGGAGTCTTTCATGCAGTTGTTGTCAAATGCTGGCCAGGGCTACGGTCATCTGAAGGCTCAGCTGGGCTGGATGTCCAAGAAGGCTCCCTCTCATGGATGGCAGTCGACACTAGCTGTCAACTGGGAGCTGAGCTCTGCTGTCCACTGAAGCACATACAGGTGGCCCCAACATCTGGCTTAGTTTCCTCACATCTTGGAAGCTTTGGGTAATTGGAATTCTAACACAGCAACTCAGGGCTTCAAGTGTGAGTGTTCACTGAGGTTGGATGAGTTTCTGTAAATGCACTTTGTACATATCATACAAAGTTACAGACAGGAAAAAGGCCTTAAAAGCCTTCATTATTGTCCCTTTAACACCCCTACCTAACAAGTTACCATATTTACAAGTAGAAACATCTTCTGAGAAATGTCGGGCATCTTGTTTGAATCCCCTGAAACAAAACAATTTCTGTGATGCACGGAGAGTTATGCCAAGAAGTCCATCTGCCAGCCAGAATTTCATCCTTTAAATACCTTGTTATGGCAGCACAAAAGAACACAATGAGCTTTGTTTAGTGTCAGTCTCCCATCTCTGGGCCGAAAGGATTAGGTCTAAACTGCACATCATTACATAAGACCACATGGAAATGTTTGCTTCTTTTGTCCTTAAAAGTACCTCATGGTGTTTTATAAAAAGCCAAAAAAAATGTTAATTGAACTAAAGAAATCTATTCATGAGGTCATAAGCAGTAGGTTTGCCAGGCATTCTAATTTATGTTATTATTTGTTTAACAGACAAAAGTCAGGGGAATTTTCAAATATAATCATTTGTTGGATATGGCAGGGGGCTGAGGAGAGCTCATAAAGCATGATGATTCAAAGTAAGCAATTTGGAGTCAGATCTGGTTTTAGCCTCTCTGGTTACTAAGTATGACTAGAAAATTTACTTAACCTCTCTGTGGCTCATTTCCCTCATTTGTAACATGGAGATAAAAGTATTCAACTTCTAAGGTTGTTTTAAGGGTTAAATGAAATAACACATGTAATTTACTTACCAGGGCTTGGCACACAGTAGATGTATAGTGAACAAGTCAGATAAGAGTGAGCATACACTTTCAATAGGTTGTGTGTGTGTGTGCGTGTGAGTGTGTGTATGAAAGAGAGAGAGGGAGAAGGGAGAAGTGGAGAAGGAGAGGGAGGCAGGAAGGCAGAGAGAGAGAATGAGGGAAATTGAGGGAGAGGGAGAGAGAATATTTTGGGAAGGGCATATAGATAACATTGCTGGAAATGCAGTATACATGTGATGGTGATTTGTTAATGCTAACTTACTTGCTGAAGAGATTTTGAAGATGTTGGAATGGAAAAGGAATGGAATGTCAGGAAGTATTTGGAGATTATCTGACTTTGAGAGAGTCACTTGTCTCCTGTACACAGGACAAAGCAGGAAGTTGGAAACATTTCTCACCTCCTCCTCCCCCTTCTGTCCTCATGTTAGTTCTAACTTTGCACCCAGCCCCTCTCCCGGCACTTCTATGCACCTGTGGTCAGAGGTTGTCCTTTGAACAAGACTCAGCTGTCCACTAGGTAAAACAGTTGGAAAGCCACTAGGCCATTACAATGTCACTGCAAATAACTTAGAGGTATTTTCATATTATTATCGGAGAAAAGCCCAGTCTAATACAAACAAAAGCGAACTTTCCTAAGGAACAAGAGTTGTGGAAGGAGTGAAAGAAAGATTTTGAGGTAGGCAAGGCCTTTCCTTGCTTTTCAGATGAACTGATGAGGTCATTCCTGTTTTAATCTATTGAGTTAGGCCATTTGGAAGAAATGCACTCTGCAGTATAATGCGGTAATCTTGCCATTATTAATTAGAATAATAAGTTCCATTGCTTAGGCTTATTTCTATAGTGGTTTTGCTCAAAAAGTAATATTCAGCTTAGCCATGTAGGTAAAAAAAAGGGTATCAGTGGCCAATTTCCAGGTTTTTCAGAAAAAAATAGAATTTTTATTTTACCTTAATACAGGTCTGTTCAAAAGCAATTCTGTTAACACCCTTCAAATAACCTTTTAAAATATTACTTATGAATCTATGCACCTTGATAAAATGTTTCCTGTTTTTCATTTCCCCAAGGCTAAAGTGACACAATTATTAGCTTTTGATAGGGTTAAACAATAACTACCCATGCTTACCTTTGTGAAAGAATGGAAAATAAATATACCTTGAAGCGTTGTAATGGTTGAAAAGATTCCCATACTTCAGTTCCTTCTTATGTTTCTTTTTCCTAGAAGAGCACAGAGAGATTTAAATGAATCTTTTAAATAATTTTTCTCTCTACTTCTCATGCTGAGTAAAGTCCTTTCTATCTCTAAATGTTAACAATATCATCCTTTTTAATGGGGACCCTCTTTAATCCTGTGTAGTAGTAGTTATAGTATACCAGGAACATTCTATCAATAGATGCTGGGGATATACCAGTAAACACAACAGATACAAATTCCTGCTTTCATAGAGTCTATGGTCTAGTGGGGGGGAGACAGAAAATGAACACTGTAAGTATCGAATGTGGCAATAAATGATAGAAAATTAAGGCAGGAAGGGAATAGGGAGTGTCAGTGGGGCTGGGCAGGGGTTGTGGTTTCAGATAGGGTGGTCAGAGAAAGGTTCTTGAGAAGATGACATTTAAGGAAAGATGTGAAGGAAGTAGAGGAGATGCTGTGTTTTAAAGAATAGTTGGCAGGCCAAGTAGAGTCATTTAAGGGGAGAACAGTAAGAAATGAGAGGTAAGAGGGGCCCAGTCTGGTAGTCTATTGTAAGTTTCCCAGGTCAGTTCTTTCTTACTGGAGGCTTAACTAGAATCCTGGATTATGGAAACCTTACCCTTCTGATGGGAATTTAGGCAGTTCCTTATACTGTCCTCAATTTTTTTCTTAGCTCCAAAAATGAGAACTCAGAAATATTCAGTTTGACTGATTGTACTCTGCTAAACTTTTATTTCTATTTTTAGTCAATGCTTATAAAATACTTTATTTTGTAAAATATTTCATCATGACTGTCCGTAAAAATTATTTTGCAGAATCCTCATTAACCTGTGTCATATGAGATTTAGTGTCTTGTTTGCAAATTTATAAGCTGTAGAAGGATTACCTGTGACTTCTATATTTTTTGTGTGAGAGCACTGATTTTATTTTTATTTAAATTTTAGTATTTCCCATGATGAATCATTTTTCAACATTATATTGAATTAGAAAAAAAGGTACTCAAAATTTACTAATAAATGCTATATATCATGCTATGTTTTGTGTTGCTTGAATTGGTAGCACTGAACTTTGAGGACTTTCTCAGAGTTACGGAAGGGAAATAACTCTGTGGCTTAGACTGTTATAGAATTTGTGATGAGGAATTCACACTTCCCAGTAGCTTATGCAGCACTGTTTTCACATTACATCCAATCTTCTGTGAAGAGAAACACTAGATTGATGTTTTCCAGAGTATTTCTTTTACCCTCCAGAGTTAGGTACTTTTAAACAAATATTGTCCTTTCAGTTTGTTTGCACATTTCATAGGTAATTTCATAGGTAATTTCCCCTGTGCCAGAATTTGCTATTTCAAGATATTGAGGCAAACAAGACTGCTAGAAATAAAAAACAAGGGAGGCACTTCCATGTTCCAAGCATATGATGGTAAATATCTCCTCGAGTAGCTGAATCCAATCCCTCCAAAGAAGGTTGGTTCATTTGGCCTCTTAGAATAAGGCTGAACTTTTTCCTAGCAGAGATATGGCGTGGTATTCGATTGAGGAAGCTACACAGTGCATTTGGTCTAGACCTAAGGTTAAACCTGCCTTTTAAGCTGGAGAGGATCAGATGGAGTCTTTATGGCCACTCTGGATGGACTGTGTTTACACTGTGAATACTGAAGAGCCTGCATTTCCTCTCAAATACTAGGATCTGCAGCTGCTGGTTAAAAATACATCCAAATGGATGCCAAAAGCTGAAGCAATGGTCCATACATTTTAAGAATATAAGAAGAAAAGCTTGTGATTCTTTTATAATTGCATTGCCCATAATAAAATGTCTTAGAAAAGATTCTTGCAGAATTTCTGCTTCTCTATGCATTTGGTTAAATTAAATCAATCTGTTTAACGTGAATGAATTTTTCAGAAAGATAAAGAGATTTTTAACTTTTCAAAATAATTGTGCGTTTTTCTTTGTTAGTGAAAAAGGCATACAAAAGCTCTAAATATTAGACATATTAGATGATAAATGAGGTTTTGGGGGTTTTTTGTTTTGTTTTGTTTTTTTTGCGGTACACGGGCCTTTCACTGCTGTGGCCCCTTCCGTTGCGGAGCGCAGGCTCAGTGGCCATGGCTCACGGGCCCAGCCGCTCTGCGGCATGTGGGATCTTCCTGGACCGGGGCATGAACTTGTGTCCCCTGCATCGGCAGGCGGACTCTCAACCACTGCGCCACCAGGGAAGCCCATAAATGAGGTTTTATCTATAAAAAAAGGAAGAAGAGTAATTTTATATTATATGCCTCAAGAGCCTTTTTTTAACATTACTTTAGATTTTTATGTAAGGATTACATAGGATTTTGGAAATCCTAAATCTGAAAAGGACCTTGAAAGTTACTTAGTTCAGAAATGCTAACAACAACAACAATGATGTTAATAATATAGCTAACCTTTGAGCACTTACCATTTGCTGGGCACTATTTGAAGAAGCTTTACATATGTAATCTTAGTCAATCCTCAAAATAACCCTATGATGTAAATATTATTAACTTCATTTGACAGATAAGGGAACTGAGACACAAAATGTTTAACAAATCTGCCTGAGGTCATGGAGCTAGCAAGTGGAAGAGTCAGAAAGCTGAAGAAACACTTACAAAATTATCCCAGCCAGTTCTGTCCATGGAAAGTGTACTCAGCTGTCAAGGAATGTGATCTGAAGGTGCCAGAAGGTCTACCCAAATACATCACCTTCAACAGTTTACGACACTGCCTCAAGTTCTCACCAACAGAGAAAGTGCTTTGTGTGAAGAGAATCCCTCCAAAAGGTTATATTTTAAAAAATATTACCTAAGAATTGCCCATTAATGATAGCACGACCAGACTGACACATTTTAGGGAGAATTGGATGATAAAAGGAAAAACGAAAAGAGCTGTTGAAAGTAAACACCATAACAGACACTCTTGGTAAATCTTGGCAAAATGGCGGGGGGGGTGGGGGATGGGAATGAAGACAAAATTCATCCAATTTGGCTTTAGTTGGGTAGTTGGATATGGAAATTATCTATCTTAAAACGTCTTCTCATTTGGGAGATACAGTCATACTTGATAGTTAAAACTTTACCATTTGCACTGCTAAAGTTTGATTAACAGCAAAAATTATCTCTGTATAACATATTTTCCTTACCACTTGCTTTTTTGAACAGAGATTCTTAAATAAGGGTCCCACATACAGACCCCTATTAATATATTAAATTTCAAGTATGTATGGAAGAATGCAAAGCACCCTAAGAAGATTATCCAAAGAGTTCATCAGATTCTCACAAGTACAGTTTGTCCTCCATATCTGTGGGTTCTGCATCCACTGATGCAACCAGCCACGGGTCAAAAATATTTGAAGAAAAAAATTCCAGAAAGTTCCAAAAAGCAAAACTTGAATTTGCTACGTGCCTGGCAACTATTTACACAGCATTTACATTGTACTTCCAACTATTTCCATAGTATTTATATTGTATTAGGTATTATAAGTAATCTAGAGAAGATTTAAAGTATACGGAAAGATGTGCATAGGTTGTGTGTAAATACTATGCCATTTTACATAAGGGACTTAAGCATCCATGGAGTCTGTTATTCTCAGTGGGGGGTGGGGGGCAGGAGGCTGGAACAAATCCCCCCAAGGATGGCTGTATATATGAATCATCCAAAATAGTTAAATCAGCACAAAATTAACCTACCCCAGTGGCACTTCCTACCTATCACCTAAAATTAATGCCTGCTGGAGGTGGTCTTTAACAACGCAGAGACTATAGCATACAACTGTTTTGAATTATGTATCTTAGTCAGCATCCAGGGCTACATTCAAGCTGATGTTGTAGAAAGCAAAATATGGTACGCAAAACGGTAGGCAGAATAACATTACATACCACTGGTTTGCTAGAATTATCTTTCGCCTTTTCACTGTGTTGCTGCAACAATAAATGCAACTCTTCAGGACTGGGGTTTTAGGTAAATAATGCAACAAGGATGTGAGACAGGTAGGTCAATGAAAGTTCTTAGCAAAGGGTTAGGCAAATAGAATGGGCAGTCAATTAATTAAAATGCTTTTCAAAATGAACAAACTGACCTGGCTTTCTTGGTGAGCTATTACCAGGTTCTTTTGAGTTCTTAAAACATTTTCTTTACTCTCTGTTTCACAACAAACGTGGGCCAATTGCTGTGAGTTAATTGAAAAGGATTGTTTCCTAGTTGCCAAGAAACGGCGCTTTCTTACATTATGCAGGCCATTATGTGCACAGATCAAGCTTCCTGATTTTTCTTTCAGGGTTTAAGAATATTGGCTGCTGTGATTTAGTTGTCCCTTGAGCAGAGGAGCGCAAGTCAAGAAGGATTTCAGGGGTATTGTTCCATTTCAATTTACCAGGTAAGATTTGGATTTATTTGAAAGTGCTATCTTCTCCCTTATGCTTAACTTTTCCTAAATCACTTAAAAGCTTTTGAGTGAATGGGTGAATATGAAATGATGATTTTACCTGGGATAGCTTCAAGTAAAATCGGGCTAAATTGATTTTCTTCCAGCTGAAGTTTCTGAGGGAAAACTTTTTTTTAAAGAGGTAGCCCTAATAATTGATGTCTGTGAGACAGCCTCTAGAGTTTGTTTCTCATTGTTTTCAGAGTAGTAGATACAGGTAAACCAAGAAGTTGTGAGTGTAGTTAGGACTGAAATTCTAAAATCATTCCTATGGAAGCAAATATCATGATTTCTTATTTGGAGAAAAGATTTCAAATCTGACTGGTTCCAGCTGAGAAATGGACTTTATATTTGTTAACTTCAAAAGGAAGACTTGTTGATCTTATGTATAACTTGGTTACCTGTCTCTCTTAAAAACAAAGCCTCTCTGTTGGCTATTTTCCTCATGATTTTATCTTAAAGATGAAGATAAAATCAGGGTCCTGTACTCAGTATAGCTTACTAATACATATGATACAAACAAAAAATGCACCCTTCTTTCTCAGGAAGGAAAATATCATTTATTGATTCAAGGTTAGCTGCTCCCAGGCAAAGTAGTGCTCACTGTGGGTAATAATGTGGGATAAGTGTTTGACAAGGACCCTGTGTATTGAGTTTGTTGAGTCAATTCATCCTCCCACTCTTAGAGTTCACACTTTCACAGGGTTAGGTTGAACTCTGTAATCCTGTGAACTTACACTCACAACATCACACAGTTTACATAGACTATACGTTGAAAACAAGCTTTGTCAAATTTGCAGGGAACCTAGTTGAGCGCTGTTACTGATCCTTCCTTTCAAAGTCATAGTTTACCTCCTCTCCTGCATGGCTCTGGATTTCCTAGGAATATATTTCCTTTACAAGGAAGATCATTGTAATGGATACAAGTCAGGTCAAATATTTGTCGTCTCATTAAGTAAGTTTCCATTTGTTCAGTTTGAAGACAACTGAGTATAAAGATGACCTGTGCAATATGAACCCTAGCTGATGCTGGAAAGAAAGCATTGCAGCATGCCTTTAATGATAATATGATTTGGGTTTTCCACCAGTGAACCAATACTCTGGTTAGGAAACTATTTTGTACAATAATGTGAATCACTATCAATGAAGGGATAGTTGAATATGACATTCAAACCATCCATTTATTTTTAACTTGTCAAATTGGAGTCTCCTTTCTTGAATTTCTATACATTTTAAACTAAAATAACAAATCACAGTATCATCAGTTATCACAAATTCATTACACTGTATTTTTTATTTACATAGTAGTAAAATTAAGCAGCCCATTTAAATAAATGCATGGTTTGTAGTTATGTATACTTGGTGTGACTTACTACCATTTTTGGAACAGTGAATTTCTTTCCAGGTAAGATGTAATTAAACAATTCCATTCTAGCTTACATTCCCTTTTTTTACCTTGTCAAAAAGTTCTCTTTGCCCTGACAATATACTTTTGATATTATTGGTATTATGGTGCTTAGAATATCTACACTGGTAAAATTTTTGCCTAGTCATTTTATATTTATTGGAGCAGGGTGAGAGGTGAATACGTAGAATGGGTGGAGTAGAGCAGAAGTCAGACTGATACAATATCTTACTGGCAGATTTCTTCCCACCTAGCTCACCAGTTCTTCTTTGTAAGTATAACACAGTGATTGTGACATTAATAAACTATTAAATATATTTAATAGTGTAACAATAAATCTTGCCTTTATTTCTGAATGGTATTTTTAAATTAAATATTAACTGATATTGATTTGCTTCTCTGTGGATTAAGAATTTTACAAAAAGAATGATGTCCACCTTGGATGGGATGGGAATCAGTCTATAAAATTTTTGTTCAACCTTAATTAAGGAGACTGAATTGCACTGACAGTTTGTAGATCACAGTGACTGAAATACCATAAAATGATAGACTTTGAAAGGCACTTATTGATTATTGAGTCTAATGGTTTTGAAACTTATTTTGAGGAGTCCTACATATTCCCAAAAAGGATTATAATAGGTGAGCCTATGAAGGTAGGAGGAATAGTTAGCTGGTGGTGTAGGGAAAACAAACTGTATTATCAATCAGCCCATGCTTTTCCAGTTTGTCTGCAAGAACACAGAGAGCCTAAGGGTATTTCACAAAGCCTTTGTGGAAATCAAGATACACTGCATTTATAGCATTACTCTGATCTACAATTCAAGAAACTCAGTCAAATATGAGATTAATTTGACATATCTCATACCATGCACTCAAGGTTTTTGACAGTCAATTCTTCTATTACAGGCACTCAGCATGTCTTTGATTGTTCTAGAATTATTTCAGGGATCCTTACTAAGTAGCTTATCAATTTTTTTTAACACCACCTATTTTTAAATTTTTTTGAAAATTGGGATTGTTTATTTTATGGTACAACTCAAAATAATTTCAAAGATTTCTAAAAATATTATTGTGCCTTTGATAATTTTCCCATACTCTTTTTTTTTTTTTTGCGGTACAAGGGCCTCTCACTGTTGTGGCCTCTCCCGTTGTGGAGCACAGGCTCCAGACGCGCAGGCTCAGCGGCCGTGGCTCACGGGCCCAGCCGCTCCGCGGCATGTGGGATCTTCCTGGACCGGGGCACGAACCCATGTCCCCTGCATCGGCAGGCGGACTCTCAACCACTGCGCCACCAGGGAAGCCCTCTCATACTCTTTTGATATGATATTTACCTAACTTGAAATCCAGAATAATGTATAAAGTAATACAGTGCTTTCTTACTGTTACCTACAAATGGTCTTTGTAATATTAGAAGATTGTCTAAACGGAGAAGATTATGCAAAATATTTCAGTAATTTTAATGGTCCTATTATTTATCTATACACAATCAGCACCAAACTTTATCTTGCTCCAATAAGCCGGAGGAGACATTCCTTTTTTTTGCTCTTATTTTTTTAAACAAGGATTTTAAACTTCTCAACTGCAGTGATATGATTTTTGAATCACTCTTATAAGTTCCTTTTTCCATGTTTGCTTTTAAGTATTTCTTTCTGGTTTTTTTTCATTCTTATCAATTTATTTGGCAGAGATTTAAAACAAAGTTTGACAAAACAAGGTATTTTTGAGGAAACTAAATTTCTATTAGGAGAGGAAAACAGAATAACCCCCATGGAGAGCAATCAGTCAATGTCACAAAAATTACAAATGTCACTCCAGCAATTGCTACCTGTTTATAAAACTAAAGGATTGAAAACAATTTAAATGTCCATCAATACAAAACTCGTTATTTAAATTATGAAGTATTTATATAATAAAATAGTATGCATCCCTATGAAGGAATGAAGAAACTCTATATGTGTAGTTGAAGAATCTTCAAGATATGCCGTTAAATGAAAAAAATCAAAGTGCAGAACAAGTATGTGGTGTACAACCATTTATACTAAAAATATAATTTAAATATGTGATTTTATATTCATAAAATACCTTTGATAGAACACACAAGAAACTGGTCATGGTGGTTGTCTCTGAGAAGGGGAACAGAATAGCTGATTGTTCCAGTTATCTATAGCCCAGAACTTAGCAGCACAAAACATCTATTTTATCACACTCACAGATTCTGTGGGTCAAGAATTTGGTTAGGGGGGCTTCCCTGGTGGCGCAGTGGTTGAGAGTCCGCCTGCCGATGCAGGGTACGCGGGTTTGTGCCCCGGTCCAGGAGGATCCCACGTGCCGCAGAGCAGCTGGGCCTGTGAGCCATGGCTGCTGGGCCTGCGCGTCCTGAGCCTGTGCTCCAAAGCGGGAGAGGCCACAGCAGTGAGAGGCCCGCATACCAACAACAACAACAACAAAAAGAATTTGGCTAGGGCACAGTGCAGGGGATGGGGGCAACTTATCTCTCTGGTCATTGATGTCTGGAGCTCCAGCTGTGAAGAACTGATTGGCAGCATGTGACTTGAATGGCCAGAGCCTGACACATCTGAAGACTCTTCACTCCCTGTCTGGCACCCAGGCTACTGACTCAGCTGGCACTGTTAACCAGGGTGCCTACAAGCAATCTCTCCAAGTGACTGGAGCTCCCTCACAGCATGGTGGCCTCAGAGTAATTAGACCTCCTATGTGGCAACTCAGGGCTCCAAGAGCAAGTGTTCCAACAAGCAAGGCACACGCTGCATGGCCTTTACAACTAGCCTCCAAAATCATATCCACTGTCCTCTATTGGTTGAAGCAGTCACAAACCATATTTGGTTTACCCATTCATCTCTGGGTGTGTTTATAAGTATTTCTAAAACCTGAGAATACTGTCTATCTTTTCTTCCTTCCTTTTGAGCAGTTATTCTCAATTTGGCAATGTCTGAAGATATTTTTTGGTTGCACAACAGAGGGGGTGTGGTACTCCCAACATCTAGTGGGTAGTAGAGGCCAGGGTTGCTGCTAAATGTCTCACAATGTACAGGGTACTCCCTAGAACAAAGAAGTATCAGATTCCAAACGTCAATAATGCTGAGACTGAGACTGGCTAAATACATGATTATGGGTTAGAGTTTTTGTTTTCAAAAATCTGAATTCTCATGTGCCTTCATTCCTTTTATTTATAATATTGGCCTACAGGATCACACCTAATTTTTAATTGAACCTTCTGGAATCTGCCTATATAAAGTCTAGGAATCATGATCTAACTGGATTGTCCAGTTTTCCCTTCCTTGATTATTACCATAATAAATAAGACAATGGTCACATTATCTTTAAACTCATGTCACGTCCATATTACTAAATAGTGCTTTGTCTGAATGACTTGTACAATATTTCCCTCATTGCTTCTACTTGTGAATAAAGAGAGACTCATTAAGGCAAGACAATAATATCATATGTTTAACTGTTGTGCTCCTGATTTCATGTCCAAAGTCACTCTTTAATAACCATTCATTCATTCTATAGATATTTATTGAGCACCTATCATGTTCCAGAAACTGTTTTAGTTAGGAATTCAGTAATGAATAAAATAAAAATCCCATTTTTGTTGTGATTACATTCTAGTGGAAATCAGAAGATCCAAAATCCCCCTTTCTTCAACCATTTTTGATCCTGGTCTATTATGTGTTCAAAACAAAATAACAGAATCTGATGCATTATAACTATATAAATAGCTCCAAAAGTTTGGTCATACTTTTTTTTTTTTTCCATGTAAACCCTCTGCTTCTTGGGGACTGCCAAGAACCTTTTCATTAATTTTTGAATTTCACTTTCTGGCAGATGTCTCTATTTTCAACTTGCTTGATGTATATTCTAGAGAAGACTGACTTTTGAAGTAAATTTTGAATGAAGGGAAATATAATGTTTGATGAGTTGAAATAATGTTAGTAAGAAAAGTCAATCTGGCATTTAGGAAAAAAAGGCATAAAAGTAAAGATGGAAAATTGTGAGTGGAAAGAGGCTAGTCAGGCCTGAAATTTATTTTATTTGCTATGCCAAGAAAAAAGGGAAAAGAAGAAAAAAAAAGGATAAAAGATAAAGAGCTATAATGTATCTTTCCAGTGTAACCATAACTCAGAGTAATTCATTTTCTTGGGTAGATATTTCTATACCTAGTGAATTCTTCAGAATTTCTTACCTATGTCATAGTTTATTCCTCAATAGCCACTGATGAAGTTATTGGTTTCTTCTTTGGATAAGGAATGAGAAGCATAAATGAAGCAAGGTATTATAATTTTAATATTCTGATCCAGATATTTCTTTTGATTTTACTTTGTAGTTTCTTTCCTTCCCGAATGCTTTTTTTTCTTAGTGTACGCAGAATTGTTTTCTTAGTATATATAGGAGTTAAAAGTTCTGCTAATATGTTAAAATGTGAAAAAAGGGATTTGATGCTCTAAAATTCTCAGACTTTGTAAAGTTATCAGTTTTAAGTAATCAGTTAGCTTATGAAATTTCTGTTTACCAAAAGCTATGATTCTCACCTTCTTCTGCTCTTCTATTTAAAAACAGAGATCATACCTAAGTAGGAGGTTATTAGTATAAAAAAATTCCAAAGAAACAATATAAATGTAGCTACAAAAAATGTTTAAAAATTATGTGAGTATATTTTCTGGAGTTTACTGAAAATGAGAGAAATTCTAATATTATGCCTTACAACTAGTTTTCTAGCAATAAATTTGAAAAAAATTAAAAAAAAATTTTGATCTTAAAAGTCTTAGTGGTACTGACAGATTACAACGAAATTACCTTTGTTGTGTGAGCGAAACAAAAAGACCTCTTTTCATCTTTGTCCAAGTCCAGGCTTTGCCATCTATAAGTGTGCTGAATGTGGGCAAGAACCTAGATTGTCTCAACCATAAACTCGGTAAAAACACTTATCTTGTAGTGTCATTATGGAAACTAAATGAGATATTACAGTTTAGTACTTGTCACAGAGAAACTATTTGGTAATATGATGTTCCCCTTTCTTTGCAACTCTTAGACTATCATAATTCAATTCATAGAAAAGATTCTAAAGGAACCTTAACAATCATCTAGTTTGTCACACGTCTGATGCTTGAATTGTTTATGTTTTCCTGGTCACTAACCTATGCTTTATTGTTCTAATAAAATAAGAGTTACCTCCTAAGACAACAGACACTTATAAATATTATGCTGAAACATAGAAAATTGTCACTTTTATAGGTCAAACAGTCTAATACTGGCAAATTTCTTATGTTCCAATCTAATACATATAATATAAAAGCAAATCTTATTTCCCAAAATATAATTTTATATGATAAAGTCTGACATAACTTGATAATGCTAGAATGTAAATATAGTTCTATTAGATGTTTTAAAAAAATTATAAAAAGACACTACTAGAAAAATAGTCCTTAAGAGCTTTATGCACGGATCGACAAACTAGTCTGTGGGCCAAATCCAGACTGTCTTGTGGTTTTGTACAGCCCACAGGGTAAGAATTGTTTTTACATTTTTAAACAGTTGAAAAAAAATTCAAAGAAGGATAATACTTTGTGACACATGAAAATTATATGAAATTCAAATTTCAGGGTCCATAAATAAAGTTTTCTTGGAATAACCCATGCTCACTCATTTACATGTTGTCTTAGGCTGCTATTCTGCAAAGACAGAGTTTAGTAGCTGCAACATAGATGTTATGGCTTGAAAAGCCTACAATATTTATTATCTGGCCCTTTACAGAAAAAGTTTGACTACCCCTGTCTTAGAGTCAAGCTGCCTACATTTGAATGCCATCGCCACCACTTCTTGGCTCTGTGATTTAGATAAGTTAATCTTTGTGAGTCTTGGTTTCCACATTTTAAAATAGGCATCCTAACAGTACTTATATCACAGGATAATTATGAGTACCTAATACATCATAAGTACTCTCTAAATGTTAGTATAATTATTAATATTCTTCCAGGGTGCTATTGTAAATGATTGGGGGGAAAACCTATAGAAGCTTGGAAGTGCAGGTGGGTGACAATTGTTGCATCACCATACCATGATATAACACCAGTTGTCAGCATTCTATGGACCTAATAGTAAAATGTAACCACTTGCTCATAGGAATGATTTTAATACTTACATCTCACTCATACCACATGGACCATTTCAAGTTAAAAATATTTAAGTTTCTAAATTTGCAAGTGCTAAGCTGCAAAGTAGGGGCTGTTTTCTCCCTGGGACAATGAACATCTGCTGAAACAATTTGTCCAACAGAGCTTTTGCCTCTGCCGGCCTTTTTTTTTTTTTTTTTAAAGAAATGGAAAAAGGATCATTGTTTAACTTAAATTCTTCTCATCTTCTAAACCAAGAAACAATTTCTCTCAGCACTAGATGTTTCTAGGATTTGGAAAAGTAAAGGGGCCTCAGCTTTTTATTTAGTTTTTCCTATTTTCAAGTAAGGGTAAGTAGAATTTTACTTAGAGCGCCATATTATTTTTTCCTTCTTATTTGAGTATTGTTTGAAAGACCACAGGCTTTTCTAGATGATTTAAGATTTCTGTAGTGAATTGAGCTCCACAGCACTTTCTAAGTCTGAGAGAGACTGGAGGGTGAGGTAGTGGTTATCACACAGCAGAAAAGGGGTCAAGCTTTAAATTAGAAAGGCTTTTAAGAAGCTCATATCTATTACTTTTTGTATGCAAAGTCAGAGTGGTCTGAAGGGAAGATGATCCAAAATCTTGAAAATAAATTAAATGCTCCCAAAGCTAAAATCCAATAGCATCCTAGAGATAATGGATGGTTAAGTAGAACTGCTGATAAACTTCAAGTCTAAGACTTATCAGTCAGGTTACCTCTCCAGCTTTTCTGCATTGGTTTCCCCAGGGAAAGCTGGAGAGAGGACACTTCAAGCACTCAGCTTTATAATGCATACTTAAGAAGGCAGTGAATAATAACCATTAGAGTTCTCTGGGTAAACCAGGTTGAATTAAAGGTGCTTCTTTTGTTACTTACTTTAAAGTAGAGCTTCTGGTCCTTGGGGATTACACCAAGAGCAATGAGTCATATCTGAAATGAGGAAGGGAAAGTGTTGTCAAATTTCATGTTGATTCATAAGAATAAGCATGAAAGGTTGTTCACAGTATTTCAGTGGGGGCAGGGAGACACAAGGGGAGACCAGAGAATCAAATACTTGAGCACTGAAGAGTTTCTATTTGCTATAAAAGATTGAAGAACCTTGCTGTTTTCAAATAGAGGACTTCATCATATATAAATTATTCCTGATTTTTTAAAATTTTATTTTATTCAAGTATAGTTGATTTACAATGTTGTGTTAATTTCCGCTATACAGCTAAGTGATTCAGTTTTATATATATATATATATATATATATATATACACACACACACACACACACACACACACACACATTCTTTTTCATATTCTTTTCCATTATGGTTTATCACAGGATATTGAATATAGTTTCCTATTCCTGATTTTTTATTGTTTTCTAATTATTGTTATTTATAAAATGGTCAAGTATGTAAAGAAAAAGAAAATGTTTTAGCTACCAAGTCAAAAATATTTTGCCACCTGCTATGTATTTTGCCAGCCAGTTAAAATCTTTAGCATTCTTTGGTACAAAGCCTTAAGATGATTGTGGGGTGGACGGAAATTTTCCTCTGTTAGAAACTTTTGGATGATAGTCAAACACTTCTGTAATTTCCTTCACCACTTTTAGCTCCTTTTGGCATCACTTATTTCAAGTATGCCTCTGGAATGTCAAGAAAATTGCCAGATATTATTTTGAATGTTGTATTTTAATACAATATCAGGCTAAAGTTGTTCCTAGAGACTTCAGAAATAAAGGTAGAGCGCTTCTTTCTTATCTTTTAGCAAAATGGAAAACTTTAATTAAGACCCCATGGAGCTTTTGGTCAGTCTCCTACCTGTGAAAGTAGATTAGAAAAGAATTTTTATCCTCTGGCAGTAACAGATTTACTTTGGGGGGATGAGGGGAGAAGGAATTGAGTTGAAGGAAAACCAGAAGCTAGACTTGTCACTTAAGTTATCAAATGGTCCAAATATTTGTTCCAAAGGCACTGACTTCATTGCAGTTGTTTTGTCCTGAATATTGGCATTTGAGCCCTCCTCAGTTAAACCTTTTAGAATAATGACTCTGGCAATACTTTGGAATAAACTTTCCATGGTTATTTCCTCAGTTGAGTAAGTCTACAACTAGAAATTCTATCATTTCTGGCTACTCTAACTCCCAATACAAGTATGTGAGGTTTGTTGTCCTGGCACCAATAGGGAAAGAATGGTAGAGCAGGGAGACACCTCATGGGATCATCTAATCCATACTAAAATCATTCAAAACAGATGGTTCTTTAGTCAAAAGTTTTCCAAGGAAATCGTTACACTGGCAATTGCAGTATGACTAGGCTTATAACAATAAAAGAGGCTTGCTTGCCTTTCTGATCAAGAATCATTGCAATATCAAACAAAGGGTAAATTCTTTCCTAAGAAGCTTATGAGTAATTCAGGTCTCTACAAGCATTCCAGGAACAAGATTCTTTTTGGTTACTAAGATTGTAAGTGTGATTTTGGCCCAAAGGCTTAAAACTAAAGCACATATGCTGTGTCTCACTTGTTCTATGGACCACTTCCCTTCTCATTTCTCTCGGGATTTTTTTTCTACCTCTGTTATCTTGAGAAACAATAAGTATTTTTAGCAGGCTCACCTGAATTAATCTCTTACAGGGCTAACGTATTTGAACTAACAACCACAAAAAATAATTTACGAGGAAAACTCTTCCCTGCTCTATATTTTCTAGCTCTTACCCCATTATTTTTAGCTTTGTGATCTTGGGCAAGTCATTTAAATTCTCTGGGTCTCAGTTTCCTCTTCTGTATAAAATAAGAACGTTAATCTAGATGACTGAAAGAGTCTCTTTTAGCTCCAACAGTCTATAACCCAATCTATCATAAAGCAAAATTGTGACCTTTATCACGAAGAAAGGACAGTGGGAGAGAAACGCGTGAGGAATTTTTTCTCATTTCTCTCACTCCTACAAATGCTGCAAATGGCTGAAGTTGGAGACTCAGAACTTTATTAGGTATGTTAATTGTCTGGGTAAAGTTTTGCACAAGGTTTTAGAAGCTGAAGGGGTGAGAGATTTTAAGCTACAAACTTTTATTTTTCCCATTTTTGACTAATTTCAAGACTTGAAACCTGTTGTATTTTAGAATACTGAATAACATATCATGTGTTAGTTTCTTGGGAAATAACAGCTAACTAAATTTAATAGTTCACATTAATATTGACATCTTCCTTCTAATTAATAAAATATAACTTTTCATTTTTCCCCCCAAGTTTTGTGATAAATGTGCTTACTCCTGCAAATGGCCAATATTTTCTAATACTCCTTTGCTGAAATCCTCCAAAAAAGTTCAAAATACTTATACTCCAGAGAGAAAATACTGCTAAAAATTTACTTTTAATGATTCCATTCCATACATGCAAATAGACTTTTAGAATCCAACTCTTTATCTATGGCACTGAGGGTCAGAGGGGCTCCTATTGCTCTTCTTGAGATTTCCTCAAATGGCAGAGAGAGCTAAAACTATGAGAAAATTACTGGAGAGCTCTAATAATAATAATAATATATCCAATTTTGGTTACACAATTTAATTAACATACTGGGGAAAGGAGCTAAAATAAAAGGACTAGTTATGTTTCATTTCCTGAATTGTTATTTCCAAAAACAGAAACATTTTGTCCACTTCCCATTTTGTGGAGCTATTGCAAAAATTTTCTGCCATCACAAATCTTAGAGACAGTGAATCTTACTTAAAAGTTGTGGACAGCCTACTGCCGAAGTGCCAAAGTAGACTTGGTTTCATGTGAAAGATCTAGGAGCATAACTGTTCTATTAGATGATGTTAGGAACCAGCCTTGGTGACAAGTTAAATCTTTCAAAGATTAAAAAATACTTCATTTTAACTGTCACCTGCTTAGTATGTCAGGCTGATTAAGGTTAGGTTAGCTCAGTGACACCACTGTTACCAAACACTGCAAATAACTGTGCATGGAGAGATAATAGCTGCAAGAAGAGCCGGTGACCAACTACAATGCTTATGTTTTTATTTTTCTATCACTGCTGAAAAAGTAAATAAATTTAATTTAAAAATTTCCACAGAATTTATAAAACCTGATTTATTCAAAGTTTAAAAATTGATCCATATTACAGAATCAAAATAATGTAAATAGTTTTATACCTTTTATTGGTAGAATATACAAACTCAGAGAACTAAGAACCTGTGACTTTCAACTTTAAAAAACCCTCATTTTCCAGTGTGTTTTCATGGTATATTCTATTAGATCTTCTTTGAAAATGAAAAGTACTCTACTACAGATTGCACTGATCTCAACAGGAGGAGAAAACAATCTATTTTTCATTAGAGTTCCTGATGGAAACAACAGAGAGAGCCAGTAATTTGTTAAGTGCAATAATGTCTCCATGAAAATCATGAATGACGGACTTTCCTGGTGGAACAGTGGTTAAGAATCTGCCTGCCAATGCAGGGGACACAGGTTCAAGCCCTGGTCCAGGAAGATCCCACATGCTGCAGAGCAACTAAGCCTGTGTGCCACAACTACTGAGCCTGCACTCTAGAGCCCACAAGCCACAACTACTGAGCCCACGTGCCACATCTACTGAAGCCCACACGCCTAGAGCCCGTGCTCTGCAAAGAGAAGCCACCGCGATGAGAAGCCTGCGCACCGCAATAAAGAGTATCCCCTGCTCGCAGCAACTAGAGAAGACCCGTGCACAGCAACGAAGACCCAACGCAGCCAAAGAAAAAAAAAAAAGAAAAGAAAATCATGAATGAAGGACATGATTTTTAAAAGATTAACTTGTGAGGATAATTCCCAGGTACATAATTTTTTTTCTAAACTGCCTTGCTTCAAGGAGGCCTCTCCAGAGAATAATTGAAACAATAAGAAAATAAACTTTAAAACATTATATAAGACATTCAATATATTTTTCTTCAAAATACATTTCACTGACTTAGTAGATATTCCAGGTAAGAAGGCACTAGTTTTATACTGGAATTTAGACATTTTCATTGGTTCAGAAGTATTCATTAAGAAAAACCTATATCTCGCTGAAGTACTGAGTCATAAGATTAAAAACTGTCCAATATTATTTTCTACTCCAGACAATATTATCTTTTGTGTTCCAACACTCAGCTCTTCCACCTAATTGGTACGTCTCATATGTTATATAGATAACAGCTCTTTTAATACTCCGAACCATTAGTTGTGTGTCCAAGATAACCTACATTCACAAATAGATAAGTACTTTCATTTTTGCATAGAAATGAAGAATGAGGAAATTTAGAAGTTAGATTTCTAAAAAGATAATTTAAAAGGTTCTCATTTAGCTATTTATCCATGTATCAGCAGCCTGGTGGCCCTAGTCACCCCCTTTGCTCAGTTGTCTACAATAGCTAACTGGAAATGGTCCCGCTTTTGCCCCTTCTCTGGGTCTCACATATAGTGTGAAACATAATTTTCTTTTTTTTTGTTTTGCTGCCTCCCCTGCTTCCCACCCTACTTCCCATTAGATGTGGCAAAGGTCAGGGGGTTCATCCTCCCCACTTTACTCTTTATTTTCAGTTCCTACTAATGCTGAATTATCTCTTTCACATCCTTCCTCCTATGGCTATCCTCTTTTTGCATAAACACAAATGTAAAACATGTGTTTTCATTTATTTCCCTGAAACACAATCACACCAGGCAGTTGGGTTAAAGCTTTGGGTGGATATCTTGGGATACGAGGGTATTATATCACAGCACAGCATGGCAAATAATGTGAACATCAGACATCTCCGTTCACTGCCAGTACTTGCCACTAACCAGCACCTTTTCTCAGGACCTAGCTCCTAATGTCTTGCAGCCATCTTCCCTACCTCCTATTATCCTCCATTGCTTTTCCTGGTTTTGGAACACTTGATTCATCCATCTCTGGCTAAAGCAAAACATTCTTCTTACTTTATTATGCCGGCGATGTTTTCTTTGTCCAATTTTTAGCTCATTTTAGACAAGCTCCAAATTTAGAATCAAAGATGGCTCACCAAAATGCTTTTGCTAAATAAGACATTTTTCTCCATGAGGAATTCCTTTTTTTAAAAAATACATTTATTTATTTATTTTATTTTATTCGTTGCAGTGCACGGGCTTCTCATTGCGGTGGCTTCTCGTTGCAGGTCACGGGCTTTAGGCATGCAGGCTTCAGTAGTTGTGGCATGCGGGCTCAGCAGTTGTGGCTCAACGGGCTCTACAGAGCAGGCTCAGTAGTTGTGGAGAACGGGCTTAGTTGCTCCAGGGCATATGGAATATTCCCGGACCAGGGATTGAACCTGTGTCCCCTGCATTGGCAGGCGGATTCTTAACCACTGCGCAACCAGGGAACCCTCCATGAGGAATTGTGTTACCTGCCTTTGAGCTGCCCAACCACCCCCCCACACACAAGTTTTGTAGCACACTCTACATTTTAAAGGCCATTCAGCCAGCAAGGTATTAAGTTTTTGAAGGGCCCTGGGAAGAAACCTAGGATTCATTCCCATGTTCTTCCTATTCCCTCCTGACCATAACCAAATCCCAAGCCCTGTTGATTCTGCTGGAAACCTCTCTCTTACTTCTACTGCTACCCTTATCCAACACAGCATTGTCTTTTCACCAGTATTAGTTCAACAGCCTCCTAACCCATTGCTGGGAGGAGAAACTTATCTTCTACCAACTTAAGTCCAAGTGGTTGGGAGCCTACAAATTAATTGATGACAGATAGATTAACAGGAGAAAAGTTAATTTTCACATACAAGTGAGAGGACCCCGTATGAAGTGGCTCCCCAAACAGCTAGGAGTAAGGGTTTATATACAAGCTTAATGAAGGGGGGGGTGGATGAGTTTAGGAATTCAAAGGATGGAAGGTTCTGATGAGGCTTGTGCATACAATTTTCTGGAATGTCCCAATGCCTAAGGCCAGTCACCTTCCTGACTAGAGACTTCCCCAGAGACTGGGTCTGGGGCAGCTGACTCTCATAAAGCCCTGCTTTAGTCAGATAAGGGAAGTCCTGATAAGATTACTTTCTGCAGATGTTTTCATTTTGAAGTAATCCGCATACCATTTTGGTGGGTTGATGATCCCTACACTATCTCCCTACATCCAGTCTTGTTTCCACACCTGTTCACATTGCAGCCAGATGCTATTTCTAAAACACCTGATCATGACACTCCCTTTCTTAAAAATACTTCAGTGGCTTTTCACTGCCAAGGATTATGATTTATAATCCTAGATTTACCACTTACCTATTAAAGCTTAAAGAACCAAAGAGTAAAATTGTATAAATCTAGCCTATATGGCCAAAGTTGATTTACATGGCAGGAAAGGTAAGGCAAGGTGGGTAAACTATGATATACCAAAACATTAGTATTTAGTGCCATGACACATTTTGCATCTATGTTTCTCAGATTTTACTTCTGAAATTCCTACTTGGGGCAGTGTGCCAGGTACCAAATCTTTTTCTCTTCCCTTCAATTTTGATTAACATTTCATTCCTTTAGGGCCTTACTGAAATGCCTGGCTAAGTTAATTCATAAGCTTATTCTTATTAGTGTTAATAAGTTAATGTACTATGCATTTCCACATAGTGTTTCTATTTTAATAAGGTCATTCATGACTAATACCACGGGATGACCTATAAAAGGCATTTCAGACCCTGAAGCAACAAGCTAAGGAGAAAATCTGAGCAAATGGGCTTTGAATACCTCTTAAACCCAAGGTTCTTGCTCTGCTTATGAATAGAACTGGCCCTGAAGGGAAGAATTCTATTGCCTTTGTATAATCTGCACCCCTCAGGAAAGGGGTTCATGCTACTCTATTATGTAGCACAACCTCGGTGTACCAAATGGGATATTTTGCTATCCAGCTGTGATTCCTACATACTTGAATTGTCCATATGTATTTTTTAAATAGATTTATTTAGATATAATTTACATGCCACAAAATTCACCCTTATTTAAAGTGTACAGTTGAGTAATTTTTAGTATATTCTGAGCTGTGCGACCAACACCATTATCTAATTTTCAAACATTCTCATCATCCCCAAAAGAAACGCTGTACATATCAGCAGTCATTCCCTATTCCCACCCCCATTACCTCAACCTAGCACTAGGTAACCATCTATTTTCTGGCTCTACAGATTTGTCTATTCTGGACTTTCTGTACAAATTGAATCATACATTACATGACCTTTTGTGAATGGCATCCTTCACCTAGCATAATGTTTTCAATATTCCTCCATGTTGTAGCATGTATCAGTACTTCATTCCTTTCTGTTGCCAAATAATATTCCATTATATGGATGTGCCACCATTGTTTATCCATTCATCAGTTGATGGACATTTGGGTTGTTTCCACTTTTTGTCTATTGCGAATAATGCTGCTATGAACATTAGTGTACACATTTTCGTGTGGATATATGTTTTCAATTCTCTTGCTTGTATACCTTGCTGTAGAATTGTTGGTCATACGGTAATTCTATGTTTAACATTTTGAGAAACTGCCAAACTATTTCCAAAGTGGCTACAGCAGTTTATATTCCCATCAGCAAGTATGAGCATTCCAATTTCTCTGCATCTTTGCTAATCCTTGTTATTGCCATCTGGTGGATATGAAGTAGTATCTCATTATGGTTTTGATTTGCCTTTCCCTAAGGACTACTGATGTTGATCATCTTTTCATGAGCTTATTGGCCATTTGTATATCTTCCCTAGAGAAATGTATATTCACATACTTTGACCATTTTTTATTGTGTTATTTGTTTTTTTATTATTGAGTTTTAAGAGTTATTTATATATTCTAGATATAAATTGTTTGTCAGATATATGATTTACTAATATTTTCTCCCATTCTGTGGGTTGTCTCTTCACTTTTTTGTCAGCTTCTTTTGAAGCACAAATTGTTTTAATTTTGAGGAGGTCTAATTTGTCTATTTTTTCTTTTGTTGCTTACTCTTTTGGAATCATATCCAAGAAAATATTGCTTAAGCTAAGGTTACAAAGGTTTGCTTTTATGTTTTTTTTCTAAGAGTTTTATAATTTTAGCTTTTAACTTTAGGTCTAGGATCCATTTTTGATTAATGTTTGTATATGGTATGAAGTGGGTGTCTAACTTCATTCTTTTTCATGTAGGTATCCAGTTATCTCAGCACCATTTGTTGAAATTCCATATACTTTTAAACCATATACTAGGAAGCTGTTGAGTTAACAGTTCTGTTAGTCATCTATTACTGAGTAACCTAGTAAGCAAATTCAACTCTGAGAGACTTCAGCTATCAGTATTTGGTTCTGTAGATTTGTATATACTATTTATCTCTTCTTGCTTTTGAGTATTTTGTAAGTTTTGTTCTGTTGAATATTTCATGTATTTGGATGCATTTCTCTTCCCTAAAGTAAATATATAATTTACTATATTTAAATAGTGATTTACCATATTTAATAGTGGGAACTGCTACATGTAATTAATCTTGACCTATAAAGAGCTAGCAATTCATCCATTTATTTCCTCAAGAAAAGTTTTTTGAGTACCTATGTGTCATGGATATAATGCTGGGAATATAGTAATAAACAAAACATATTCCTTGTCTTCAAAGAACATATTCTAGAGAGAAGAAGCAAACAAACAAACAGAAACCAAAAAAAAAAAATATGTGAGGTATGGATGTTGATACATGTTAAGAATAACAGCCAGAGGAAGAGGGTAAAGAGTGATGCAAAAGTGTTGCTAGTTTGTATAGAGTAGTCAGTGATCTCTTTGATGAAGGCAACATTTAGTCAGAAACTGGAAGGCTGCATCAAACTATCTATGGCCCATATCCTAAGGACGAGTGTTCCATGCAGCAGTAAGAGCAAGTGCAGCGACCTGAGATGGGACATGCTTGGCTCAGCTCAAATTTTCTCCCTCCCTCTGTAACTCTAATGCCAACAGCATAATTTCTGTACACATCCCAATTTCACCATAGTTTCTCTTCTAAAAACATTTTGCCATAATTGATTATATATTGTACCATACCTAAGAAGATTCAGTTTGGATGTTTCAAAGTTAGATAAATTTAAACAAAACAACAAAAAAACCCCAAACCTTTTCCTGCATTACATTTTGCACCCTTGCTGAAGCACGATTTCTGATGTTGCAACTTCAGTCCAATTCAGCAAACTTAACTGAACGCCTACAGTGATATTTCCCAAATTGTAATCTGTGGACCATATTTGTGATTCAGAACTTTCACTACGACTTGAAAATGGTTTGAATAATTAAAATTAGGCCTCAGTAATTTATGACTATGCCTGTATGCTTGTTTTCTGACAATATGGAATGTAGTGAATGCCACCAGGGTGACTTAATTCCAAGGAGCTGTATGTTGAGGAATCTTATGACTTATGCATAGCCTACCTTGAGCGTCATCAGCTATGACACACCGGGTGTGTATCATGGGGTCAATTCGTCACTTATGCCACATATGGCTATAGTACTTTAATGACTCACTGGAGTTACTGTTAGGAAATCAGATGTTGTTGCCTGTACACCACTGAATATCAATGACCAAAGAGAAGATAATTTGCCATGAAAATTTCAATGCATTTTACAGACAGTACTTTTCTTAAAAAGTCATCACTTTTTGACAGTAATACCCTGAAAATCAATGCCCCACCTTTCTCTGTTCCTCCTTACCTTTATTCATGATCTCTGTTTCAGATTACTTTAGGCAGTTGGTATATCTTAAGTGGCCTGGATATGTGAAAGCAAGGTGCTTTGATATTTTCAATATTTAAACTCAGAATATTGCAGAATGCCCTAAATTAAAATGCAATTATGAAATGCCCTTTTGCCTTTTCACCAAATATATTCAATTCCTACCCACTGACTAAGGTAAAATAATCCTTTCTGCCCCTTAACTCACATTAAAACTCTTTCCCCTTGCCTAGCGTTTCTTTTTGTTTGTTTTGTTTTTTTAGGTTTTTTTCCAACTGGCAAATAACATGTACATTTTATTTTTAAAGAAAAACATGGCCTAATATAAAATAAAATTGGAATCAAGCAGTCTTTTTTTTTTAAACATCTTTATTGGAGTATAATTGCTTTACAATGGTGTGTTAGTTTCTGCTGTATAACAAAGTGAATCAGCTATACATATACATATATCCCCATATCTCCTCCCTCTTGCATCTCCCTCCCTCCCACCCTCCCTATCCCACCCCTCTAGGTGGTCACAAAGCACTGAGCTGCTCTCCCTGTTCTACGTGGCTGCTTACCACTACTTAGCTGTCCAGTTTTCCCAGCACCACTTATTGAAGATTGCCTAGCATTTCTTATGCGGTATTTTCCACACTGTGTTATACATACATCCCTTGACTACCATCAGCTAGGAGCATACCCTAGGGCTGTAGAGGGTTCTCAGTAAATGTTTACAAATGTATTATTATTATGGCCTGGAAGTATTAGGGAGATAAATATCAGAATGATCCCATGGGGTTCAACATTGTTTCTATTTTGGTTTCTTAGTTTTGTTTCTTTAATTTGAAAAGCTTTGATTAAAAAAAAAAAAAAAGGAGAGAAAGAGTGGGAAGAAAAGTTTAAAGTATGTCATTCCTTTAGAGATATTTTTTTTCATTAGTTTTACCTGCCCAGTGGTTAGATATAGAATTCAAGTTAAAAAACAAAATGAAACAAATGTTTTGAGTCCTAATGGCTAGTTCCTTTGAATGTGGCTGGAATGATGGTCTTTAAAGGGTGTTACCAGATTACATCTTTGCCAAGTAAGGAAGGTGGAGCTGTGTGGGAATGAGGCTTTGTTTAGTCAGGTTGTATAATGTTTTGCTGAGACATGTTGGGAAAAGCAATCCAAAGTAATGTGGACTCACTATGAAGTCACAGTCTGAAGCACACCTTATAAAGTTTAGAGATTTTTTTTGTGATCCTCTTGGAAATTTGCATACCAGAAATGTTAGAGAAAATTAACTCTAATATATGTGTATGTATGTATATACAGTCCCTTCCCCTAACATTTGTGGGACTTGAAGAAGAGTATAAATAAAGGCCCATATACAACACATCAAGTTATAAAGCATAGTATCTTCAAATAAAGTATGTTGTTTTCTCCCACCTTAAAAATATGTCTTCAGACAAAGTTAAAATTTTAAACTCTTTGATAACCTTGGAGCTTCATGTTTAAAAAGTGGAGATCCTGGAAAAGCCTGGTCTACAGCCCACAGCCCAGCTCCCCCACCCTTCTCTTCCCATCCCCAGCTCCATCCCACAAGGTGAGAGGTCTCAAGAAGATGCAGGTGGCCACATCTATTCACACATCCATATCAGATCCATAGCAAACAGCTGCCTCTTGGGCCTCCCTTGGGCCTAGGGGTGCAAAACAATCCATGCCTAGGGACTGGGGAAGAAGCTGAAGCAGGCTCAGGGCCTTTGGGTGGAGAAGTCTAGAATTCCAGGTAACCAGAGAAGGCATAGGGGCATGGTTCAGGCTCTGGGTAGGCACAATCATTTAGTTCTTGGATTCTTTGTCTTGTGCAAAGGGCTGTAGTCAGAGGAAGGGCAGAGAGATTCTCTGAAACAAAAGGCACAGAACAGATGCCCTTCTTACCTGAGTCAAAGAGCCATACTGTGTGTATATATATTTGTGTGTGTGTGTGTGTGTACGCCAAGCTCTGATGCCTATATATCTTTTAAAGATACAGAAAAGTTGACATATACTCATGTATCGAGGGAGAGATATAACCTTATGGATAATCTGAAAGGATGAACAATACTTGATTGTATTACAATACATGACAATACATAACTTGTCATTGGGTACACTAGAACAATTAATTGACTGTGGACATCTAAATACTTCAAACAAATAATGATACATTATAAAATAATGAGATTGAAGCCCCTTTCAGAAAGGCCTAGAAAGCTGTCATTTCTCTCATCCATGTACTGAAGGATCAACTTCATCTCACTCCCTACTGTACAGCTCTGCCCTAGGGAAAATGAGGAGGATTATCTCTTGCTGAGCAGAGCCCAGCAGGGGACTGATGTGAGAAGCCTCCTTCAGTTAGGTTCCCCTCACCCATCCCCCAACCTCCAACCCTTTTGGTATCTTCACAACCTCTTACCTTGAGCCCCCTTGCTCCTCTTTTATGCACTTTGGAAGGGATTTTCTTAAAATTTCACAGCCCTTTAACCTCATGAGCTGCTGAATACCTTAAGCCATAGAGAGAGTTGAAGCTCAATCTTTAGTCTTTTGAACAAAAAATACTGAAGCCCTAACTATATTTACTTTTGTGGTATGGGGATAGTGAAAGGAGATAGTCAACAAAATGAAGCATGTGAATAAGAAAAGATTACTTTTTGTATGTGAATGTGGCTTTTAATTTTTCTGAGAGGCAATTTTTCAGCTAGTATCTGTATTTCACAAATGGAATAGTCAAAAACTTGCTTCTAGGTAATAGGAGACTCCACCAAGGTATATAAAATGTGGTAAAGTAGGGCTTCCCTGGTGGCGCAGTGGTTGAGAGTCCACCTGCCGATGCAGGGGACGCGGGTTCGTGCCCGGGTCTGGGAAGATCCCACATGCCGCGGAGGGGCTGGGCCCGTGAGCCATGGCCGCTGGGCCTGCGCGTCTGGAGCCTGTGCTCCGCAGCGGGAGAGGCCACAACAGTGAGAGGCCCGCGTACCACAAAAAAAGAAAAAAAAAATGCAGTAAAGTAGTTCTTAATAAAATGAATCAGACGTTTGAGCAGATATTGCAAATACACATATGTGAACCACTGAGGTTTAACACTGTATTTAATAGTCTTGGATAACTTGAAGTAGTGAATTTAATCTGCCATGATCTGATTTGTCAGAATTTGAAATGAGACAAGGTATTTTTCTGATATTTTAAGTGATCTACACCGTGGATCATGGCTATTTGTAGGTTTCTTTACTACCATGTTCTCAAATATGTTATTACTCTGCAAAGAAGAAAGTGGGTAAATGTCCTATGTAGATAAACAGAGGGAGGGGGCGAGCTTGCACGCTGCCTGAGGACAAGGACATCTTGCTGGCTCACCACCCTCTTTCCAGAATCTAGAATCCAAAATGGCCCATAGTAAGGTCCTTGTAAGTATCCGGTGGCTAACAAAAGAATAAGTGAATTAATGGAAGTAATTTATATCAAGTATTGACTATGGCCCAGAGATTAGTGTTTTAGTTTGATTAGTGTTTGGTATATCGTATGGCATTAAATCTTGAGTATATAAGTGAAGAAAATGAGAATCAACAAGTTACATAACCTGCCCAAGATAACACAACTTGTGAAATGATGGACTCACCTACCAACTATACTGTAATTTCATTATTCTTATTTCCTTGTAATATGCATACATATCACAGATTTAAATCTTGTTAGCTGTGACTGGCGTATCAAGAATATGACAGTTATATATAGTCAGTAACCTCCTTTCAAGGCTACCAGTTATAGTTTGAAAGAGGGAAGCCAGTTATCTGTGGTCTAACATGGCAAAATTCTGTGCACTAAGTAATCCTGGCTCCTCTACCTCAGGGAGAAGCAGAATTCCTGAGCAGACTTCTGACCTCTTTCTAGTGGCAATCAATAATCAGGGACCTCTGACGGCCACACATAGCAGGAAGAACAAACTATTACTTGTTCTCCAGAACCTTTCTTTTCAACTTGCTCTGACTTCCCGGACTCTGGGTCTTGATTACCTAGAACCATGGCTCTTGCCACCTATGCTTGGCCTTACCTGACTTC
This sequence comes from Neophocaena asiaeorientalis asiaeorientalis, assembly GCF_003031525.2. Taxonomy (NCBI): domain Eukaryota; kingdom Metazoa; phylum Chordata; class Mammalia; order Artiodactyla; family Phocoenidae; genus Neophocaena; species Neophocaena asiaeorientalis. The sequence goes on along the minus strand of NW_020172316.1, from coordinate 4,003,132 downwards.
CCTGGACTCCAGCCTAATGTATAACGACCCTGTGCCCCTCCCAGCCTTGTGTCTACCTCCCCTGGCCTACCCGAAGCTCTCGAAGGATGGTATCTGCCAGAACCTACCTGGCTCTTCTGCATGTTCTCTTGGCCTGTGTAACCTCATAACCACCTAAGCAGTGAACTGCTGAAAATCTTAGGAGTCCTAAAAAATAACTGGAAAATAAATTAACTCTTATTCTAAACTGCCTTCTTTGTTACTATAACACTTATGTGGTACTTCCTTCTTTTCAGATGGGCCTGAGAGATGAATCTTCAAGAATATAACGAGTATTGGGTGACTATTTTCTTTTATCTGCAGGTATCCAACATTTGCAAAAGGACTGTAGTGTGTGTGTGTGTGTGTGTGTGTGTGTGTTGTGGATATGTATTGGATCAAATTTGGGTTGTTTTGCTAAGGTGTTGTTAAATGTTAGCTGGAACTGAAATGAAATGGTCTTGTGAAAAATAAAATGAAATCTAAACTGTAAATACTGATGAAAACCAAACTCACATCAGATAGTGTTCCTGCCATTAGCAGTAAGCATCTGTGCATGGGATGACTTAGTGGCTGCCACAGTTTACAGAGCAGTTAAAAAATTGTCATATGTTATTAATGTCTTTAGGGAATTGTTTTACTTGTCAAGGACAAAGATGGAGAGGGTCCCTAACAAGAACTTGAGCTAATGTTACATATACTGTCTCACTGTAAAATGATGTGTATTAAAACAAAAAAATTCATTCTTAAATGTGAATTGTATTAATCATTAAAGTCATTTCAAAGTCCTCATGGGAAAGGTAAAGTGTTTTCTAGTTTCTAACCAGTGAAACTGAACAACAGGCAGATAAAGTCTGGGAAGTTGTTCAACTGAACTAATTTGTTTTAAACACCTGATGTTAAATATTTGATTAAAATTTTCCTTACCAACACTCAGTTTGGAATACAGAAAATGTTCATTTCAGAACATCTCAGACACTAAAGGTACTTGCATATTGTAACTAGATTGGTGTATACAGAAAAAAGGTATTTTTAGACTATGTTAGAGCTAAAACTGTTGGCAACTGGGGGTTCTGTGAATTCATGTGAAGGTGGCATGGCTTATAAAATGAGGGCACTGGGGAAAAGAATTACACTTGCTTTCTGGTTCTAGCTTTGCCAATAACTAGGTTTGGTGAGCTTGGGCAGGTCATTTGACCTCCTTTGGCATTAAATTTTTCTCATGGTAAATGAAGGACTGGGCTCTGATTTCTAAGGTCAATTAAAGCTATGAAATCATGTGATTTTTCTAGGAGTTTCTTTCAAAATACACACTGCCTTTTTAAAAAAATATCTTTATTGGAGTATAATTGCTTTACAAGGGTGTGCTAGTTTCTGCTGTATAACAAAATGAATCAGCTATACATATACATATATCCCCATATCTCCTCCCTCTTGCGTCTCCCTCCCACCCTCCCTATCCCACCCCTCTAGGTGGACACAAAGCACTGAGCTGATCTCCCTGTGCTATACGGCTCCTTCCCACTAGCTATCTATTTTACATTTGGTAGTGTATATAAGTCCATGCCACTCTCTCACTTCGTCCCAGCTTACGCTTCCACCTCCCTGTGTCCTCAAGTCCATTCTCTACGTCTGCATCTTTATTCTTGTCCTGCCCCTAGGTTCTTCAGAACCTTTTTTTTTTTTTTTAGATTCCATATATTTGTGTTAGCATACGGTATTTGTTTTCCTCTTTCCGACTTCACTCTGTATGAAAGTCTCTAGTTCCATCTACCTCATTATAAATAACTCAATTTCATTTCTTTTTATGGCTGAGTAATATTCCATTGTCTATATGTGCCACATCTTTATCCATTCATCTGTCGATGGACACTTAGGTTGCTTCCATGTCCTGGCTATTGTAAATAGAGCAGCAATGAACATTGTGGTACATGACTCTTTTTGAATTATGGTTTTCTCAGGGTATATGCCCAGTAGTGGGATTGCTGGGTCATATGGTAGTTCCATTTGTAGTTTCTTAAGGAACCTCCATACTGTTCTCCATAGTGGCTGTATCAGTTTACATTCCCACCAACAGTGCAAGAGGGTTCCCTTTTCTCCACACCCTCTCCAGCAATTACTGTTTGTAGATTTTTTGATGATGGCCATTCTGACTGGTGTGAGATGACATCTCACTGTAGTTTTGATTTGCATTTCTCTAATGATTAGTGATGTTGAGCATCCCTTCATGTGTTTGTTGGTATAAAATACACATTGCCTTTTTACTGGACCTATCCAAAAGGTATTACTGGACCTTATCCAATCATAGCTTTGGCAAACAATACGGCCACTGAAAAGCTACTTGCGTCACTTGATTTTATTTTTTCAAACTCAAACAATACCTGGCAAATAAAGAAAGGTTCCTGAATTGTGATTGGCACAATGATACATGGTCAGCTGCACTGAGAATTTAAGCAAACTATATATATCATCAGGGTGCAGAATGAAGGTGAGGGCTGATCTGCAATTACCTGCATTTGTGAATCAAACCAACGTTATAATTGTGGGTGTGGAACAAATGCCAAAAGCCCAACTGTGTCACACACTTTCTTTATGCCTATATCCAGTGTTGTTTTTAGCACAGTTTCCATCCTCTCCTACTCACTGGCTTTTCCACTAGAATGCACACACAGCAATTTTTTCTAGCCCTCCTCCTCCCAGATCTTCTATCACAGCAGTCACCAACCTTTTTGGCACCAGGGACCAGTTTCGTGGAAGACAATTTTTCCACGGACAGGTTGGGGCGGGGGATGGTTTCGGGATGATTCCAGTGCATTACATTTATTGTGTACTTTATTTCTATTATTATTACATTGTAATATGTAATGAAATAATTACACAACTCACCATTATGCAGAATCAGTGGGAGCCCTGAGCTTGTTTTCACTTGCCACTCACTGATAGGGGTTTTTTTTTTTTTTTAAATATTTATTTATTTGGTTGCTTGGGGTCTTAGTTGCGGCAGGCAGCCTCCTTAGTTGTGGCATGTGAACTCCTAGTTGCAGCATGCATGTGGGATCTAGTTCCCTGACCAGGGATCAAACCTGGGCCCCCTGCATTGGGAGCGTGGAGTCCACTGCGCCACCAGGGAAGTCCCCTCACTGACAGGGTTTTGATATGAGTCTGCAAGCAATTGATTTATTATGGTCTCTGTGCAGTTAAACCTCTCTGCTAATGATAATCTGTATTTGCAGCCGCTCCTCAGTGCTAGCATCACAGCCTCAGCTCCACCTCAGATCATCAGGCATTAGATTCTCATGAGGAGTGTGCAATCTAGATCCCTCGCATGCACAGTTCACAGTAGGGTCCACACTCCTATGAGAATCTGATGCCACCACTGATCTGACAGGAGGCGGAGCTCAGGCAATAATGCAAGCAATGGGGAGCGGTTGTAAATACAGATGAAGCTTTGCTCGCTCACCAGCGCTCACCTCCTACTGTGCTGCCCATTTCCTAACAGGCTACGGACTGTTATCAGTCCGTGGCCCAGGGATTGGGGAACCCTGTTCTATTACATTTACCACCATAGTCCACCCTTTATTCTTTGCACCCTCTCATTTCTGTGACACTACCCAACCTTCTTCCTTGGTTCTCACTCTTCTCTCTATACCTTAAATTTGGCTGTAATACAAGATATATTCCTAGACCCTGTGCTCTTCTGTATTGGTTCTCACTCCCTCAGAATTTTTCTTGACGAATTGTCACTAATATGTGGATAGCTCCAAAGTTGACATCTTTATTTTTGATCACCTTTATACAGTTTAAAAATAACTGCCCACTAGCTATATATTCTTATTCATTCATTCATTCATTCATTCACTAGGCAGAGAACATACTTTGAAAGGACTATTTTAAGGCAAATGGAGCATTTGAGGGATCATTTGTTAAACATGTCATTTCTAGAAAGAAGTGTTATGCTAAGTGTCTCAGTATTTGCTGGATATTCAAAAAGCATTTTCAGTTTTCTTATATGACTAAATTAGATGTCCTATTTTTAAAAAAATAATGACTCGTGTTTTTTATGATTTGGAAATTACTTAGGAGAAACAGAATTTAAGAATAAGACTTGCAGGGCGGGGGACTTCCCTGGCAGTCCAGTGGTTAAGACTTTGCCTTCCAATGCAGGGGATGCAGGTTCGATCCTGGTCAGGGAACTAAGATCCCACATGCCTCACAGCCAAAACAAACACCACAAGATAAAACAGAAGCAATATTGTAACAAATTCAATAAAGACTTTAAAAAATGGTCCACGTCAAAAAAAAATTATTTGAAAAAAAAAGAAGAATAAGACTTTGGGGTTTTTAGAATATATTAATTTTCAACTCAGAAAGAATTTTATATGTAACATATAAGATGCATATGTAATGCCCTTACATGAAACAGTCTGTAGTTGAATTACTCCTCCTCCTCGTCTCCTGTCTAGCACCCTAAACCACTTCCCATACCTGCTGCCCAAATCAGCTCTCCCCATCTCTGTTTATATCTTCCTTTCTTTGGTTTTACAACAGAGAAACCCCTTGCTCTTCCTGTTCCACCTTCCCCTGGATTCCTTTATCCTTTATCAGACAGTGCATGGATTCTTGCCTCATATTCTTTTTCAAAAGCAGCCCTGTGCGTTCTCTCTGCCCCTCCCCAAGTGAGAACACCCTACATCTGCAATATTGCAACTATCTGTTCCCTTGCAGTCTCAATTCTCTTAACTCTCTTCTAAATCCCTCCTGAAACCTGCCAGCTAGATCTTCATAAAGCATTTTATACCATGCTTCTGTATCATCAGTAGCTTTCCAGTGACTACAGGATGAAGTCTAAACACTGCACATTCAAGACCCACCACAACTCTCTGATCCCTTCAAGAAAAGTTGAATTGGTATGTTTTGAAATAGAAGAGGGACTGTTTAGAACTGAGAATTTCAATGTTAAGAGGAGTTTTGATTCTTAGCAGAGTTTGTTTAATCTCTTATCTGTAGATCTGTTGGGAGATAATCTTTTTCTGCAAACAGAAATAAGAACAAACAACTGTGGACATAGACTTTTAGAAAAAATATATTGACGAAGGGAATAAAGAGGGCTGAAAGCAGAGGGATTTGGCTTCCTGTCTGAGTAAGGTTGGGGCCTCCTAGACACACTAGGATGCTTTGGAAGCCTAGGGAGGTAATATCTCACATGAGAGCATTTAGTACCAAGGTCAGACCAGCAGTGAAGCAAGAATTTGATATGTTTATGTATTAAGGCCTATGAGAAAGACTTACAGGTTAAGGCAAGAATCTGTAATTATTCTAAATATTTAATATTGCTCTTTAAATTGGAATAACATACCTTGAAAACACATTTTAAGAAGGACTTGTCCTTATTACAATAGTTTTTGAATCTATACAATTTACTTTAAATATACTCTAAATAGAAAGCAGAAGTACTGCCTTGTGAGACTTTCTGAAAGCTGAAAATACATGCAGATGAAGATCCTCAAATACAACCCTTATGTTATCTAGTAGAATTGGCAACTCAATCCAGTTACTTGAACCACATTCCAGAAGTTATGAAAGAAAGTGAAATGCAGTACAGAGCTTATAAGTGTTCTGGAGTCAGACTGCCCAGGTTCAAATCCGGGCTATGCCCTTATTAGCCAGGTATTTGTGGGTAAGTTACTTAATCTTTCTATTGATATGTTTCAGTTTCCTTAACTATAGAATATGAATAATAACACTACCTACCTCATTGGATTGTGCTGAGGAATAAATGAGATGATGCATGTAAAGTGCTTAAAAATGGCACCAAGTACATATTTGAGTACTTATTAAGAATGCTGCAAAGTAGACAGTATTATATCTGTTTTACAGATTATGAAACCAAGTCATAGAGAAATGTCTCTAAACTTGCCTAAAGCAACACTAATTCTAAACTCTACAGCCTCAACAACTCCAAAATCTTAGCTCTTTCTCCATGCTGCCTGCCTCCTTGCTTTTGTATTGCTGGAGGTATGATAATGAATCAGACACTGGCCCTGTCATCAAGAGTGATACTGTTCCCCAATAAAGATGTTTAAAAAAAATAAAAAAATAAAAAAAAATAAATTACACCTCCTTAAAAAAAAAAAAAAAGAGTGATACTGTTAAAAGGGAGAAAAACAAGAAGTGAATGGACAGTTCTGCACAGGTTCTCCAGGAGCACTGATAAAAGGAAACAACTCAGTCTGGAAGGGCTGGGGATGGCTTCTATAGCAGTTTCCAGCTAAATCAGGTCTTGAAGTATGGACAGGAATTAGATCATGGGCTTCCATGGGTGGGAGACTGTCCTAAGGAGAGGAAACAGCAAACAAAGGAGTGGAGAGGACTCTGCGGGCAAAGGTACAAAAAGGCTATGAGAGAGGACACAAAACATTCAGTATTTACAATAGATCAGCTCAGCTGGAATGTGGAATTTGGGGTAGGGCTGGGGCCTGGTTTTAAGGAGAAGAAGTTGAAGCAGTTCTCTTCTACCAGCCATGAAAATAAAAGTCAAGAAGAGGCAGCACAATTGCTTGTACACAATGCACAGGCCCCAAACAATAAGTACCCTTAGATGGAGAGGCTGGTACTCATTTACTTTGAGGCATAAGTCAAAATACTTTTAAATATAATGTATGCCTCAGGCCTGGAGAGGTCAGACATGTCTATAGGTAGTGTATATTTTATACACTAACAATCGAGAGAAATCTCCACTTCCCTCTTCCAGGTATTCTTTCTTAAAGACACTTATCTGCATTAGAATTATATGTTAAAACTCCTTTGTTTCTAAAGGAAAAACATCTTCCTGGCTTCTTGTGTGAAAAATACTATCTTTGGTGTTTTAATCTAACCATTCTCACAGCAGTAGATCATCTATAGAACATCTTAATGCCCCATAGGTGGGCTACAGAGAAGTGATGGTTTAAGGACCTCTTTAATTTTTTTTTTCTAGTTGTTACTTTTATTTTTCTTAACTCTGAAATTGAACATATTTACATATATTTATGGTATATTTTGAATTAAAAACTTAATATAAACATATTGATATCCTTTACCAATTTTCCTTTAGTTGTGTTGATATTCTTCTTAAGAGTTGTAGAACTTTATTTTTTCAATTTTTTTTGAAGTATAGTAACATTGTAAGATTTACAATGTTGCTAGTTTCAGGTGTATAGCGAAGTGAATCAGTATACATATACATATATCCACTTTTTTTTTTTTAGATTATTTTCCCATATACACCATTACAGAGTACTGAGTAGAGTTCCCTGCGCTATAGGGCAAGTTCTTATTAGTTATCTATTTTATATATAATAGTGTGTATGTCAATCCTAATTTCCCAATTTATCCATCCCCCCTTATGTCCTGATAACCATAAATTTGTTTTCTACATCTGTGACTCTACTTCTGTTCTGTAAATAAGTTCATTTGTACCTTTTTTAGATTCCACATATAAGTGATATCATATGATATTTGTCTTTCTGCATCTGACTTACTTCACTCAGTATGACAATTTCTAGGTCCATCCATGTTGCTGCAAATGGCATTATTTTGTTCTTTTTTATGGCTGAGTAATATTCCATTGTATAAATGTACCACATCTTCTTTATCCATCCCTCTGTTGGACATTTAAGTTGCTTCCATGTCCTGACTGTTGTAAATAGTGCTGCAGTGAATATTGGGGTGCATGTATCTTTTTGAATTATGGTTTCCTCTGGATGTATGCCCAGGAGTGGGAATGCTGGGTCACATGGTAGTTCTATTTTTAGTTTCTTAAGGAACCTCCATACTGTTCTCCATAGAAACTGTACCAATTTATATTCCCATCAACAAACAATGTAAAAGGGTTTCCTTTTTTCTGCACCCTCTCCAGCATCTCTACTGTTTGTAGATTTTTTGACGATGGCCATTCTGACCGGTGTGAGGTGATACCTCATTGTAGTTCTGATTTGCATTTCTCTGATAATTAGTGATGTTGAGCATCTTTTCATGTGCTTTTTGGCCATCTTATGTCTTTGTTGGAGAAATGTCTATTTAGATCTTCTGCCCATTTTTTAATTGGGCTGTTTGTTTTTTTGATATTGAGCTGCATGAGCTGTTTGTATATTTTGGAGATTAATCCTTTGTTGGTTGCTTCATTTGCAAATATTTTCTCCCATTCTGAGGGTTGTCTTATTGTATTGTTTATGGTTTCCTTTGCTGCGCAAAAGCTTTTAAATTTAATTAGATCCCATTTGTTTATTTTTGTCTTTATTTTCATTACTCTAGGAGATGGATTAAAAAAGATCTTGCTCCGATTTATGTCAAAGAATGTCCTACCTGTGTTTTCCTCTAAGAGTTTTATAGTGTCAGGCCTTACATTTAGGTCTTTAATCCATTTTGAGTTTATTTTTGTGTATTATGTTAGGGAGCGTTCTAATTTCATTCTTTTACATGTAGCTGTCCAGTTTTTCCAGCACCACTTATTGAAGGCCTCTTTAATCTTTACTCCTAACAGTAGATTATCTCAAAATAATAGTGGGTTTTAATAGTGCAAGTTTATTATTAAAACCATTTATTAAGAAGTAATTAAAATCTAAGGTAATTGGGCACCTTAGGAAATTTCAACACAGTACCTTCCTTACTCTGAAAGACAACTTCATCCATCTAATGCCTCCTTGGATAGTTTGTAGAAAAGTTATTTGCATGGTGCCAGCATATTGAGAAATCATCTATCTTAACACTGTTAATATCAGTGACAGCAGAACTCCTTGTGGTACAGTCTTTAATTCATTTAACCAATAAAGTGTGACTAAGTGCCGGGCACTGTGTTAAGCACTAGGGATGTATGTGTGCAAATATAAAACATGCATGATGTAATATGATGAGTACTAATATAGAAGTATGCATCAAATCCATCTGACTTGAGAATCTAGATTGAACATCCCCAAACCTGGAGAAAACAATAATAATTAACCAACTCGTTAATTTTTTCTCTCGTAACTGGACGTGGGAGGGTTGAATCATTTTCTATACGTCAGAAAAACATCTGATTAGCACTAACTTGTCTACTGTTTGATCCTAATTCAAATAGTGATGATGTTACTGGAATTGTTAGTTCCCTTATCTTTTAAAACACCCTGGTCTCCCCTATGTGTTCTAAAAATGCAAACTATGTAATATGCACCTGCTTCACTGGAAATGTTTCCTTAGGTTATCTAATATATAACAAAATATTTTTAAAGTCGTCAATCTCTAAAGTATGATAGTATCCCTAAGAACACTTAATGTGGATATCATAATTTATATAATTAAGATTCTTTTGAGACTACGAAAGCTGCAAAACTTATTTCTTTTTTTTTTAACATCTTTATTAGAGTATAATTGCTTTACAATGGTGGGTCAGTTTCCCCTTTATAACAAAGTGAATCAGTTATAATATACATATGTCCCCATATCTCCTCCCTCTTGCATCTCCCACCCTCCCACCCTCCCTATCCCACCCCTCCAGGTGGTCACAAAGCACCAAGCTGATCTCCCTGTGCTATGCGGCTCCTTCCCACTAGCTAGCTATTTCACGTTTGGTGGTGTATATATGTCCATGCCACTCTCTCACTTCGTCCCAGCTTACCCTGTCCCCTCCCCGTATCCTCAAGTCCATTCTCTAGTAGGTCTGCATCTTTATTCCCATCTTGCCCCTAGGTTCTTCTGACCATTTTTTCTTCTTTTTTTTTTTTTAGATTTCCTATATATGTGTTAGCATGTGGTATTTGTTTTTCTCTTTCTGACTTCCTTCACTCTGTATGACAGTCTCTAGCTCCATCCACCTTCTACAAATAACTCAGTTTCATTCCTTTTTATGGCTGAGTAATATCCCATTGTATGTATGTGCCACATCTTTATCCATTCATCTATTCATGGACACTTAGGTTGCTTCCATGTCCTGGCTATTGTAAATAGAACTGCAATAAACATTGTGGTACATGACTCTTTTTGAATTATGGTTTTCTCAGGGTATATGCCCAGTAGTGGGATTGCTGGGTCATATGGTAGTTCTATTTTTAGTTTTTTAAGGGACCTCCATACTGTTCTCCATAGTGGCTGTATCAATTTATATTTCCACCAACAGTGCAAGAGGGTTCCCTTTTCTCCACATCCTCTCCAGCATTTATTGTTTCTATATTTTTTGATGATGGCCATTCTGACTGGTGTGAGATGATATCTCATTGTAGTTTTGATTTGCATTTCTCTAATGATTAATGATGTTGAGCATTCTTTCATGTGTTTGTTGGCAATCTGTATATCTTCTTTGGAGAAATGTCTATTTAGGTCTTCTGCACATTTTTGGATTGGGTTCTATGTTTTTCTGATATTGAGCAGCATGAGTTGCTTGTGTTTTGGAGATTAATCCTTTGTCAGTTGCTTCATTTGCAAATATTTTCTCCCATTCTGAGGACTGTCTTTTCGTCTTGTTTATGGTTTCCTTTGCTGTGCAAAAGCTTTGAAGTTTCATTAGGTCCCATTTGTTTATTTTTGTTTAATTTCTCCAGCAGATGGGTCAAAAAGGATCTTGCTGTGATTTATGTCATAGAGTATTCTACCTATGTTTTCCTCTAAGAGTTCGATAGTGTCTGGCCTTACAGTTAGGTCTCTAACCCATTTTGAGTTTATTTTTGTGTATGGTATTTTTGAGTGTTCTAATTTCATTCTTTTATATGTAGCTGTCCAGTTTTTCCAGCACCACTTATTGAAGAGGCTGTCTTTTCTCCATTGTGTATTCTTGCCTCCTTTATCAAAGATAAGATGACCATATGTGCGTGGGTTTATCTCTGATGTTGGGTGCATAAATATTGATAATTGTTATATCTTCTTCTTGGATTGATCCCTTGATCATTATCGTGCCCTTCTTTGTCTCTTGTAACAGTCTTTGTTTTAAAGTGTATTTTGTCTGATATGAGAATTGCTACTCCAGCTTTCTTTTCATTTCCATTTGCATGGAATATCTTTTTCCATCCCCTCACTTTCAGTCTGTATGTGCCCCTAGGTCTGAAGTGGGTCTCTTGTAGACAGCATATATACGGGTCTTGTCTTTGTATCCATTCAGCCAGTCTATGTCTTTTGGTTGGAGCATTTAATCCATTTACATTTAAGGTAATTATCAATATGTATGTTCCTTTTCCCATTTTCTTAATTGTTTTGGGTTTATTATTGTAGGTTTTTTCCTTCTCTTGTGTTTCCTGCCTAGAGAAGTTCCTTTAGCATTTGTTGTAAAGCTGTTTTGGTGGTGCTGAATTCTCTTAGCTTTTGCTTATTTGTAAAGCTTTTAATTTATCCATCAAATCTGAATGAGATCCTTGATCGGTAGAGTAATCTTGGTTGTAGGTTTTTCTCATTCATCACTTTAAATATGTCCTGCCACTCCCTTCTGGCTTGCAGAGTTTCTGCTGAAAGATCAGCTGTTAACCTTATGCGGATTCCCTTATGTGTTAATTGTTGTTTTTCCCTTGCTGCTTTTAATGTTTGTTTTTTGTATTTAATTTTTGATAGTTTGATTAATATATGTCTTAGTGTGTTTCTCCTTGGATTTATCCTGTATGGGACTCTCTGTGCTTCCTGGAGTTGACTAACTATTTCCTTTCCCATATTAGGGAAGTTTTCAACTATAATCTCTTCAAATATTTTCTCAGTCCCTTTCTTTTTTCTCTTCTTCTTCTGGGACCCCTATAATTCGAATGTTGGTGCATTTAATGTTGTCCCAGAGGTCTCTGAGACTGTCCTCAATTCTTTTCATTGTTTTTTCGTTATTCTGCTCTGCAATAGTAATTTCCACTATTTTATCTTCCAGGTCACTTATACATTCTTCTGCCTCAGTTATTCTGCTCTTGATCCCTTCTAGAGGATTTTTAATTTCATTTATTGTGTTGTTCATCTCTGTTTCTTTGCTCTTTAGTTCTTCTAGGTCCTTGTTAAATGTTTCTTGTATGTTTTCCCTTCTATTTCCAAGATTTTGGATCATCTTTACTATCATTATTCTGAATTCTGTTTCAGGTAGACTACCTATTTCCTTTTCATTTGTTTGGTCTGGTGGGTTTTCGCCTTTCTCCTTCATCTGCTGTGTGCTTCTCTGACTTCTCATTTTGCTTAACTTACTGTGTTTGGTGTCTCCTTTTCGCAGGCTGCAGGTTCGTAATTTCTGTTGTTTTTGGTGTCCTTCCCCAGTAGCTCGGGTTGGTTCAGTGGGTTGTGTAGGCTTCCTCGTCGCGGGGACTAGTGCCTGTGTTCTTGTGGATGAGGCTGGATCTTGTCCTTCTGGTGGGCAGGTCCACGTCTGGTTGTGTGTTTTGGGGTGTTTGTGGCCTTATTATGATTTAAGGCAGCCTCTGTGCTAATGGATGGGGTTGTGTTCCTGTCTTGCTAGTTGTTTGGCATAGGGTGTCCAGAACTATAGCTTGCTGGTTGTTGAGTGTAGCTGGGTCTTGGCGTTGAGATGGAGATCTCTGGGAGATTTTCACCATTTGATATTACGTGGAGCTGGGAGGTCTCTTGTGGACCAGTGTCCTGAACTTGGCTCTCCCACCTCAGTGGCACAGCCCTGACGCTTTGCTGGAGCACCAAGAGCCTGTCCTCCACACGGCTCAGAATAAAAGGGAGAAAAGAAAGAAAGAAAGAAAGAAGATAAAATAAAATAAAATAAAATAAAATAAAAGTAAAATAAGTTATGAAAATAAGAAATAATTATTAAGAAAAAAAATTTTTAAGTAATTAAAAAAAAATGGAGAGAACCCTAGGACAAATGGTAAATGCAAAGCTATACAGACAAAATCACACACAGAAGGATACACATACACACTCACAAAAAGAGAAAAAGGGGAAAAAATATATATATCATTGTTTCCAAAGTCCACCTCCTCAATTTATGATGATTCATTGTCTATTCAGATATTCCAGAGACACAGGGTACATCAAGTTGACTATGGAGATTTAATCCTCTGCTCCTGAGGCTGCTGGGCGAGACTTCCCTTTCTCTTCTTTGTTTGCACAGGTCCCGGTGTTCAGCTTTGGATTTGGACCCGCCTCTGTACGTAGGTCGCCTGAGGGCATCTGTTCTTTGCTCAGACAGTGTGGGGTAAAAGGAGCAGCTGATTCTGGGTCTCTGGCTCACTCAGGCCAGGGGGAGGGAGGGGTACGGACGTGGGTCGAGCTTGCAGCGGCAGAGGCCAGCGTGATGTTGCACCAACCTGAGGTGCGCCTTGTGTTCTCCTGGGGAAGTTGTCCCTGGATCACAGGACCCTGGCAGTGGTGGGCTGCACAGGCTCCTGGGAGGGGAGGTGTGGAGAGTGACCTGTGCTTGCACACAGGATTCTTGGTGGCTGCAGCAGCAGTCTTAGAGTCTCATGCCCGTCTCTGGGGTTCGCGCTGGTAGCCGCCACTCGGGCCCGTCTCTGGAGCTTGTTTAGGTGGCGCTCTTAATCCCCTGTCCTCGCACGCCAGGAAACAAAGAGGCAAGAAAAAGTCTCTTGCCTCTTCGGCAGCTCCAGACTTTTTCCTGGACTCTCTCCCGGCTAGCTGTGGCACACTAGCCCTTTTTAGCCTCTGTTCACACAGCCAACCCCAGTCCTCTCCCAGAGGTCCGACCTCCGAAGCCGGAGCCTCAGCTCCCAGCTCCGACCCGTCCCGGCAGGTGAGCAGACACACCTCTTGGGCTGGTGAGTGCCGGTCGGCTCCAATCCTCTCTGCGGGAATCTCGCTGCTGTGCCCTCCACACCCCTGTTGCTGCACTCTCCTCCGTGGCTCTGAAACATGCCCCCCTCCGCCACCCACAGTCTCCGCCCACGAAGGGGCTTCCTAGTGTGTGGAAACCTTTCCTCCTTCACAGCTCCCTCCCACTGGTGCAGGTCCTGTCCCTATTCTTTGTCTCTGTTTTTTCTTTTTTCTTTTGCCCTCCCCAGGTACAGGGGAGTTTCTTGCGTTTTGGGAGGTCTGAGGTCTTCTGCCAGTGTTCAGTAGGTGTTCTGTAGGAGTTGTTCCACATGTAGATGTATTTCTGATGTATTTGTGGGGAGGAAGGTGATCTCCGCATCTTACTCTTCTGCCATCTTGAAGCTCCTCAAACCATATTTCTCTAAAACTCTGAAGCAATTTTTTTTGTTGCCTTTGAAGCAGAAACATTTTCATGTAATAAATCTGTGAGCTATTTGTCATTGTAATCTGAATTCTTTAATCTATTATGGATAATTTATTATGGATAAATCACAATTTTTAATCTGAACAGTCTAAACATTCAAATAATTTAAAGGAATGTCTTTGTCTAGCCTGTGTCAGAACTTATATTTCCCACTTTACATGGAGAATTTCAGATTTAATATTTCCTCTGCTTTTCCATGTGAGGGTGATATCAGCTTCCCTTGTCAACAGCTGTTACTGTTCTTTAGCTCATTTCTTTTTATCCTAATTTCCTCATCCCCAATAATCATATGGCAGTGATACCAATTTTAATATATTAATGGGATTTATATTTTATTTTAAAAAATTAGTGCCTTCCTATTTTTTTTTTTTTTTTGGCAGTACGCGGGCCGCTCACTGTTATGGCCTCTCCCGTTGTAGAGCACAGGCTCCGGATGTGCAGGCTCATCGGCCATGGCTCATGGGCCCAGCCGATCCGCAGCATGTGGGATCTTCCCAGACCGGGGCACGAACCCGTGTCCCCTGCATCGGCAGGTGGACTCTCAACCATTGCACCACTAGGGAAGCCCAGTGCCTTCCTATTTTTTAGGTGTAGAAGAAGAGAAAAGATATAGTCCTGGTTCCATGTATTTGAAATACAGTGCCCAAATATACCAAATTAGTTTCAAACAAAATTCCTATTTATGATAGAATTAACTATAATAGAGGATCATAGACATTTCCAAATCTCCCCAACTGTTAGAAACATGAAATAATTCTTGCTGACTATATTAGAAAAGGCATTCTGATAAGTTTGCAGGTAGATAATGCCCATTTAACATATGAATATTTGAACATTTCCTGTTTATAATCATAATGCCTTTCACTTACAGATGGAAATGCTTCTAGTTTTTTTTCACCCCCCAGATTCATTGAGATATAGTTGACATATAACATTGTATAAGTTTAAAGTGTACAACATGTTGATTTGGTACTTAGAGTATATTGCAAAATAATTACCACCCACAGTGTTAGCTAACACCTCTATCATGTCACATAATTACCATTTTTTTGTGGTAAG
Organism: Neophocaena asiaeorientalis asiaeorientalis; assembly: GCF_003031525.2. Taxonomy (NCBI): domain Eukaryota; kingdom Metazoa; phylum Chordata; class Mammalia; order Artiodactyla; family Phocoenidae; genus Neophocaena; species Neophocaena asiaeorientalis. The sequence goes on along the minus strand of NW_020172316.1, from coordinate 3,987,867 downwards.
TACATTTAAGATCTACTCAATTAGTAACTTGCAAATATATAGTACAGCATTATTAAGTATAATCACCATTCTATATATTAGGTCCCCAGAACTTATTCATCTTTAACTAGATGTTTGTCCCCTTTGATCAATACGTCTAGTTTTTAAAGTCCTTTCCCATGTGTTTGTTTGGTTCTCACAAATCTCAATATATATAAAAATATATTATATATTAACTATATACATAAACTATAGAGAGTGAGAAGTGTGGTTCAGTTATCTTTGTTAAACAGAGAAAATGTAAAATGTTTATATGTTCTGTAACAGTGGTCAGCAGACTATGGCCCAGAGGCCAAATCTGACCCACCACCTGCTTTTGAAAATAAAGTTTTATTGGAAGACAGCCCTGCTCATTCATTTATGTATTGCCTATGGCTGCTTTTGTTGTGCAATGGCAGAATTGAGTAGTGACAGAGACCATTAGGCTCACAAAGCTTTAAAACATTTACTATCTGGCCTCTTAATGAAAAAAATTTTTCTAATCCTGTTCTACAGCAGTTTTTCCTTAAGAACCAATTTAAAACTTTTTCCAACTTTATGATGTCAAAATTAATAGTGTCCAATACATGGCATATACATTTTCTATGGAACTCTGCATACCACAAGAAATGAACTATGGAATTCCACAGCATTTAATGTTACTATTTTATAATGTAGGAAACAGCATATCAAGATATGCATGTTAATAATAAAATAATTAGGGGAATTTTGATTTATTGATATTGATGTGACTTTACTGAACCAGGGAAGTTCAGAAAAAGTCTCCTCTTAAAAGTGAAACTAATACAGTTCTAATTTAGTATGGTGTGCAAGTCCAGTCCTATCAATATTTCAGCTTAGCTTGCATGTAGCTTGCGTGTAACAGAAGCAATTATCAAAAAATTCTTGTAGTCTTAAAATAAACACTAAGGCTGATTCAACCTTACTTTTGAACATCATTTCCTACTAACGGAGTTTTACACTTGAGCATAAATATCTGGCTCTTTCTTTAGAAACATCATCTTCAGACAAGATGCACTCTAATTCTATGATATGTAATGTAAAAATGTATCAATGATAATAGATTCTCACTAGTTGAACATACAAATGAACTAACTACAGATTCTTTGGAAGGCATACATAACTTCAAATTATTGCCTCCCTCTTGTCTTTCTACTCAAAATATTTAGCTTTGGAGAAATGGGAAAAACCAGACTCCCATTTATTACTGCTAGAAATTTGAGGAAAATTTATTTCGGAACATAAAATAAAGAACTGGTGTAGATAAATGAAACACAAATGTATAGTAAAGTTAGAAGTTGTTTTTAAAAATGAAACTACAACATTTTAACTGTCAGAATGCTTTCCTTTGGGGTTTTATTTTGATGTATTTCAGCTATCGAAAAATAATGGGATCTTTCCCTTAAAGACCCAAAACTCAACATCTTTCTAAAAAGAAATATGCAACCAACTTTCAAGTGTCTTTTCACGGCTATACTATACTTCCTGTGGGTCTTATCAGTAGCAGTTATATTCAAGTGCTTATGGGTGGCATCTATTCCAAAAAGTTATTTCATAATATATCTTCTGAGCATTACCTTTATTTACCCATTTTCCATTGTAACTTATAGCTTAGTTAAACTAAATTAAGGTGCTTCCCTGGTGGTCCAGTGGTAAAGAATCTGCCTTACAATGCAGGGGACGTGGGTTTGATCCCTGGTCAGGGAACTAAGATCCCACATGCCACGGGGCAACTAAGCCCACGCACCACAACTACTGAGCTCACGTGCCTCAATGAGAGAGCCTGCATGCTGCAAACTACAGAGCCCATGCACACTGGAGCCTGTGCCCCGCAGCTAGAGAAAAGAAAACCTACACACCATAACTAGAGAGAAGCCCGTGCACCACAACGAAGAGCCCGTGCACCGCAAAAAAAAAAATCCCACATGCCTCTACGAAGATCCTGTGTACCACAACTAAGACCCGACGCAGCCAAAAAACAAACAAACAAATTAAAAACATTGATGATCTACTAAATTCAAGGAATGAATACAGTTTGAAAGAAAATCTTATTTAACATCCTCTATTAGTTTGGGGCTAGATACTCTTCCCTCAAGGACTGGTCAACTGTGACAAAGTTGAATAGAGCCAAGATAAAAAAAATTCTATTCTATTTGTTCATTTTCCATTCCTGCTAATACCTCAGTGGTTTCAATAGCCTTCTAGCTGGTTTCCTTTAAGAAGAAACATAATGTCATAATAGACATAAAAGTTCAATTGCTAAGTACTCAGTGAATGTTAGTTCCCTTTCTTTCTTATCTTACTTCTTTACCTTTCCCCCTCCGTCAGGATTTCCCGAGTCAAAATCACTCTCCTCACCCTTGCCAGAATTTTTTTCCCCTTTTTTAATAACAGTGTTTTTAAAGCTGGTTGATGTTGGTTCTACAGCAAAAGGGAAAGAAAGTGTGAACAGGAATCTCTCACTGCTTCTTCAGGCAAAAAAGTTCCCCTTTGATTCATTTTCTGATCTTACTTGCTTTTCAACATTTTTTTTAAGTGACATTTTAAAGCACTTGTGACCCTCATTAGTTTGTAAGTTTCTGGGTATCAGAAACTAAATCTTAGTACTCAATTCCTATCTGGGTCAAGTAAATCTTGTACAAAAGCATGACACAACTATTAATTGAATTTAAAAAAAGTGTACATGGATTGAATGATTCTTACTTTAAGTATATTTAAAATTTTATATAATTTGTCAGTAACAAGGGCACTCCAGTCAAAAAATTAAATTTGCAGTAAGTTTTATAAATGTATTACTTTTACTTGCAAAGTTTAATTCACTAGAAATAACTTTATTTAGCAATAAATATTTCTAAAATTATATGTCTATTCATATATATATGTATATATACACACACACACACATACATGCACATAGATGAACTGGGTTTTTCACTGAGATTTTCATATTATAAATCAACTTTGTAAAATGAAAAGTTTTGTTAAAAAGATTAGTAGTATCAAAAGTTGTTTTGATCAAGCCAAATTGACAGCTAAGTCACTTTTATATTGATAGCTGAGTCAAGTTTGTCTGATGGAGAAACCAGGAATTCTAAAAAAATTATAGACTTTGGCAGTCACATTTAAGTTCTTTGCAGTTAAACGCAGCAACGGTTTATTTAACAGGTTGCTCGGAATCAAGTGGAACTTACTGTTTTGGTGTTTTGCCTGACTTTTTTTCCATTTACAAGTGAATCAATGCCCCGTAGATAGAAATAGTTTTTTAAATACAGCCAAAATGAAATGGCTAATTTCACCAATATATTTTATTAACTGGAATGATAGTACTCTTTAATGGCATTTGTCTGACACCAGGTTTGTGTATTTCTTCACACATTCTGTTAAATGAACACCTGCCAAAGCAAATATCTGACTGATATTTATACCAGACTGTTTCTACGTAGGAACACTATGTTACACTGCTTGCTTACTTGAAGGAATACAGAAGATTAGAAGTTGTGAATGTTGAATACAAACTTTGGTTTCTTTTTTTGAAATGCTAACTCAAAGTAGAATTTTCAAAACTGAAATTTACTGACAATAAAAGGTACTCACAAACCAGAATCTAAATAACTCCCCCCAAATTGTTCAAATCTTTAATCAATCCTCGACACTAATTTTTATCAAACATCAAGCAATTTTTTTCAAAAGAAAGTTTCTAAAAATATTGACTCAATACAACAGTAGAACACCAAAATAGTCTAGGTGTGAATCTTTTTTGATTCACTTGAGTACTGCTTGCATTATGAGGCTTTGTGGTTTATATGAAGGGTCTCTGATGATCAAGTTCATTGTTTTTAAGGTTGAGGAGACTCAAGCGCAAGCCTGAACAGAGAAAAAAGAGCAGAGCCAAGGTCAGCTTTTCTCCTGTTTCTACACGGTGCCTCCAGAATTCCTCCAAGGAGCCCTAGGAGCTACTGGTGGGGCTATAGAAGGGCTAAGCAGGCAGGACCCCTCACTTTTCCCTCACACACTGCACTCTCTTTAATAAGGGTTATTCTGCTGCACCTCTTTTACATATTTGAAATTCTAGGTAAGAATGAGTTTGAAGAAAAAACTCTGTCCCTAAAAAACAAATCTGAAAACCACTGTATTACCTTGTGCACCATAAGGAAGAAGGGGAATATCAGACCCAAATTTGAAATGACGTCCCTGTTAGTAGCCAGCATGAGAAACACTTAGAAATTGCATTCCAAAATAAGGGAAAAGGGATCCTGAATGTAGTTTTTTTGTACAAGTAAAGCCCTATTTTATTATTTTTTTTCTTGTACATCCGTTGTTGACTTAGTGTTTCTAGAAATTTGAATTGTACAAAAATGAACAATGAATAAACAAAGTTTGGTAGAGAAACTTCCAATGTGTTTCAGAATGCAAGAACAGGTGAGGCTTACAGAAAAGCATAAGAATAAACTAGTTAACAGAAATCAGAACAATGGAAAGTTAAATGACAGTAAGAGCACTATATGAACTAAAAGACTCAGGAAGAGCTTTCTGGAAAAGAGGCACTCAAGTAAGAGTAGAAGATAAGGGAGATGGCATTCTTGGTGGCAAGAACAACAGAGATGAAGGTAGGGGGGAAATCATGTTTTTTGAAGAGAAAGAAGATACAACCAAATGGAGAGGACTGTTTGTGTCAGTGGGATATGAGCTTGAATTGGTAAAATGGGGTTTTATTGAAGAAGCACCTGGAAGGTAATTGAGGACAGTACATTTAAAGTATGCATAAGGGCAATATGGTACTACCTTTGGTACTCAACAAAAGATGTGCTTTAGTGCTAGCAGGCTGGCAGTGCATTTTGAACATTCAAGGAAGTTTCTTTTATTGTGTTAAATTACTGGTGGTGGAAAAATGTAGGTGGTACTTCAAAAGATGCTAGATTGTTTTTAGAGATTTAAAATCACATATGCAATAGCAGACACACATGGACATTTTATACTGCTCTCACAACTGTGTTGTCTGGAAAAAAAAAAAAGCTTAGGAAGTGTACACCATGACCTAATCCATATCTTTCATGTAATATTTATGTAATTGCATAATTTAAAATTTTTATCATCCCTTTTAAATAATTTGTAAAATAAATTAAGAAATTTTGCTTAATGGTAAGCGCTATGTGTTTGAGAAATGATATTCGAAATAAACTTGTTTCTCGTAGAGTAGAAATACTATTGGATATAGTAGAAAAACAATGGCTATTACTAGATAATTAAAACTGAAGAAAGAACTTCCCTTAAAAAGATTTGAATTAAATGACCCTGGAGAAGTGTTCTTTTCCATTTATAGCTTTTATTTCTGTTTCTTCATTATGCAAGACATGGAGACAAAATTTTACCTAGCATAAATGAATAATATAAAGGAGGAATCAACGGACTAGAAATATCCTTCCAAGGTCAATCCAATGAATGGTCCCTATATTGTATGACTATTAATTTTTAGGCAGAAGCAGATAAACCATCATTTTTTATAAGCAACACATCTGTTATATAGGTTAAAATCAATCTCAAATGAAAATTATCCTACAAAAATATTTTTAACTTCTAAATATATTTCTTCAATCTCCAGTGTCTTTGGACCACCCAACTGAATGTTAAATGTTTCCATTCTTCTTTTCTTTTTCTTTTACCAAGTCCACTATGGAGGTGTGTGGCTATGCATGCATATGCCATGGTTCTCCTTTGCTAAAGTCTGATATGGAGAAAATTATTTTTCTAAGGAGAAAAAAATTTTCCTTCTTGGGAATTACCTGGCTTTGCTGGATACTTTGATATTCTTATTGAGGGGTGTGCATGGGAGGTCCATCAAAAGGTACCTTTGAGTGAGAATAGTGGTAACTGGACAGTTTTCTAAAATGAATGGCTTCTATAATGCAGTGTTTTAGTTTTTCTTAGAAGGCAAGCTTGGAAAGAGAGCGGAATTGCATTTAAATAAAACCGTGTTAAGAAAGGGAGGGGAGAAGAGTGATGAGATGGCTAGTTTCAGATAAGAGCATAATTTTGAAGAGTACTGATACCAGATAACAATGTTGATTATAATCTTCTCCTTGGTAGTCCCCCTCCATTTTCCAGCCTTGTAAATCTTAGTAAAATTGACTTCACCTGCTCTGGTATTGTGTGGGTGGACCTGCCTTGAGGATGGGCGTTGGGGAAAGAGCAGAGGCTTCTTGATGTAATAACCTCTGGGTGGCTCACAAGCATAAGGACACATACACATTCACAGACATGCACACACGCAGACCTGTGCATACATGCACACAAATGTATATCGCCATGTAAAAAGCACCTGTCAGCTTAAGCCATTTCCACACTGACCGGGCAAGGTCGGTTCAGGTAAAACTTAAACGGGTTTTGAATCACTGTGATTGTACTCATGGTAGAAAATAGAACTTTAAGAGCATTCATAAACTAATTTGGCCCTTGGGAAATGGATAGAAAATTCAGAACTTTTGGTACTTTCAGGGCCACACAGCCTGTGATTATAATCATTCAGAAATTTTCCATCATTTATCTTGTTTTCTTTTGCCAGAGGTTATTTTGTACTTTGGGGATATTAAGAATCAAAACTATGCATTTATATGGATAAAGGACTTCATTCTAATTCATATTCATAACTCAAGAAACTCCATGTCAGAGTTGTTGAATTACTGCTTTTCATCATGTCTCCCTCTGCACAGTTTAGCTGGATTGGATGTTCTCTAAGACCTATTCTAGTTCAGAAAATATTAGTTATTATAGGACCTCTTAGTATTATGTGTAGATGCTAATATCCAGTGGCATAAAAAGGATTCTGCTGGTAAGGAAAAAGATGGAGCAGTGATGGTTTGGCAGGTAACCAACAGTATAGGTCACCAAGGCAAATCTGAATTTTTGTTGACTAAAACATAATTTCCTCTAATATTAAGTAGTTAGTTCTATAACAGTATGTAATTTAGCCTGCCTTCTGATTCAGGGATAGGATTTTTTTCTATAAACATTTATTTTTTGTTTCTGAGGCTCTTAACATTGTTAGAACAGGGAAAGCACACATCAATGCATGTGAAATTATTAACATAATTTTTATTGACTATTCTGAACTAAGAGAAGGAGATAGCTCGTTTGCACATTTCCCCTTTTCTACATCATTCCTAGGGCACATGTTAGAGGTTCTCCATGTACATGGTTGCTGGCTCTTTCTCCTTTATATTAGCTGTTCACATTACCCATGGCCAAAACCTCAATTTCCTGTGTTCCCTTCCTCCTTCCACTTTCCCACCTTTTAAAACATATCCATATCCTTGGAGCCCTATTTGTACTTACGTGATAATGGTTTTATATGGGCTAGATTAACTGTGCTAATATTTACTTTGCTAATGTGTTGGACCTCTAAGGTAATTTAAGGCTTTAATCATTTCAAAAGTTCAACCCCTTTAAAAAGCTCTTCAGGAATGCTGTGAGTTTACACATCTTGATGGAATGGCCATTTTGGCTTCCCTATCACACTCACAGAAGCAGGTGGCTACAAGAAATGTTGGTTGGCCTGTATGACTCCACTGTCTGGAATCTGTTCATTATGTCAGCCTGATCTCTCATCTTACGCCATCTCTCATTCCCTCATCAAACTCACATTGCAAATTGCTGGTTTCTGCAGCCATTTTCTCCACCCTGTTTCCTGTGTCATCTTGAGTGATTCATATGTGACTTCAATATTTTTAGAGATGCCCCACCCAACACCCTGAACTCATTATTTCTTGACCTCCTCTGCTGCTCAGGCCTTTTAACTCCTTTGGATCTCAGTGATCTACTACCAGTGCTATACCCCAGTGCTACCTTGTCTTCCCCAGAAACTCCTCAACTCTCTTAATTACATTTCATAATCATACTGTCTTAATCTGAGTTCCTGCTTCTTCCAACTATCCCTCTTCTTTACTTCTAGCAAACTAACTCTTTGGCTTCATAAAGAATCTAAAACCTTAGGAAAAGGGCAAAGACTCAAGTCTCTGAGCCCCTCTATGACCCTGCTTCTTTATCCTCTGCCCCACCTCTTCCATCCAGTCTGCATTCTGTGGTTTATCTCACCAACTAATCTCTCTACTATCATCACACTCAAGCTCTGAGCTCCTCTCCTGGAGGAATCTAAAATTTTGTCTCTTGAAATTCCACACCTACATACCTAAGCCTGCCAAATAAAGTTATATCATTGCCATCAGCATTGTAAAGTGGTTAAGAGCATGGACTCTGGAGCCTGACCACCAAAGCTCAGTTCCTGGCTCCTCCACTTACTAGCTGGGTGCCCTTAGCAAAACAGCGTGACCACTTTGTGCCTCATTTTCTTCATCTGTAAGAAGGTAATGATAACTGAACACATCTCATAGAGATGCTATGATGAATAAATGAGCTAATATTTATAAGGTGCTTAGAGAGGTATGTAACTGTTAAATAAACAAGTATTCTACTTCTCCCTTGTAGTTTTTATTCCATTTTTAATAACAGCTATTTCAAAACTTCACTCTCTTTAATTCTCCAAAAAGCTCACTCTCCATCACTTCAACAGATGATCTGACCTCATTCCCAGAGTACATATAGGACAGTAGGTGTGAATTCCTTTAAATTATCTTACCCTAGAAATTTAACTACATTGGTGCATTTATATCTCTTTCCAATCTAAAAGAAAGAAATCACCTTCTAAAATTAAGTTCCTCCCTTCAAATAACTAACCTTTTCTGTGTATATTTAACTTTTCTCTGTCTACTTGTTCCTTTCTTTAACCAGTAAACATGTTTTAATTCCCATGCATTCCCCTCAAAAAATAACCAAAAATCCTTCTTCAACTCTACATTTCCTTTTAGCTATTTTCCCATCTTCATCTTTCTCTTCATCAGATGCCTACATTTCCTGTTTCTACGTTTACCTCTTTCATGACTATGTTACTCAGAAATGATAGTAATTGTAAGAAGGTCTAATATTAAAATCAAGTGGGAATAAACTTCAAGGGATCAAAACTTTAGAACTTGGCTTTTTCCCAACCTTAACCAGACATAGATATTCATGATCTTGAATGCTCGTATATTTATATAATGGCTTTCCTGCTCTTTTGTTCTACCATAAAGAATTAATTGTTATCATTTGACTACCCCTGCTATTTCCTGTTTCCCTCTTCTAAAAGGAATTAGCCCTACAGACTCCCACTACAATCAAGGCTTCACTCTTCACCATTCCACCACAATTATTGTCAAGGTCAGCAATAACATCTCCATTTCCAAATCCAGAGGTCAATTCTCAGTGTTCATCTTAATCAACTTCTCAGGAAGTTGGCAGAATTTACCATTTCCTCTTCTTTAAAACCTTTTTTTTTCAGTTGCCTTCTGGATACCACTTTCAGTTCTCTTCCTACCTTGCTAGTAGATCTTTCTTAGCCTCCTCTGATGGATGCTTCTCAATTATCTGCCTCTAAAATGTGAAGTACCCCAAGACACTATCCTTAGATAGCTCTTCTTAACATTCTTCACCAATTCCCCCATGGTGGTCCCAGCTAATTTTTGAGCTTTAGATACCACCTATATGCTGATGACTCCTAAACTTACGTGCTAGTCCACATTTTCCCCTTGAACTCTATACTCATATATCCAAATGCTTACTCAATATATCCACTTAGATGTCTAACAGGCTTTTCAAACTTAACACACTGAACAAACTTTTATTTCTCCCAGAACTCCTCCACCTTTAATCTTCTTCATTTCAGTCACAGAGAGTGTATGAATTTAATAGTTTATACTGGTAAAAGAATGAAAGCCGGTGAAGGAGACTGGGAAGTAGTAAAATGTAAGATCAAGAAAGAAATGTGAGGCATAATCAATCCTGACAAGAGGTATAAAGATACCTATAAAATTAGGGCTGAAAGGATCCACTAGACTTGACATTTTAGAAGTCATTGATGACTACTGCCTTAATAGGCTTAGAATAGCTTACTTGGGAAATAGGAAGAAGGCTGACCAGAATCATATAGAAAAAATGGCTGTCTGATATTAATGATGCCAAACACACACACACACCCTTACAATATTTAAGCCAAACTTTCATTCAGAGTTCCACCTTTGTACTGTAATTTCTATTTTTTTTTTTTTTGATGTGGACCATTTTAAAAGTCTTTTTTGAATTCGTTACAATATTGCTTCTGTTTTACATTTTGGTTTTTCAGCCACGAGGCGCGTGGGATCTTAGCTCCCCGACCGGGGATTGAACCCATACCCCCTGCACTGGAAGGCAAAGTCTTAACCACTGGACCGCCAGGGAAGTCCCTGTATTGTATTTCTGACTGCTTGGGGCTACATCTCTTATATGTATAAGTACCTCATATCTAATATGTCCAATAATGAACTCATTTCCTTTCTTCTCTGTTCTCCTTACTCTCAAACAAATTAATGCCTAATCATTCTAAATTCTCTATCATATTGAATGACACCAATACCTATCCATTACCTAAAGTACAAAGCAAACCTGGGGATCATTCTATTTCTTCCTCCCCACCCACTTCTAATCTGTCAAATCTGATTGCAGCCCTTATCTCCAGTGGTCTAACTCAAGTCTTTATAAACCTCTGTCCTCCAACCCCTACCACCAAACTATTAAGTCTCCTACCTGGTTCCCTTGCCTGAGGCTTTCCCATGCCCTATTCTTTCAACTGTATAGTTACAGTTATCTTTCAGTAAAGCACTTTAGTTAAAAACTGAAAGCTGCTTCCAACTTCACACTGGCAGTAATACACTCCCTTAAAATAGCACACCAAGGCCTTTAAAATTTGGCTCTCACCTACCATTTCAACCTCAGTTTATGACAGTTCCTCACTTGCCTTAACATAATCAAACTGAAAAATACACTGCATGGGGTCAGACACATACTTCCCACACGTCTATCTCTGGAATACCTAGAGCTTTCAAAGTTCAAATAAGTTTTTATCCTTAAATTATAAATACAATTTTTAAAAGTTTGAAAAATAAAAGAAAAAAATTTAGCCATAATATTGTCATTTAACAGAACATCTTTGTTTCCCTCCTAACGTTCCTCTCTGAAAGTACATATTTGTAAACATAATTTTCTTAAGATTCTCACATATTTTATTTAGCTATTCCTTGTTAGGTTGCAGAAAAGAAATATCAAAAATTATAAAATTTATTTTGATAAAAAGAAATAAATGGGGCTTCCCTGGTGGCGCAGTGGTTGAGAGTCCGCCTGCCGATGCAGGGGACACGGGGTCATGCCCCGATCCACGAAGATCCCACATGCCGTGGAGCGGCTGGGCCCGTTAGCCATGGCTGCTGAGCCTGCGTGTCCGGAGCCTGTGCTCCGCAACGGGAGAGGCCACAACAGTGAGAGGCCCGCATACCACAAAAAAAAGAGAGAAAGAAATGAAAGAAAAAAGAGGAAAAAAAACAAGGGTGGGGACAGAATCGAACCATGAATAAAGTTTAAGATGCATTCCATGATGACCTACTCATCTACCATGAGTGAGCCACACATTTGGCTTTCAATTTTCTAGCTGCCAATGTGAAAAGAGAAACTCTGTCAGTTATCTAACTCCCAGTGCCCGTGAGATTAACCAAAAATGTCCTGGTAATTTTTAACTCTTCTTGGAACAAATATTGTGAAAAGATATTTCTCCTGAGGTTCTCCTGAAGGGAATACAGGGTGATATACTTAACAACCTGTGGGAAGATTCTTTATTGGAGATGGCACATCTCATTTCATGTCACTGCTCAAATCAAGAATCAGTATAGGCAGATGCCATTGCACAAATCATAGAGTAATTCTGTAAAAACCATCTTCTTGGAAATCATTTGATACTATCAAGGCACCCAGCTCTTTGCTGGTCTGCTTTAAATCATGAGTAAATATAATATATTGAAATACTGACATATCATATATGTTAGTCACAGTAGTGACTGAAGTTTATCCTTCAGAAAAACTTTCTGAATATTGTTTCTCTTCAAGATAGAGTTTAAAATAGTTCTTAGGTGAAATCTTAAAACGTCATGTCCCATACTGGGCAGTTGAAGCTTGCTTGAAAGACCAGATTTTAGGTTGAGAAGCAAAAACTCCCTCTTTTTGATCAGGAACATTGTTCCCTTTGAGAAAGTCCTCTGAGTGCAAGAATGTGGCTGGGCCAGGGATGTTACAGTCTTGGGCTTTTGCATCTAATAAAGAACAGAATGTTATCCTAGAAGGACTCAAACATAACCTGAATAACATACTTGTTTGCAGAGATTCTCACTGTGTCCAACCTTGAGTCCTCTCCAGAAATATGGATAGGTGGAGCTACAGATTTTGGGCCAGAAGTATCAACTTTACTTCTGTAATATTACATGCTAGTAAGAAACCTGAATACTCAAATCTTTGTTTTTACATTCTCTGAGTTTTTCAGAAGATTTGGTGAGATAAAAACAATTTTTCTACCTTTGCCTTTGTGTTTGCAGGAGTGTTGAGTTAGGGATTCTCGACCCTCAATAATTCTGTCACTAAGATGGCTGACCTTAAGCAGGCTTCTTAAAATTTCTGAGCTTAGTTTTCCTCCCTTGTGAAATGAGGGAGTCTTAGTAGGTAATCGCCTCCCTTGAATTCCCTCTGCCCATCAGCTGTAAGTGAAGAATCCCCTCGGTTTGATGACAGTAAGTGGTTGCTAATGTTTCTCTAACAGCAGACCTGGAGTATCTAAGACAGTCACACATCTTGACTAAGAGCATGGGCTTTGCAGGGGAAAAGTCCTGGTTCCACTCTGCCCCTTACTAGTATGTGGCCTGGGGCAAGTATTAACCTCTCTGAAGCTCAGTTTCCCTTCTGTAAAGTGAAAGTAATATAAGCTCTTATAGAGTTGTACTAAATGAGACAGTATAAATCCAGGTATAAATACTGTGTCCGGAACAAAGCAAGTGCTCAATCAAAGCTATCCATTTTTAATATTATTACCCTGGGTCCACTGAAATAATTGCTCTTCTAACAGCATTTCTCCAAGTTGAATATCAGCACTAGTGTAATTACAGTTACAGTGTTTAAAGGTTTTAATTACAGTGTTTAAAGGTTTTAAGGTGCCAACTTGAGTTGACTTGTTTTAGAAAAAAATTGGAAAGACGTAGGCTCAGGGAAATTTTTAAAAATTAAGCGAAACAACCTGTGTGCTGACCTTTACCCTGTAGTTCTTTTATTTAATAACCGTCTGTTAGCAAACACCACTTTAAGCTGTTTGATTAGTCCTAATGTAATCCAGGCCAAATATGCTACCTAACAGCAATAATAAACTTTTTCGCCTCAAAGAAATTTTAATGGCATTTGCTTTACTTTTCTGTTTGTTTTGAAACAAGACTGTGAAGAAGTTCTTAGTTTGGGGTTCCCATCAATAGATGTTTAGTCCTTTTAACTTTTGATCATATGTAGATTATATTTCAATACAACTAAGTACAATAAAATCATTCTTAGATAGCAGAGATAAGCTTTGAAGGCTAAGTACTTATTTTATAATTTTAAAGCAATTGTTTACCCACAAAAGAAAAGGAAAAAAATTCCCCCAAATGTGGGAAACCGGAGTTCTTTGCTGTGCTCTTAACTACAGCAGGAAATACGTGTTTGTTTATTATGACCCTAGTGCTTCCATAGCCAGATTAACATTCAAACACAGAGTTTTTATTCCTCTTAACCAACAATTGTCACCCTGACTGTGGAAACTGATAATTTGCAGGGAGTTCAAGAAGAATACTTGTATAATTACATCCACTAGAGCCTGGCTTGTACCCACAACTTGGCGATAAATTCTTTGTGAACAGAGAACACTTCTAAGAGTAGGTCCCCCTACAGGGTGTATTAATTAACACGCGGTAATGTGCTGGGTCAACCTTTGTCAAACATGACTTTCAAGGACTATCAAATTTTATAGCAAAAGAGTTCAGAATTACCATTATATGTTAAGGAAGTCTCGTTGATTCTAGGTTTTTCCTCATTCATGAGATGTGAGCCTCAACTGATTTGTAACCGGTTGTGAAAGAGTAATCACTTGTATTGCTGCTAGAAAGTTCTCTGCAGGATAAAAGGTGAGTAATATGTTTTATAGATAGATAAATAAGACTCTACACTGATGCTTAAGTCCTGAATACCTGCATGTTAAAACCCCAAATTTATCAAGCCATTGTAGAGACATATTAATTCAATTTTAAAAGTTCTTAGGGGGCTTCCCTGGTGGCGCAGTGGTTGAGAGTCCGCCTGCTGATGCAGGGGACACGGGTTCGTGCCCCAGTCTGGGAGGATCCCACATGCTGCGGAGCGGCTGGGCCTGTGAGCCATGGCCGCTGGGCCTGTGCGTCTGGAGTCTATGCCCCGCAACGGGAGAGGGCACAACAGTGAGAGGCCCGTGTACCGCAAAAAAAAAAAAAAAAAAAAAA
>NW_020172316.1:3967903-3973069 GCF_003031525.2 Neophocaena asiaeorientalis asiaeorientalis | reverse complement strand
CCAAAAAAAAAAAAAAAAAAAAAAAAAAGTTCTTAGGAACTAGCTTATTATTTTCTGTCTCTATAGCTGTTATTTCCTTCAATATTTTATTACTGGATTAACTCTCATAGAACTTCACTTATTTTAAAAGCAATTTTAAAGGATTGCTTACTGAATTTATACACAACTTTATTTTCTTAATACACAACTTTCTAAAAATTGCTTATAATCATTATTTGTTTGCCAAAATGATTTAATCAGAGGAAAGAGATTATTAAGTGGATACATCTTATAGCTTCTGAATTAAGGGAGACACAAAGGGGGATTTAAAACTGTCACTAAGCTCTAAGGGATCTACTGGCCCTGCCCACCAATACAGTGCTGGTGGAAATTGAGTGTCCTTGTTTTGACGGCCTACCTGCTCAATCTTGTACTTTTTGGTTAGTGGTGGTAAGGAAAGTTGGTGGAGCTGAATGTAAAGAATAGCCAAAAATGGTTTAGCAGAATCCTGTCTGAATCTGGCAGAAAACCCGCTTTCTCCCCATTTTGTCCACCCTCAAACTTGCCAAGCCTTGTTCACTTTGGCTTTATTTTAAAAATGCATTTCTGGTGAGTGAGGAAAGGTTTTGTACTGTGTTTTCAATGACTCACCCAAAATAACTCCATTCAACTTGTAAACGGTCCTGTTCTGAATGCAGATTGTGTTTGTTCTGAGATGGGCATGAAGGGGCTGCAGAATGGAGATTAGAGAGGGGAAATGTGGTGGGATAGGCCAGTGCAGTTTATATTTATTCAGGTTCAGGAACACATCAGAATTACTTTTTAAAAAGACATTGTGTCTGTGTGTGTGTGGTGTGTGTGTGGTGTGTTTTAAAAAGACATTTATGAGGTCTGTACCCTTTAAAGCTTTTAAAGATACATCGTATTACATAGATACGTGGTTCATCTAGTTACCAACCTTTTTTCTGATCCTCATAAAATGTGGAAGGGGAGATTTACATGTAAATATATAATTCCAAATATATGCATAGTGAAATCATTTTTTTACAGTTCTAAATGCCTTCAAATAGGAAGAATCATATAGGTAACATAAGAGCTAGAAATTAATCTTAAATTAGGAAAAAAACGTGTATCAATAAATGGATCATATAAAAGTAGTGTTAAAACTCGAAAATGCAATAATGACTCCCTCTTGTTTTGTTGTGTACCGCAGAAAAATGTTTTATATCAAGTGGCATAGATTGAGCATCTGATATCAATAAATATACCTTTTCCAAAGCTTTTATGATTCAAAATATCAGAGACCTTTAAAAACAATATTTTAGGGCAAGACTGAAAAGAAAATGAAGAAAAGGACTGATCTAAACATGAGCATTAAAGCTTCACAGATGAATTAAAAACATTTTGGCTTTCCCATGTGTTACTATGTCCAGTTATGAGGATTTCAAAACCTCCTTTGAGTTGTGTCATGAATTTATGAAACAGACCAAATAAAGCTTATTCTGTTATATAATCTTGCTTCACCCATTGTTGATGAAGAATAGATGAGCCATTCTTACCTGTTGCTCAGAAACACCAGAGAATTGAGCCACTGAAAAGAAAACAAGCAGTCTAACAACGTTTTACCATGGGGAGGGTAAATTTAGCACTATGTGGCAAACTGAAGAAACTGTGATCTGGGAACGGTGAAATGAATGATAAACGACAAGTTTTAGCATACACAAAATCAGAAAGTATATAAACTTACCCAGATTATGTAAATAATTTGCAAGGCAAAGTTCCAGTGGTATTAACACCTGCTTCTTCCGTTGTGTACCTGGGAGAATGAAGGAAATCAAAATAGATGGTTTAGCTATGTTAATGCTTACTTATGAGGACAATGAACTAGTATAATAAGAGTTTTTGCTAATGTGGAAAAACCCAAAAGTATAGGTAATAGGTTTATAGACCTTAAATATTTAATTTTATTACTTTAAAATATACACAATAACCAGAAATATTTTAATGGTTAATAATGACAAAGAAATATATCAAAAAATCAGTCTAAGTCAGACTAACCACCTTTCCTTGTAGTTCAATTACATGATTTGTAAATAAACCTTTGAAAGTTTTTGAAGAATTCATTCATTCAGTAACATTTCCCTTTTATCTTCTTTTATCCTATTGTAAATCATCCCACTGGTATCCCTGGAAATGTTAACAGTTATGTTGAGGGGGCCCAAAACATTACATGTCGAAATGAATTTTAGAAATGCTGGGTTAAGCAAAGTTAAACAGTTTTATTTAAAAAAAATAAATCTTGAAAACTTCGCAAGTCTTCAACATTCACTGCGACTGGGATGGGCTTGGGGGAGGCGAAAATATGCAGAGTTTACCAAACTTACTTTATACAGAATTCTTTCCTCCAGGCAATTCTATTATTAAGACAAAAGGGATCTGGGAGGTGTAAGGTAAATAGAATGGCAGATTAAATAAGAAGTGTAGCATTTCATATTTCAATTTGGTAAACTGCAGCACTATACCACTCTCTGATCGGATTCCTAATTACTAAGATTTTGATGCTAAAAATTTTAATTATGTAAATACTAAAGAAACAATACCTTAACTAGAACCAAAATGCCTTAGCTTACCTAGTAGTAAATCTTGTTTTGTAATTTGGAGGCATGTGTTAAGGCCTAGAAAAGCAAAAAATAAGTAATTAATTAAACTGAGCATAATGTTTCACTTTTGATATATGCTTTTAACATTTAAAATTGCCTAATTTAACTAGTCTGTGTTCTGTCCTAGCCTGAATTTACGCCATTTAAAAAATTCAGCTGCATAAGCATGAAGACAGATGCCATTTACTATAAGAATAATCCCCCCATATAAAATTAACTGATTCTTGTCTGCTGCAATATAATAATGCCAAGAGCTATACTGAGCAACCACTTTATTTCATATAATCCTCACATCACCTTGGGAAGGGAGTTATCATGATTGCAACTTCACAGATGAGGAATGTGATAGCCAGAGATATTAGCTGTCTTACCCTAGGCCACACAACTAGAAAGAGACAGAAACAGATTTCAAACTTCAGTCTGACACCAAAGACCCTACTGTTCCCACTACATCATGCTGGATGGGATTATCCACATCTAACATAAATGTATTTCTTCCTCCACCTTGTAGGCTTTAGTAACTCAGACGTTATTCTTTATGTAGAACTTCTGCAACGTTGATTGGCAGTGGGTCTACAATACAGTACTTGTTTAGAAAAAAAAATCCTTCCAGAAGCAAGCAAACAACTAGACTCCTAGTATGGCATTCATTTCTGAATAAATTAAACACCTTGGGCAGTTTTCTAAAATCTCTAAGTTGAGAATACAATTAAAACCCCTTATTTTTCAAAATAGCTTGCTGTTTCAAGGATTTCCTTCTTTATTAGCTCTGTATCCTCAACGTTTTACATTAAAATTATCATTTAGAAGAAAACATATGATTGTGCTATTGGTGACTCAAGAATTGCTGTACTCTATTCTAAGGTTACCTGCTGGCAATTTTTCCCCCTTTCTTTATCATTTGACTTGGTGGTTTGCTTTTTAAATATAAAATGTGGTTCATTATTCTCAAAAATTCTTTATTGTCTTAAAGTATTTAAACAACAAAACTAAGTAAAAGGTAATAGGCCATAGAGAAACAACATAAAGCAAGTAAATATTTTATCCATTTGACAGTTCATTCTGAAGAATGTAAAGCATAGAAAATTTACCTCAAGAGAACTCAATGTTCCTTGTGGGATTAGCACTGTACTAAAAGTGTAAGGTGTGCAAGAATATAGAATAACGTTCTTTAGTCTCCATTTACCGTCTGCCTAGGAAGTCAAACATACCCTCAGAAGCCAGTCATATTATTTACAGCACAGTTCAGTCCCCCAAAAAATGAGACAGACATTCAGTTATATACCAGGGAATTGTGGAAAAGATGTGACCAGAGGTGGTGGAAAGATGTAGTCCAGGAAAAGTTCTGGATCAGCTGGATCTTGAAGATCATTAAGGTATTGGACAGAAAGAACAGGAATGAAATGAGAGGCTAGGATAGAGAGTTAGCAACAGCATGTGGAAATGATGGAACTGGGTAGGGTGGGGTCCATCAGGGCCCTGAATGAAACTGAAGACAGCATACTTTGTTCTCTGTGGCTTCTGACCAGCCCTTTCAGTGCCTTCTCTCCAGGTACCTCCCTCACTTGCTTTCCTGCTCACCTTTCCTACAGGCAGCTAGACACTGGCCTATTTTGAAGGACCATTAAACTGTTAGCTGCATTTTGCTATAGGACTCTTGAAGGCTGGAAAGCTTTTCAGATTCAAAGAAAAAATTTTTTAAGATTCAAAGAAAAAATAGTGAAACGTCAAGGCAATAAGATACCAGTATCCCTGTTCTAGCTCCCCCTCATATTTCACAGTATAAGGCCCAGAATGATATTATCATGGGTCTGGGAAGTTTGTCTGGATTTTGGATATGATGTTGAATAGGATTTTATAGTCTTTCTGCTAATACGATTTTAAAAATAACAAAAGGGACTGCTCAAACTCATTTTTAAAATGTTCTAAACCTTTACATCATTTGTATCTTGTAGCACCAAAATCCAAGCAAGTATTTCTACTTTTCCCCAGCTGTTCCTTGCTCTATTTTCCTTCACCTCTCTATGTCTAATTTCAATGTGGAATTTCCAAATTAAATCTTTCATACATAACACGACCACAATAAATAACTTTCTTAAGCGTGAAAGGAGCACTCCACGAAGCTTAGTCTTTTCCAGTTTTGGTATTTTGACAAGAAATACCAATTACGCGCCTCTTTCTCCCATCTTTCTCCACCATTTCTTGGACAGAATTCTTTGGACTCCTCGAAGAATAACTTCCAGCGAGCCCAAGCAGACACTCAGTTTGGACGCAGTGAAGAAGGGCGTTGAGTGAAACTTGGCCTTTCCACATTCCTTCTGTTTTTGGGGTGAGAGGAGAAGTTAATAAGCAAAGATTACTAACCAACAAGGAACCAAATTTCGCCTGCTCCGCCGGCCGCGGCGGGGTACGGGGGATAGGGGACAGAGGGCGGGTGGCAGGGGACAGAGGGCGGGGGACAGGGGTCGAGTCTTTCCACTCCGCGCTCGCCGCGCCCCGCCCCGCGCGCCCCCGGCCGGCCGGGGGC
>NW_020172316.1:3940043-3967513 GCF_003031525.2 Neophocaena asiaeorientalis asiaeorientalis | reverse complement strand
GCTGGCCCTCCGCCCCCTCCCTCCCCTTCCTTCCCTCCCTTCCTCCCTCCCGTCCCCTCCTCCTCCTCCTCCTCCTCCTCCTCCTCCTCCCCCCGCGCCCCCTCCAGCTCCCCGGGGCCCCCAGCCCGGCCGGGCGCTGACCGCAGGGGCTGGGGTCCCAGCCGCTGCCTTGTCTCTCACAGGCTCCGGTTGGGGTTGCGGAGCCCCCGGTGCAGCCATGGACCGGCCCCTGGTGGCGTCGGCGGAGGCGGAGGAGGAACTGGAGTGGCAAGTGGCGAGTCGCAGGAGGAAGGCCTGGGCCAAGTGCCGCGGCTCCTGGCAGGCGTCGGAGACGGAGGACCTGTCCACAGAAGCGACGACGCAGGACGAGGACGAGGACGACGAGGAAGACCTCTCTGGAGCGAAGCTGCCGGCGGCCGCGGGGAGAGGTCCGTGCGCCCCGCGGGGCAGCGGCGGGCGGGGAGCTCGGGGAAGTTTGGGCGGGCGGGGAAAAGTCTCGTGCGCTTTGGGCGACTGCTGTGAGTTCTGGAAGATCGTCCTGGGCTCGAGAGGCCGAGGGGAGAGGGGACACTTCCGACCTTTAAACGTGCGTGCTTGGTAAGGCGTCTCCAGCGTCGAGACACCCAGGTGCTATCATTTCCCTTCAGATGGTCTCTAAACCGTGTGGCTTAGGCTGCATTTTGCCCCCAGTAGATTTTCCTACCTGGGGGTATCCAGGATGACCCCACAGTCGGAGTCCTCCTGGGGTCGGTAACGAGCTGTCCCCTCGCTCTGCCCCGCAGGAAACGTGCCCAACGAGAAGATCGCGATATGGCTCAAGGACTGCCGGTGAGTCCTCGGTTGCGCCGCTCGCGTCCCGGGGAAAGATCAGCGCTGATGGGACGCCTGGGCGGAGTGACTCGGGCCGCCGTCCTTGCGGGTCCCTTGGACCTCGTAAGCCATAAACCGGAAAGTGAGGCGGCGGATAGCTTCCTCCTCTAAGCGATTAGAAATGGAAGTGCTGTGACCGCCGATTATTTGGTGACCATGTTGACTTCACAGTTATTAGGACTTCAGCTCCGGTGCGTGATGTTAGCATCAGAGATCAGAAACCTGAAACAGATAATCATGCCATGTTATTATGCTTGCCCTGTTTCTATTTGAAAGGATTGTCACATTTCAGACAGTATTTTATTTTGCTTTTGTTTTGACATGTGTATATCTGGCAGAAGAGTCATTTCCCTTTCAAATGTGTTTTAGATGAATGTAATTTACTTAACTACACTAACCGGGCTTTAACTTTATGTTGGTGCCTTAATTCTGTTTGGAGAGCTGTTAAAACTAGCTAACTACTTTGTTCTAGCTTACTTCTTGGACATGCATTTGTCAGATGGCCCTGGAATTCACAGAAGGGAAATAGAGCTTTGAAGACATTCAGGCTGCATAAATCTGTTTAATTACATGCTTTGGTAGCTGGTACAGAAATGTTTGATAAAGTACAGAGGAGATTAATCGTATCTTACTACAGTAAAATGTACTTGTTTCATATTTTAATTATTTTTTTCCAACTTATTTGCTACTTATAAAATCTCACGTGAAGAATGTTGGCTTTTTAACTTTTGTTAAGGTGTTTGCTTCTGTACATATTTTTTGCCATCTCAATTTGGGCTTTTCTTAATCTTTTGTCCAAGTACCAGAGTTTGAGAAGTCTTTTCTGGTGGGGAGAGAGAAATGATTCTTATATATGCCAGTTTATTTTTCTTTCTTAAAGACATAAAATATTGGCCATTACTCTGTTGCTATCCTGTTTTGGTGAATTGCCTGGAGCCTTACTGAACACTCTTTATTATAGAGCTCTTTAACCTTTATTGAGGATGTCATAGACCCTTCTGAGAGATGATGAAATACATGGACCTTTTCTCTAAAGATGCACAAAAAAATGTTTAAGAGCAAGAGAAGAATCATGTTATGTTTATTTTATGGTGTATGGGAGTTAAGATTATATAAGAGTTATATCAAGTAGACAGTAAATAAGTGCATCTTTTAAGATAAATGCAGTGGGCAAATGTTAACATTCACCAAGACACAAGATCTCTGAAAATTCCAGGAGTTTTGTTGCTAATCTTGATTTATGTAGGCAGATTCTATAGTCTGTTGCGGATTTCCTACATAGGTTTCTTTCTTGTTCCCTACAGCTTCACCTATTCTGTACGAAAGGGACATTCATTTGTACTCTGGAGAGCTAGAACAAAGTCTTTTATTGTTAGCTTTATTATCACAGATTTGACTGCTAGGATATATGCAAGGTTTTTTTTTTCTATAACAATTTAGGGTCCTTCCCAGAGTCAGGCATCTGTCTACTTTGTATATTATGTGCAAATGATCTGAAAACAGCATCCGCCCCCAACCCCCCTGATAAATTCTCAAATATTCTTTGTTTTCTTATTGCTTTCCATATCCTGAATAAAGATACCATGTTGTTTTTCCTTAAAGGGAGTCTTTATTTTGGTAATTTTTTTTTTGTGTGTGTGGCTAAGCTGAAACAAATTGCTTGAATAAGTAGCATCTAAGAAGGGATAGAGTTTTTGATAAGATTTGTAAGAGGGCAATTATAAGAGTGAAAGACTTGTTTTTGAAGGAGAATGCCAGTTATATTCTGCTCATTTGCCATTTTCTGTTGGTGCCCAGGCCAGTTGAGACATTTACAGAAGGAGTAATGCAATGTTTTGTCCTACTAAAGTAACCACCAGGGAAGAGGAATGACTTTTTTGAGGGCATAAAGTATAGTTTTATTACAATATATGCAAAAACTTTGAGGTTTTATTATCTTTATGGTCATGGCTTATTCTTTTTCATTTCAAAAGCACTAATTTTTAAAGAACTGCCATTGCTTGTATATTTGTTTGTAGAAACTTTTAACATTTAAGTGGCATTTCAGTAATATTTCTTTGAAACTGATATTTTTATGATTGATCCCATTTCTGATGTGAATTTATAACAGGTATAAATTGTTGCTGACGCAAGGCTTATAACACAAAGTAGAACTTTCATAATGAAACAACCTGTTTCTTAACTTAGTTTTGAGAAAGAAATGAAAAACATTTTGCATTAAAAAGATTTCTAAGTTATCTGTGTTTGAACAACAAGAATGTGAAAGAATTTTAGTAATGGCTAGTTCTTAGGGTTGATTCTCAAGCCAAATTTTTAGTAATTTTCTTTTCAGAGTTAAATGAAGAATACATGTATTTTTTTTAGTTTAAAAGCCTAAAATTCCAAACTTCTCCATTGTATCAGAAAAGATAATAGTTGGGGTAAGGGAGGCATTGAGTGGTGCTCTAAAATGCTTGATGGGATTTGAGAAAACTGTTGAGCCTTATTTCTGACTATACTCTGACTTTTTAATTTTATTGAGATAAAGATTTGTTTTTTCTTAATTCTCTTTCCTGTTTCTGGGGAAGGGATTGAGGGGAGCAGACATTTTCTTAAGACCTGTTGTCATTCTCTTTTCTTTTTCTGTTTTTGTGAAGAAAATGCCAATTCATATCATTTGTAATTGCCATTCTTGCTCTTAATTGCTGGCAGATCAGACGTGTGATTAAATCATTCCTGGTGATCTGACTTGATGATAGGTATTTGCTTAGTAGGATATTACTTATGTAATTCACTTGCATTCCATGTGCATTTGGGAGGAAAATTCAACTGTGATTAGAAGCTTGCTTAGCTATAACCCTTTAAAGTGTAAGGCTGTGCAGTGACAGCTTTCCAGACAGCTTTTCAAGACTAAGGTTTATATGTTTGTGTGGTTTCAGTACCCCTTTGGGAGCCTCACTGGATGAGCAAAGCAGTAGTACACTCAAGGGTAAGAGAAAGTTGCCTTTCTAAATCTGTTCTTTATGAGGGTCCTACTTTATATGTCCTCTGAGTGAAAGAGTGTGTGTGTGTGTATAAATTATAAAAGTGATGTTCATGTTTATAAAATATGGTGTTTTAAGATAAAAGCCTAAAGGGAGAAACCTTGTCATGAACCATAAAACAGTGATGAGTTTAAACAAATTACCAAACCTTTCCACAATATGAAACTCGTTTCTTTTTATTGTCCAATTAGATATTATAAAGACTAATTAAATACAGAAATATGATATGTAAACATAAGGAAAATATATGTTGAGTGAATCAGGTGAGCTTTAGTGTAGCATTTAGTGTAGCATTTCTTTGCTTACATTAACCGAGATTGCCACACCTGTGCAAGGCAAAATTCTGAAGTTCAAAGTACAACAAGAATGTGCAGGTAGTGGCAAGGCATATGAAAAACATTTATAATATCAGGAAAATCTGGCTTGAGCTCCTGACTTAATATAAGGGGGTAAAAGGAATGATTGTGCTGGGATCTGGTTTTCCATGAAACTGTTGGGTAAGATACATTATCTAACTGAACATCTTAGAGGCTTATTAAGTATAAAATAGCCTGTAGATTGGGGCTTCTAATAACTTTACCTGGCTGCAAATCATGGTTTCCTTTACGATAAAGTGAAAACTTATATTTCCTTCCTGAAATTATATAATCAGAATAACCTGTGAGTACATTCAGGTCTGAAATGCTTTACTGTGTCCTATATTTTGCTTGGTCAGTTTGTTTTAATTAAAACAGTGATTTTCTGTGGGGGTCAGGAAGAACAGAATACCAGCATGAATCTTCTAATGTTTCTTTCAGGTGTGCTTGTGAGAAATGGAGGAAGTTTTGAGGATGATTTGTCCTTGGGAGCTGAAGGTATGTTTGGAAGAACTGTACCTTCATATCGTTTTAAAATTTAAAAAAAAAGAGAGAGAGAGAGAGAAAGTCACGTGCTTTCATGTTTATGATCCTCAGAGCTAAATTTAAAGTTCTTGAAAGTGGCTCAGACACATTTTACAGAACCTTTTATGTGTTAATAATCTAGTAAGAGCCTATAGGAGACCTGTAGGAATGGCTCTGGAAAACCATTGTGCAATGTCCAAAGGTCTTCCTTGGACTCTGTAGCTTACAGGAACTATTTGGGGGCAAACAATGGTCATACAACTGAGGGAAGAATTGTCCCTCAAAAGGAAGGAAACTTAAATATTTATAGTGAGAAAACTAAAGTGAAGCTTATTTTAGTGTGAGGTAGCCTTATGTCAGACTTAACAGCTGCAGCTTGTCTTTCTCTTTGCATTTAAGTGTCTCCTGTCTTTCCCGCTTCCTCTTTTTCCAGATTTTTAGAAGATTAAAGGACAAAGACAAAATAGAGTTACGAGAAGTTAATTAGAAAGCATTATGCTGATGTCTGTTCAAGGCTGCATTAGGATTTTAAAAGTGTATTGTGCAATGTTTAAATTTTCACAGATTATATAATCTTTTCCTGTGGATTCATAATAAAGCTTTCCACAACGTAAAATTAAGAATTTTTTTATTGTTTTACTGGTATTTTAAAATTATTGGTAACCGTATAGCTGGGTTATTAATGTGGGCTTTTAAAAAAAAATTTATTTATTTATTTATTTTTGGCTGCATTGGGTCTTCATTGCTGTGCATGGGCTTTCTCTAGTTGCAGCAAGTGGGGGGCTACTCTTCGTTGCGGAGCGCAGGCTTCTCATCGCGGTGGCTTCTCTTGTTGCAGAGCACAGGCTCTAGGCGCGTGGGCTTCAGTAGTTGTGCACACGGGCTCAGTAGTTGTGGCTCGCAGGCTTTAGAGCGCAGTCTCCATAGTTGTGGCACACGGGCTTAGTTGCTTCACGGCATGTGGGATCTTCCTGGACCAGGGCTCAAACCCGTGTTGCCTACAGTGGCAGGCAGATTCTTAACCACTGTGCCACCAGGGAAGTCCCAATGTGTGCTTTTTATTAAAAAAAAGAATTAAGAATTTTATTAAATCTTTTTGAATTGTAAGTTGATGAATAGTGAATTTATCCACTGAATTTAATATCCTTGGTCTTTTGCAGTTTGAAGTCAATCTGTATGATAAGAATACTTATTTAGAGCCTTCTAACACTGAAAACTCTAGAATGTGTATATGTTAGTTTTTATATTTCTGTTAATATGCTTTTAAGGAATAAACTCTATAAAATAAACTCAAACTTACTGCTTCCCAATCAGGATAGTTGAACATACTGTTAACCCCTTATTAAAATTCATTTTATTGTTATTGTAAATAGCACTTTTGATATCTGCCTTAGTAGTTTCAATATAGAATTGTTTCTAAAAACTTCATTTTTTTAGAGCAGTTTTGTTCACAGAAAAATTGAGGGGAAGGTACAGAGATTTCCAACATACTTTCTGCCCCACACGTGCACAGCCTCCCCCATTGTCAACATCCCTCACCAGAATAGTACATTTGTTACAATTGATGAAACTAGGATAAGGCATCATAGTTACCCAAAGTCCATAGTGTATGCTAGGGTTTACTCTTGGTCTTATACATTCTATGGGTTTAGACAAATGTGTAATGACACGTATCCATCATTATGCTATCATACAGCGTATTTTCACTGCCCTAAAAATCCTCCGTGCTCTGCCTGTTCATCCATAGTGAATGATTTTATTGGAAGCCAGACCCAAAAAGAAAGTCTCAGAGAAGAGTGGAGCTATTATGTTGTTTTACTGAAAATTGTTTCAAGATTATTTTCATTCATTCATTATTTTCATTGCATTCATTCATCAACCTTTCTGGTTGATAAGAAATTGCCATGACTCTGCAGATCAGAAATGAAAAAAGAAAAAAGTCTGTGTGCTGAAAAAGATGTGTTTTTAATTAATTTCATTCTTTATGTTTGTCTATAAAATTTAAATGCAGTAAATTTAACCCACTGTAAACTTAACGTTAACAACATTTATTTGTTTAGAACTTGTAAGTCTAGGATAAACTTGAAAGGCAACTTTTAAAAGAAAACTTATGTTGAAATGAGTAGGAATTTTCAAAGTAGGTACATGAAAAATTGGTTGTAACTGGAGTGAATTATCAGCCTTAAAAAAACCACATGTTAGGAATAGATATTGCCACACTTAAGTAATGCTAAATCATGTTTTTGCTTTTGAGGTATTCTTTATTAACAGTTTTTAAATTTAGTAATTAGAAGCACATATACCACGTATCTTCTTACTACTTATTTCAAACTGTTAAATTTAATTGGTTATTTATATATCTTTTTATATTAAACATTCAGTGGAGGTAGTTTTATGTTGCTAACAAACAAAACCTAAAACACCCTCCAAAAGCTGCTGAATCTGTTCTTATCTATCTGTATATTACCTTTAATGGTGCAGATTTAATGAACCAGGACAAGAGTCTGGCATATTAGGCATTTAGCTATAATAATGTGGTTAATTTACTTTCTTGTTGATTGTATCATAGTAGTTACTGTCCTACTAACAGTTGTGCTTTGCATATATTCTTTTTACCTTTAGCCAACCACCTCCATGAAACTGATGCTCAAATTGAAAACTGGTACGTAGCTGTTTGTTTTTTTCCTTTCTAAAAATGAAGAACAGTTATGGAAATAAAGTTTTATATAATCTAATTTTGTTTATAGCAATAATATCTTGGCCAAAGAGAGAAGACTACAGTTTCATCAGAAGGGGAGAAGTATGAATTCCACTGGATCCGGGAAAAGTAGTGGAACAGTCTCAAGGTAACTTATTCTGGATTTATACTGCAACTACATTGTGTTGTAGATGACCTACTCTTATCCCTTTTCAGCCTTGGATTTGGCTTGGTAGTATGAAGTCAGAAGGAATCCACAGTGTTTTGTGGATCAACATAACTGAGAGAAGAGAAGCGTCTTCTTTTTTTTTTTTTTTTAATTAAGATTAAAAATTAACAGATACATTAAAAATGCTGCTGGAATCCATTAAAGTATTTTGAGTCCTATCAACAGCTTGAAAGAGGAAGTCCATAGTGGAATAATTTCTACTTCCCAAATTCTCCATTCTGCTAGGGTCTTGAGTTACTCTGATATAAAAATCAGAATAAACCTTTATAATTTAAAGCTTGATATTTAAGTGTAGATTTATCTTCATATAAAACCAAAGATCTTTAAACTATATATTAAAATAAGCAAACACGTGTGCATAATGAACCAGTTTAAACTATTATCCAAATTATTGTTTTGGAATTTGAACATATTCTCTGAAACAAATTGAAATTTCCTTCTGCTCAAGTTCTATTTCTAACATTCCTATTTTCCCTGGTGAGTCTCAGCTTGGATTATCACTGGTATGAGAGATAAGGGTTAATAAATGTTCAATTCACAATAGAATTAGAGCAAGAATTTACCTTTGTGTAACCCATACTCTCATTACTTTACTCCTCCTACTTCCTGAGTGCAAGTGGTTAGAGAGAAGTTGAAAGTAAGCTCCTCCTTCACTTTTCTGAGATCAGTTGTTACCTATATTGCCTCTTCTAGGACAGCCAAAGAGCAGAAAAACTCAAGCTCTGCAGAATGTCCCTTGGTACTAAAGTTGTACCAACTTCCTAGTGCATTTTCCCTTTTCATTTTTTCCTAATCTGTTTACTCCTTATTCTCCCTTATCTGTCCTCAAATTGTTTAGCTGCTTTACTGGAAATCTCTTTAAAATGACAAAAAAAATAAGGTGAGGAATCAGAGCTTCTTACTGAGGATGTTCTTAGGGCTTAGCTCTTTTTCCCAAAACTAACAGCTTGAGAGAATGGACCCTTTTTAAGGGTTATTTATTGCATTTGGTACCCAATGTATAAAGATGCTGAAATAAATAATGGGTTAAACAGCAGAAGCTGTAGAAGACTTTTTCACAGGAAAGCAGGAATATGAATTCATTTATATTGTGATATGGACTATTATAAACTTACATCTTGCTGTTTCTTTTTTTTTTTTTTTCTTTTTAGTGTTTCAGAATTGTTGGAACTTTATGAGGAAGATCCTGAAGAAATCCTTTATAATCTTGGGTTTGGACGAGATGAACCAGATATTGCTTCTAAAATTCCTTCCAGATTTTTTAATTCATCATCATTTGCCAGAGGAATAGATATTAAAGTATTTTTGAGTGCGCAAATGCAGCGGATGGAAGTAGAAAATCCAAATTATGCTTTAACAAGTAAGGTTTTTAAATGTTAGCATATTATTTTTAAAATTATGGCATCTACAGCAAGATGGTCTTGTTTTTAAAGCCTTATTAATTTCTAGAAATAGCAGTGGCAATTTAATTATTGAGGTTAACACAACAGCTGTTTTGCATATTATAAATTTTTATTATTCTATTTATAGAAGTTAATTTTCCTTTTCCCCCCGCCCCCCCACCCCATTCTCTACATACTTAAGTGTTACATCCGTAGAATGTAACTTGTAGAACCTTATACTTATCGCCAAATTGCTTTTGTTCCAAAAGGAAAGAAGTAGAGGAGGCGCCTTGTTACTATTAGTTGAAGTCAGTCAATTTCAGATGCTTTCATGTAAATCTACAATGGCAAGGCTAATTTGATGATTTTTCAAGTTAAATCTTGCTTATTTTTCTCTGCTGACCAGAAATCCCCAAAATGGGATCCCTAGGTGGTCCTTGGATTAGCTTTAAGAGATCTATAAATCCAACCTCCCTCCCATTAGGTATAAAATATATACTTACATATACTTCACATTTGGAAGAGTTCAAGACCTAAAAACAGGGTCACTGCTATAGATCAATAGCTAGTCCTTTCTGTTTTATTCAGTGTTGTCATTATGCTTTGTCCTTCCTTTTGATTTTTTAAAATGTAAATTCTAGTGCTTAAGAGTGAAAAATCTTTCTCCCTCTCCACAGTAAATGTAGAGAAGTTTTAAGTGATAGGAAAAATATCTGGTTTCATAATCTTTGTGATTTAAGTAGTTCAGTTATTGAAATTCTGAACAGTAGTGATGGTTTAATTAATATATGTGTGTATATACACATATAAATATAAATATATATAATTATTGTTCTTTTCCTTTTATAGGCCGTTTTCGTCAAATTGAAGTGCTTACTACTGTGGCCAATGCATTTTCTTCTTTATATTCCCAAGTCTCTGGGACTCCCCTGCAGAGAATTGGGAGTCTGTCCTCGGTGACCTCTAACAAGGAGACAGACTCGCCTCCACCTTTAACCCGAAGTAACACTGCAAATCGTTTAATGAAAACACTATCAAAACTAAATTTATGTGTTGATAAAACAGAGAAAGGAGAAGGTAGTACCCCTTCCCCAGCAGTTGACAAAGGAAAGACTCTAAATCTTTCAGTGATGGAAGAAATTGGCAATAAAAGTGATCAAAAGTCTCAAAAAATTGTGAAGAAGAAAGATTCATCTTCTATGTTGGCTACAGTTAAAGAAGAAGTATCAGGTAGTTCAGCAGCTGTTATGGAGAATGCTGACATTGATAGACTTTCTGATGAAGCAAACAGTAATTTTAACCAAGAAGCTGAAAGTGGACAAAGTAAAGAAACTCAAAGTCATGAGAATAAACTGGGTGAGGAAGCTGGTATTATAAAACCTCATTTAGATAGCGATTTCAACATGTCCAGCCACAGTGAGCTGGAAAATAGCAGGGAGCTGAAAAATATCCCTTTGTCCACACCTGAAAAAGAGCCATGTGCACCGTTGACGATCCCATCCATAAGAAGCATAATGGCACAGCAGAAGGACTCCTTTGAAATGGAAGAGGTAGGTAAAAAATTACTGAGAACTGTTTTAAACAGTGAGTTAGGGAAAAAAGTGCCGAAAAATGTTTTTAAAATGAAAGGTGGTGAATAGATTTATACTAGAAAAAAATCATCCTGATTTTGACTTTCCAGGTTTTTTGTTTTATGTTTCACAAACCAAGAAGTCCCAGGACTATGTGATGTCAAGATAATGGCCCCTCTAGATCTTCTGTAATCCATTGCTCATACTTGAACTTTAACCCCTTTTCTCTCTCAATTTAAGATTTTGATTCTCTGAGAAAGCCCTGAGAGAATATATCCAAACTCAGATCAATATTGCATAATAGTTAAAAATACAGGCTTTGAAATCAAACAGGTTTGAGTTCTGTTTGGGCCACTGAATTGCTGTGTGCCTTTGGGCAAGCTTTTCTTAATGTATCTCAGTGGAAGGGTAGGTGTGAAGAAGGCTTTGAGGGTAGGTCTGGGAACATGAACATGAAGATATTTCCTGAAGGGGAGGATAGGGAATCTTGAGGAAGACGGTTTGAAAGGCCACTGAAAGGATTTCTGCAACCCCAGAAGACCAGCGTTTGGCTACTTTTTTTTTTTAACCTAGTGATATTCTTACTATTTTACATAAATTTCAAATTGGACAAGGTAAAAATATTTGTTTTGATGAGGTTCACCTAAAACTGCTTTTGAATAGTCAGAGGATAACTTATGCATTGGAGCTATATACCTTGGGGCAGGAAACTGAACATTATCAAGCACCTACCTCGTGGCAGTCACTGTACTAGGCCCTTGAAGTACTTTTCTCTCTTCAGTGTGTGAGGCCAGCAGTGCTGGTCTTATTTTACATATGAGGAAACAGGCACATATGTACTGCTAACGATTTGTGGCTATAAATTATACAATGTGCAATTTTTCTTCTTAAAATTTATTACAGAATAGTTTTAGTAATAGCTCACAGCTGTTTTAGAATCACTCGCCATTGTTTTAGGGAACTAGGAAACAGGATAATTGATTCTGCCCATAAAATGTCCTCTTAGGTGAGTGTGTCTCTCTCACATCAGTTAAGATTTTTCATTTATTGCAAAATTTCAATTGCTGATACAGCTTTTTTTGTGGTCTTTGAATGCACCTCTTAATACTTTAATTCTGACTAAAAAGTGAAATAAAAAGTGAGCAAGAGCAGCCCTTTGAAATATTTTACATTTTTTGTAGCTTCTTTATTTCTCATTCTAATGAGTTCAGAAAACGACAACTTTAATTAGAACCATTTTGTTCCATTTCACTGTTCGATTCTTTTTTTGGCTTTGTTTTGGTCTAAACTTGTCCTAGCCTTCATAATTGAAGTGTAACCTCTTGCCTTCCTTTAGGGCCCCTCTTCTGACAATTGGATAGAGTGCAGATACTTGTTAGATACTTGCAGACCTGATTTGGTGACTCAGATGAGAAGACACTCATAGTTTGCTTTTTAATTTCTAGAATTCCTGAATTCTAAAGCCAGAGTTGTGTTTTTGTTTTTTAAATTGCTGATGCCATACACGAAAGTTCTTTACAACATTTATAAAGTGCTAGACAGATGTACTTTGGCAGCAAGTGAACGTTTAATAATAGGCTGGTGTTTTGGTTTTTTTTTTTCTTTTCTTTTTTTTTTGCTCCCTCTGCTGGCAAAAGCTGTTAGTGAAGAAAGTAACAACATTGAAGTGAATATTTTTTTGAAGTACAAAATTATAGGCATTGGTGGCTTAAGGATAATGGAAGATTTTTGTTTTCAAAAAAATATATGGTCAACCATAGCTACATTGTAAATAACAGGGAATTTTAAGGATAATCCTTATTTTTCAGACATATTTCAAATATGGATAAAAACCTCCTAGAATTGTGTTTTTAATCCCTTTGGGAACTTTAAAGAAAGCTTGTAGAACAATGGATAAAGAAAGGAAATAATGTGTTTCTTTAATTTCCTCTTCTCCCAAGCTTGTTGAATCATACTGACAAATGAAGAGAACAATCTTATTAAAGCAGACTTTTAGATCCCATTCAAAGTAGGTCATTACTATTTTTCTTTTGCACTCCTTTCCCTTGAGGTTTGATTCCTATTGGGAACTTTCTTCCTTTTGTAAAAATAGCAAATAAATATAAGCTAGAGCACGCACACGCTGTCAGTAAGCCAGTTTTTAAACAGATTAACTGAATGCCCACTGCTTTGGGTGACTAGGTAGGAGAAAATGTTGCAGATGCGGCTCTGTGCATGAAGCTGCCTAGTCCCTCTGAAGCAGAAGGTAAGATCTGACAGTCACCAGGAGCAGAGAGAACTATTTAAATGTAAAAAGAGTTAAATAGATGACAAGACTGACCTAGGCCTTGAAGAGTGAAAGTGACTATCTCTTATGATAAGCAAAAAAGGCCAGACACTATTTTCAATTAAAAGTCAGCTTGCCATATAAAAAATATCTTGCAGACTGTTTTGGTGTATCTAAAAGTTGTAAAACCCCACTCTTGAGTTTTCTGATTCTTAGTGACTTGCTTGGATAATTCTTATGTTCTTCTTGAAATGATTTATTTTGAATAAATACATCATGGTAACTCTCTAGAGCCATAAATTAGTAGCATGAATGATTCCCAGTTAAACCAGAATGATTTTACTCGGTAAACAATTGTTCATCTTCTGGGCGTAAAGGAAAATTTTCTCATGCTTAAACACCAGAGGAAGGAGAACTTTTATCTGTGTGTTTCTGTAAATAGGTTGTCCTGTGTCTCTTACTCTATAAATAAACATTTAAATAAAGATATTGGCAGCATATACAATTTTTTAAGCTACTAAAGTTTTAGTAAATGTTTCTAATCCTGTCTTCACACTGATTGTTGATTTAACTAATATACCTCATTACTTAGTTTTAGCCATTAAGTTTCAGGATTCTTTTTATTCTGTTTACTGGCCTGAGTTAAAGTAATCCCAAATCAGTCAAATACCTGACAGGTAGTTAAGTTGTTCTGTTGGCCTTTCAGAATGAGATGTGAATTTGAGTCTTTGTACAAACCTGCTCCTTTTGAGTACACCGTAAAGCTTGGTATGGTCCGGCTGGTTGATAGGGTCAGACATTGGACAAGAACTCAAGTCATCCCATGCCCAGCCCCCTGCCCCTTTTTGGAAAAATAATGATTTCCTTTGAATTTTTTTGAGGTATCATTAAAAATTAGACAGAATTGTAATTTTTGAAGTTCCAGTTTTGGATTTCTGCTGTATAGGTCTCTTTAAACCTTAGAGGAAGGGTGATTTGAGTTAGAACATTCTACGGTGTTGCTGCTCTATAAAACATAGTACAATAGTATTGTGCCTAGAAGATATGTCTTAGTCAAGATAAATGTGACAGATGTTAAAAAATCAAACTAGGTATCTCCGTGGTAGCACGACATTGATTCAAAAAGATGCAATCTTTGTTTGATTAAAATATTTTTAAAATGTAGTAACTCAAATGTGTGAATTATTCTAAAGCTGTTGTCCTACAGCTTTAAATCCCAAAACACTGAGACCAAGTGATTTTATCATTTTGGTTTACTGGGTTGTTTTGTGGGTTTTTTTTGTAGTTTTTATTATGAAAAGTTTCAAACTTACCCAGCGTTTAGAGAAAATAGTATAATGAACACCCATTATCCGTCACTCAATTTGGTTATCAATATTTAGCTATAGTTAATTTAATAAAAGACCAACTTGTAGCAAATGACCAGAATTCCACTGAGGATTTGAAACCATGGAATAGGAAAAATCCTGCCACATAAATCTAAGTTCTGTGTTTGCATTATAATTTTCTGTGGTGCACCCCATCTTGAATTTGACGGCTTTCCTCTGCACAACTGTAGCCAATAACGAAACCTAATAAGCTATGAAATTCAACCATTAACACTAGCAAGTCTGTTTCTGTCTTCAGCAAGTGATTGATGATTTTGCTGAGTAAGTAGGAGGAAGGATCCTAACTTTAGTAACTTTATTAGTAAAATATAATCCTGTCAGCTCATTTTTAAGGGTCCTGTTCTTCTTTTCTTTCAGTTAATTATGGAGTTTGTAGTAGAGGGAGAGAGGGAATTTTTTTTTTTTTTTTATTGTCCATGGAGTAGCAGCATCTTGAAGGATAATATACCGAGGATACATATTCATTAAAGTCATGTTACCTTGTGACTAATTTTATAAATCTAAAGAATAGAATATGTGATAATTCTGCATTTATAAATGAGAGATCATAATCTTTTGCTTAAGCTGAGATTCCTAGAATAAAATTAAAGAGACATTTAGATTTCTGTCATACTTTTTTTGGTCTGTTTGATATTCGGTTTACAGAAAACTCTTTGAAGTAGGCTAGGCCTGAATAGAGGCTAATAATAGACCTCCTGTTGACTACAAAAAGAAAATGCATTTTGTTTCTTTGCACACAAAACAATGGTTTTCCTCTTGCACTTATGTCTGCTGCTTTGAAGAATATGATTTTTCAATAAAAACAAAGATAGTAGAAACCATTTTATATATGATTTATAGGTGATGGTTTTAAATGACCAGTACGCGTTCAGTTTTCAAAAGATACATAAACTTGGATTCATGTTCAACTATGTAGAACAAAGATATCACAAATCAGAGCAATTTCTAAATTGGGTAATATCTTTAACCTTTGAAGTTTTTTTTCATGTTGGCTATTCCACTTTCACTTCTATGGAATCTTTCTTACTCTAGAATGAAGTCATAGCTCAAAACTGCGAGGGTTCTATCTAAAACCTGTTTGCTATTTGCTCTCCAGCTTGTTCAAGGCTGAAAGCCCAAATGTTTGGCTAGTTTGCCCACTTTACTAGGATGTTATTTATTATTTTAAGTACTAATCATTATAGGGTAAAGAGTGGGGCGTTAGTAGCATACCCCCACAAATATTTACTCTTAGTATAGGGTTAGTTATGTTAGGATAGATAGAGTATTTGGGGAGTGAGTGTGATGAGTAAAGAATCTGGAAATTCCTAAATTATGTAGTTGTTTAGGTAGGAAAAAAAAGACAGCATAAAAGGACAACTTCTGTGGGTTTGGTATCTTTGTGAGCATAATTTTCAGGGAGGATTTATGGCTAAGATCTTTCAACATTTTAGTCCTATAATGAAACCTGCTTTTCTACTTACAACTCCCAAGTTATGTCTTAAAAGAACATTTGTGTCGGGACAAAGCAGTCTTCCACATGAGTGGTTTTTGATACCTGAAAATTTGTGGACTTTTATAAGATTTTGCAGTGGGAGCATGATTGCCGTTTTTCAAGATACAAGACCTTGTAATTGCTTCAAGTGTGTGCCAGTGTGCTGCAGTGACTGTATTAGTATTTCTCCTGGGATTGACCTTACACTTTGAAGTTTAACATTTAGAGAAGAACTTTTAATTTTGGATCTGTTTTTCATTTAATGGTAACTTTTTTTAATGAAGTAGTTTACACATGTAGTTATTTTTCGTTGCTAGCTATAAGCTTGCAGTCCTGTTGTTAACTGAAAAATAGATCGTAAAATTGAGATGTGGGACATTATAGCGATTTTGAGATAGGATGCACTTTTTAAATATATAAAGCATTGGTACCTTCTTAGGTTGGTTGTTTAGTAAATGACTATTAAGAGGTGTTCTTCTTTGCCATAGATTCTTAAGTTTTAACTACTTAAAACTCTTCTTTAGGTTCAAAGTACAGAGGGAGAAGCTCCTCATGTTCCAACCACTTACCAGCTAGGTCTTAACAAGTCAAAAAGAGGTAAGTAAACCAGTACTCACTAGTTCCCGAGCACATTACCAAAGCATCTTTGGGGGATTTAGAAAAGGTATTTTTTTTTAATCTATCAGTGTTTGTAGTACCTGTAAGTGTAAAAAGAAGATTAGGAACACAGCTGTGCCTGCTTCATTATGGTTTGGTTATAGAATTTTTTTTATCTTCCTGAAGACTTTTGTGCTCATAAAGTAATTTTAGTTTGCTTATCTTGTAATGACCTCCTTACACAATTCTGTGTATTCTAAATACTTTTTCAGTTCTACACAAGGGCTAGATGGGAAGTGATAGAGCAACAGAGTCAGGCCTACTTTTTACATGGTTGGGATTGAAATGTACACTTGTATTATCCACCTCTGGGTTTTTATTATTTAAATGCGACTCCCAGGTGTAATAAATGAATGTGCCTCTGGCAGAAAACACCAGTCAGTCTCTCAGCAGCAAGTAAAGCTAGTTAAATTCAAACTGTAAATCAAAGGTCAGTGGCTCAGACATTGTTCTTCTCTTGAATTATTATTGACCAAAGAACCTTTGAATCCATTTCTTTCACTTTTAACTTACAACAGAAAAACATGTCTGATCATCTTTAAAGTCACAAAGCTTTTGAGATTTAGAGAAAAGGAGAGAGGAAGTTAAAATGACCACTGAAGGTAGGAGTGTTTATTTTTAAACTTTACACATGCTGAACCACCCTTTTTTTTTTTAAGCAAAGATTCATATGTATGTTCCTAGAATAGGAAATTACATGTTTGTTCTCTTCTGATCTCTGAAGTGACTTCATATGAGACAATTTGCATATAATTTTTCTTTTATTGCAGTATGATACTGAGAAACAAGAGCTCCACTCACTAGGTCATCACAGTTCTGGTCAGACACAAAATGAACTTCCCTGCTTAATTTTCTTCCCTTTGTGAGTCCATAAATTTATGTATGTGTTCCTGAGCCATAGGCAGAGTTCACAGCCATCCAGGAATCTTTGCTTTAGATAGGTAGACAAGGGATGCATTGGAAAAATCAGCTTGCCCTGTGTCAAAAAGAGGATAAAAACAGCATAATTACTTTAAGATCTTTGAAGAGTAAGCTTCCTGTGGTGGGAAAGATGGAATGTGGTTTTTATTCACATCTGGGTTTCTTCCTCTTATCTATGTAGGAGCACTTATTTCTGGTGGCATAAGTAAAAATGGTAACATTTTTTTTGAATCACGTCTTTATAAAGTAACAGTAAAATGGTTTTGTGTGTGTGCATGAGAGAGAGGGAGTGAGAACAGTACAGTGTTTTAGTCATTTTTTGAAAGTAGCCTATCAAATTTTGATAATGTGATATGCAAATATCTTAAATTAATCATAGTGGCAGAATTAGAATCACTGGTATAATATATTCATTTCACAAAGTTAGTAAAAATGCATATACAGTGCCTGTATAAAAACACTTCACACTTTAGTAATAGAACTTTGGAAGTTACAGTGATGTTAATCTCAAATCCAGTCCTGGGATTTACATACTGAAGAAGAGAGGTTTAGTGACTCAAGTCATGTCACAAGCTAACATTCAGTAGGTATATTAAGAGCAGTCCAACATTTTTCTAATTACTGAAGACATTCAGTATTCTCTTTAGTCTAGCAGAGTATATGGGTGTCCTGTTTACGTTTCTCTGCAATACTGGATAAATAGAATTTCCACATCGGTTTTGTTCTCACTTTAATGTTTGCTCTAACTTCCTAGTTTTTAATTAGAAATAATGTCTTATCTCTTCAGTTAGGACAGAGGTCTATTTCTTTTTAGTTGTACCTTTTTCTTTGGTGAACTGTGTTTTTTGTGAAACTGAAACATCTGACTAAAGAACCTCAGTTGTGATTTATAGTTTACAAAACAGTTTCACTTATGTTCTGCTTAGTTTCTGAAGTAACCATGTGAGGTAGAATGATTATCCCATTTTTTTGGAGGAGAGAAGTTATTGCTTATGATGATAAAGCCGAAACTTGAACCCAGGCTTCCTTGTTCTTTTCCACTGCCTCACACCTGCTCTGAAGCCTGAGCAGTCTACCCGCGACCTGATGTGTGTGAATTCAGGCAGGACTAACCGTGGAGAGGTGTACTCGGCACAGGCTGTAGTATGCTGCAGATAAAACAGATCTTAGCAGAGAGAACCCGAACGGAGCTGGTCAGGGCTTCCTGGGCTCTTTTGCAACTGCTCTTTGCCCAAGCAGATGGGGCAGTTTCACTTCTAAATTCTTTAAGAAACTGTTTAATTCTCTTGTTGCTTTAAGGAGATAGTTATCATTGATTCATTCAGCAAACATTTTTTATTGTTGGCTTGGTCTAGGTACTTGGGATACAAAGAAGAATAAATAACGTTCCTGTCTTCAGAACGCTGACAATCTAGTTTTTTTTTAAAAAAAGACATGCAAACACATAATTATGGTGATGACTCCTATGACATGTTAATCATTTTCTCAAATAATAAAATGCATAATCAGTACCTATGGTAACAGCTTATTCCAATTCACTTTCACAATTATTACAATTTACCTAGATTTATCAAGGATATGGATCAATTCCATATATTTCATTATGCAGTTTTGTTAATTTCAAAACAACATTACAGAATTATTTTAAATTTTTAATGGGAAAAAAATTATTCTGTTTCATGTTGCTCCAGATTGAACCTAAGGTTATTATAATATTTTTCAAAGTCAGGCAACCTGTAATTAATTTTGGATTTTATTGAAACATATTATTAAGTACTTTCTATCATTCAAGTCTTAAATGAATGTGGACTTGGTAAACACACTTTATTTAGCCTGTTGCTTTTTAAGTTCTGTGGAACTTGACTATCGCATGAAGTGTCTCCCTCAGTAAATGTAATAGCTGTAAAGTCTCCCCCACTGTGGTACTTGTAGTGTGGTTGGGCATGTGATCAGGCCAGCTGTGTTTAGTTGGTCATTTTAGTTACTTAAAAAAAAAATTTCTCTAGGTTATACTAACCAGGAATTAGAATTTTGAGGGCAAAAAATAAGCAAGTTTATTGTAAAATTAACAATATTACCTACTAGTTGAACCTATGTGATTGAGTTTCATTCAGTTGTTAAGAAATAACTTTCATAACTTACAAATGTTTGCATCATTTGAAACATCAGAGACATGTAAGTACTCTTGTGTACAACTTATTTAATTTGTTGGCCTTAATTGTATTTTTATTTTCTTATTAGTGAAGGTAATAGAAGTTTTTACACACTACATTTAAACTTCTGATTTCACCTACTATGTGTCTTCACATATTTACATAATGAAAATGGTTTACTTTGGGACTTTATTTTTATTAGAGCCATTTTTCATTTCAGGCTCTTGTCCTCCAAGGATAAGACATTAATTGGATTTACCAAAAAATACATTATAATTAGAGCTTAATTAGCAACTGAACACTGAGGATTTCTGATCTGATTCAGTTTTGTTTGAATTCAAGTTACTTCCTATGCTTTGAAGCCACAATTTTGCATAAGTGATGTATACTTTTCTAAGAAAGAATCACTGTTGTGTATCATATATCTTTTGGGAATCATATATATGTAATACTGTACTCATTGAAGTCTTATTTAGCAGTTTTGTATAACTAAATTTCTTTTGGTAGATCAACTATTACGTACTGCAAGTCAGCACTCTGATAGCAGTGGTTTTGCTGAAGATTCGACAGACTGCCTCTCCCTTAATCATCTTCAGGTAAAATTTCCTATTGTAGTAGGCACTGTGATTAACTTCTGTATATTTAGGTGGTTTTTCACTGGCTGTATATTTCAAGACCATCTGTGTTATCTTTATTTTTCAAATGACGATAAGACTAAAATTCTAGGATGCAGATGTTATCTGAGCATTTGACTGCAAATTTTAGGTTTCACTAATTCTTCATTTCTGAGAAACAACAAAAAAAGCTTCTCCTTTATTTTTGCACCACCAGTAAACAGTATTTTAATCCTTAACCTATTCTGTTATTTAAAAAAATTTTTTACCGTCATTGTGTTTCAGTATTTTACAATAATTATTTAATAACTAAAACTGGGGATCCATAGCTTGCTGAATATTATCTGACTGTTACGCTATAGTGTGTTAGATAATCCAGAAAATAGCCACGTCTTTATCCCCAACGAGCTTATAGTTTATGTGTGCAGTACACAGAATGTACATGAAAAGTGGTTAAAACATCTGTAAGGAAATTTTAAAGAAAATTGGAATAAGAGAAAAAGAGAACCTAAAAAAGCCCTTTAGAAACAAAGCATTTAAGGAGTAGACAGACAAGAAGTTTCTAAGGAAACTCAGAATAATCCAGCAGGCATAAAAATTGGGAGATGGAGGAGAAACTTTTAAAAGGAAAGCTATGGCCATTGGAGTGAAAAGGTGAGAATTTGTTTATTCTGAAATTGAGTAGTTGAGCAAATAGTTCTGATGTATTAAATGATGCAAAAGCATGAATGGAGAGTAGATCAGTGATGAAGAGAAGATATGAATGTTAACTGTTTTTTCAAATAAGAATGATAGCTTAAGAGTTATAGGTCTTTTTGTCTTTTTCATACAGTAATGACTAAGGGAAAGGGCTCTAAGAGAAAGAGAGCTTGATGCAGAAAAATCTGGGATGAAACTGGAGAAATACCCTAGCCCTGGAGAGGATGTGATGAGAAGTACAGGTTGGAGGGATTAGCTTGGAAAAGAGATACAGTTTTCTTTCAGAATGGAGAGGAGGGAATGATGAGGAAAGGTATGGGGAAATTTGTAGGTGTTGGGAAAGAAGTTAAGAAATTTCTGTCCATTTTCTTTGTGTCAGTGTCATATGTTAGAAGAAAAGGAGATGGGTATTGAAAAGGGATTTAAGGAAAATAGTAAAGATCTGGAATAATCTTTGTGAGAAAGCAGTTTAGAACAGCACCAGAGCCAAAACCAAGGTGGGAGACCCCAAAAGTATAGAAGCATCGTATCAGTTTGGTATTTTGTTAATGCTACTACTTATTTGAATTCTCCATCCTTCTACCTGTTTTCTTTTCACAGGTTCACGAGTCCTTGCAAGCCATGGGGAGTAGTGCTGATAGTTGTGACAGTGAGACAACAGTCACATCATTTGGTGAAGACCTTGTCACACCAACAGCACAAGACCAGCCTTATTTTAATGAATCAGAAGAGGAGTCTCTTACCTGTCCTCAGATGGGAAGAGAGAAGGCAGCAACAATTGCTGACAAACGGTCAGATGGCCAGGATTTCCCCCAGTGCGAGACTGTTGAGAATACAGGACATCAACAGTCCACCTGTAGTGCAGGGGATCACGTTACTGAAATTACTGAAAGGAAAGAGGATGTGTCTCCAGCACAGCCAGTGGAACTACTGAGGGAAGCAAGTGCTGAAAGTGATGTGGATAAAAGCAGTGAATGTGAATTTGCCCAGTATACCACCCACCATATTCTTAAATCATTGGCTTCTATTGAAGCTAAATGCAATGAGAAGGGCGCTGAAAATACAACTGGGCCTCCCTCTTCTGTGGACAGAGTTAATACAGCTTTGCAAAGAGCGCAAATGAAGGTTTGCACTCTGTCTAATCAAAGAGTGGGGCGTAGCTTGATAAAGTCAAAAGATCTGTTAAAACAGAGGTACTTGTTTGCAAAAGCTGGCTATCCTCTAAGAAGATCTCAGTCTTTACCAGCCACCTTGCTGAGCCCAGTAAGGGTTGTATCCTCTGTCAATGTTCGGTTATCCCCCGGAAAAGAGACCAGATGCAGTCCACCTTCCTTCACTTACAAGTACACACCGGAAGAGGAACAGAAATTAGAAAGAGAGGCGATTGAGCATGATGGTCAGTCTTTAGTTAAGTCCACCATTTTCATCTCTCCATCATTTGTGAAGAAAGAAGAAGCTGCCCAGAGTGAGGTGAACCGGTTGGAGGAGTGCCATCAGCGAAGGACTCCGGCCTGTTCGCTGTATGCTCCGGCACCTGTATCTCAGTCCACCTGCTCCCTTCACTCTGTCCCCTCCGAGTGGCAGGAAGGGCCCCTGTGTGAGCACATGAGAACTCTGAGCACTCACAGCATTCCCAACATATCAGGCACCACCTGTAGTGCCTTCACTTCCCCTCTGGGGTGTCCTTACTCACATAGACATGCTGCCTACCCTCACCGAGTGTGCTCTGTGAACCCTCCTTCTGCCATCGAAATGCAGTTGCGAAGAGTGTTGCATGATATTAGAAACTCACTGCAGAATCTTTCACAGGTATGAGAAAAAGTTTATCCTTCTTACCTTTTTTTCTTTTATTGGTCTGAGTACCTCTTAATTTTCAGGGAAGCTGGGACCCATCAGGCCTGAGCTACCTCAGCCTCATTTTCCTGCATGCCTCAGCTTATCTGTACCTGCCCCCTCCCAGCGTCTTCCCTCCTAGCTCAAGGGAACAGCTGTAACTAATTCTGAACAAGGTGAATTTCTCTGCTCACAATCTCCCTCCTTTCTAGAGAAGAGATTTTGCTCATTAGGTCTCCTGCTCTTTAGCCTCTCCTGCACTGTCGTTGTCTTAGTCAAGTTGTCTCTGTTATTAAAAGAACTTCCCTCTCAAGTACCGTCTGTCCTTTTCTTTTCCATCTGACAGTGTTCACCACCTCTTCTTTCTAAGTTTTCCTCCCCTTGGCTTCTGTGTCGCCGTATGTTCTCCTGGTTCCACTCGTTGCTCTCTGACTAAGCTTTCCCTTCATCTGCTGACTCCTGATGCTGGTCGCCTGGCACAGAATTAGTCTGCTTCCACTGAGTTAAAAGGCTGGGACCACCTCAGAAGAGAAAAAATCAGGTAAAGTGTGAATTTGAGTAAGAACGGTCTATGTGTCTTGTCACTTTTAAAGTCATCGCTCTCAGATTTGTTAGTGGGCTGGAAATAATTTCCAAAATAAGCTTTGAAAAGAAGTAAATTGTCTCTTGGTTTGCCTCTCACATTTCCTTTCTTTATTTTTTAAATTAATTCATTTATTTATTTTTGGCTGCGTTGGGTCTTCATTGCTGCGTGCGGGCTTTCTCTAGTTGCGGCAAGAGGGGGCTACTCTTCGTCGTAGTGCGCGGGCTTCTTGTGTTGCGGAGCATGGGTTCTAGGCGCTTGGGCTTCAGTAGTTGTGACGTGTGGGCTCAGTAATTGTGGCTCGCGGGCTCTAGAGCGCAGGCTTGGTAGTTGTGGCACACGGGCTTAATTGCTTCGCGGCATGTGGGATCTTCCTGGACCAGGGCTCGAATCCGTGTCCTCTGCATTGGCAGGCGGATTCTTAACCACTGCACCACCAGGGAAGCCCCACATTTCCTTTCTAAATCTCTTTCGAAACTACTTATATTTAGACAGTTGAGGAAATGAAGAAAACGACAGTGTAATGTAATGATCGGGTTATTCAGTTAAGAGTCGAGAGGCATAGAGTATATATATAGATCCCTTATCATGGTGACATAGTAGACAGGAAGCCACTTGGACAGTAAAAATGAAAGTTGGAACTTTTCAAGCTATGTAGTAAAATACACCTTCTTTTAAGTATAGATTTTATCCTCATGATGATTGTCTCTTAATGATTTTCAGTCTAACTAGAAAGTGGGTGTTTCTCCTTCCTCCTTACAAAATGTAGTTCTATCTACATGTGAGACATTTAACCTTTCAGCTGCAGTTATATGAAGCTGGGGATTCCCAGGGTCCTGTCCACCTGCACCCTCAAGTGCACCTGTCTAGGCCAGCTTGTTCTGCTCTAAATGTGGTCTTCTCTCTTCAGTGTCCCATCAGTAACTCAGCTAATTAATTTCCCCACCCTCACACCACCCCACCTCAGTAGACAGACGCTCTTCATGACCTGGCCTCTGCCTATCTCTCCAGGCCCATTCCCTGTGTGTGTGCTCCAGCCACACTGGACTGCATGCAAGCCTCTACACAGGCGTGTGTCCCTAGGTGTCTGTTTCTTTACACATTCTACTTCTTTTTTTTTTATACCTGGAACACCCCGCCCTTGCCTTTCTTCACCTGACCAAGTCCCTTTTACTGTTAAGGCTCAGCTCAGGGGTCACCACTGTCGGGAACACTTAACTAATCTGGATTTTTGCTTGTTCCTATGATAGCATTCCCCATGCTGCCCCCAGCCAATATTATATATATATATTTTTTACTCCTGTTTTCTCTTCTTTCTTACACTGTGAGAACACTTGAAGGCTGGAAGTGACTTTTACTTCATCTTTTTCACTGCCTAAAATAGTGAAGCATAGTAGATACTCAGATGTCTAAGAATGAGTGTGATGATTGCTTGCTACTTTCTCCAGCCAAGTTAGTAATTTCTGTAATCTCAGAATGATATTTGCTATTGCTTCTACATTTCTGAGTTTTGTTTTTATTTTTCTGCTTTCTCAAGGCAAGAGAGAGGTCCTGTAAGACATAGGTTTGAACTATTTGTGTTCCTTTGCCTCTTTCCCATTC
Source organism: Neophocaena asiaeorientalis asiaeorientalis (assembly GCF_003031525.2). Classification (NCBI taxonomy): domain Eukaryota; kingdom Metazoa; phylum Chordata; class Mammalia; order Artiodactyla; family Phocoenidae; genus Neophocaena; species Neophocaena asiaeorientalis. The sequence goes on along the minus strand of NW_020172316.1, from coordinate 3,942,669 downwards.
CAATACACTGACTTATAACCTTCAACAGATAGGAGTAGTGGGTAGCACTGGGGACTGATTTATTTGGTTCCTGCTTATAACATGAAGTGGTTTTTGGTTTTTGCCTCAAAGAGAAAAATATGTAGAGCCAAAATTCTGCCTTTTTAACACCTTAGATAATTTGGAAGCAGTCGCTTTAACATTGATTCCTAATCATACTTCCACTCTTTTGAAGCACCCTGTGATGAGAGGGCCTGATCTTGCTGCTGCTCCCTATAGTACTCAGAAGTCATCTGTTCTACCTCTTTATGAAGTAAGTTCTTACTTAAATCTCTGTGTTACAAAATAATTTGTGTGATTTAGAAGTTAATGCTGTTGTATTGTATTTTAGAATACTTTTCAGGAGCTCCAGGTAATGAGGCGGAGCCTGAATTTGTTTAGAACGCAAATGATGGATTTAGAATTGGCAGTGCTGCGTCAGCAAACCATGGTCTATCATCATATGACTGAGGACGAAAGGTAAAAGTTCATTTGACTCAAAATATTTTTCTTTCTAAAAAGCATTGTTACCTTTTTTATTGAAGCTGGGTTTTATTTCTGCTGTGTACCCTTTATGTCGTCTGTGAACCAGTGTAAATAAAATTGGGCATAGTGTTCTGCTAGGTAAACTTCTCTGCCTTTGGTGGATTGAGGAAGATAGTGGTTGCAATCTGTTTTTATTGTCTGGGATATTTGTAATCGAGGAGAGAGGAAGAAAAACCAGTTCTCCCAGCGGTTACACCTGTTGCAGTCGCTGTTGTGCTAATGTATAGCACTTGGAGTTCAGTACCTTCTGAAAGCTTGTGAGAGAGTTGTGAACACTGAATCTCCAAACTGCTTTTTTCAAACTTTGTGCCTACTGACAGATATGAAGTTGATCAGCTCCAGAGCTTGAGAAATTCAGTCCGAATGGAACTTCAGGACCTGGAGATGCAGCTGGAGGAGCGTCTGCTGGGGCTGGAGGAGCAGCTTCACGCTGTGAGTGGGCCTTCGCCCTTCCGCTCCTCAGCACTCATGGTACGCTACCTTGGGTTGTGCATAGGTTTTTCACTCAGGACTTGTTTATAATGTTCCACACAATTTAGGACAGATGTCTCAATTTAAAAACACTTATTTTAATGGCATTAGAGACGTGCAGAGTTTTTAAGGAGCCTTTCCCACAAATCAGTGGAATGTGCAAGTTGTAATTATTTTCTTAAATGTTTAGTATATTTAGAAATACATTGAAAAATCATAATTTTTAATAATAGAAAATAAGAAGCAATACAAAAGTTTAGGGATTTTAAAGGGAAAATGATAGTGGGTTAACATATGACTGATATAGATGTTAATCATTGCATGTAACTTGAAGAACACAGATATATGTAATATATATATTTCACGTAGACTTCTTTTCCCCCTTTCTTGCCTTTGAAAAAAAAAACTGTTTCCTTTAAACGTTCCCTTTATTTTGGATTCTTTTCCATTCTTTATGTTTTTTAAGGAATCAAATGATATCTTCGTAAAAGCAGAGAAACATGTATTCAACCAAGAGAATAGAAAGAAACACTGTTTCTCTTTATTTTGTACCACTGTTCTTACTCCTAAGGTTCCTTTCCATGCAATTTGAACTCCAACAGTTGTATTCTTATTTTTGCCAAAATCTTCCAGTCGTAGAATATACTGTTTTGAAATGTTGAAATACTGAATTTTCTCTTTGTTAATTAAACAACATACCTGATTTTGTTAAAAATAAATGCATGAATACACACACATATATATGTACATATATGGAGTAGAATAAGAATGTGTGTGTGTATACACATATATATATGTATAGCATAGACTAAGAATATCCTGTATTGTCAATGAATATCTTTTTCCATAAAAGGCTTTGATCCATTATTCTGAGAAATGTGTGTTGGTGAGAGCAGAGAATCAGAACATCTTCTATACAAACTTCAGTCACAGTAACACATTTTATAGGATCCTGTGACAGTTTAGACTGACCTTTGTGACATAAAGGACTGCTTCAGAGCAATAATTAGTTCATTATAAAACACTTGCAATTTGAAAAAATACACACACACACATATTGTTCTTACTTTTTCAGGGAATGTGTGGCAGTAGAAGCGCTGATAACTTGTCATGCCCTTCTCCATTGAATGTAATGGAACCAGTAAGCCTCTTTCCTTTTAAATCACTGGGGAAGGGAATGATATAATATTTCATAAACACTGTTTTCCTAATGTAGATGACATTTTTTTAAAATACAGAATTTGATAAGTTAGTTAAATTGATTAGAAGTGACTCGGGCACTTCTGAAAGTCCACCGCCATCTTTGGCCACTGAAGAGCCAGTTAATTGCAAAAGTGATTTATCTTTGTGGTCTAAAGGAAATAATGCATCATAAAAAGTAATTCATACTCCAGGAAATGTGCTTTCACAGTCTGATTCCAGGTCCTTTTGGTAACTGGATCTGTAAGATGACTACTTTTTGAAAAAAAGTATGATTTTTATTATTTTTTAAGCAAGTCAGTTCATTTGGGGGGCATTATGAGTAGCTATTTTATTTTTTACAAGTTACTCTTCTTTTTTTTTTTTTTTTTTTTTTTTTTTTTTGTTCGTG
>NW_020172316.1:3876136-3939786 GCF_003031525.2 Neophocaena asiaeorientalis asiaeorientalis | reverse complement strand
AGTTTATTTTTTTTTTTTTTTTTTTTTTTTTTTTTGTGATACGTGGGCCTCTCACCATTGTGGCCTCTCCCGTTGCGGAGCACAGGCTCCAGACACGCAGGCCCAGCGGCCATGGCTCACGGGCCCAGCCGCTCCGCGGCATGTGGGATCCTCCCGGACTGGGGCACGAACCCGTGTCTCCTGCGTCAGCAGGCGGACTCTCAATCACTGCGCCACCAGGGAAGTCCAAGTTACTCTTCTTGATAAGTAATTTGGACCCCTGTGTGGGACCAAGTAAAATTTCATCCAGCTATAGTTTAGTTACACATTTCATGGCTTGATCTCTGTGAATTTAAATTTTCCTTGCTATTTTTGCAAATGAAATTGAGTAGTAACTAAATGAATGCATTAGAATCATGTCTTTACAAGTTAAGTGATTTGGGGCAGTAATCACACCTAGGATTTTAATCTTCTTTTAACTACCAATCTTAATTTCAAGAGAGAAGAATTACAATTTTTCTCATCTCCAGGTCACTGAACTGATGCGGGAACAGTCATATCTGAAGTCTGAATTGGGCCTGGGCCTTGGAGAAATGGGATTTGAAATTCCTCCTGGAGAAAGCTTAGAATCTGTTTTCTCCCAAGCAACGTCAGAGTCATCTTCTGTATGTTCTGGTCCCTCTCATGCCAATAGAACTGGAGTACCTTCTAGTGACTCAGTGGGCAGACCCAAAACCCATCTGGTACCAAGCAAGAAAGTATTCCGAGCGTCGGTGGCCTTAACACCAACTGCTCCTTCTAGAACAGGCTCTGTGCAGACACCTCCAGATATGGAAAGTTCTGAGGAAGTTTTTGCAGCTGAAGAAGCCTCAGAGGCTGTAGGACCTAAATCTGAAGTGGAGAAAGAGCATGGAAGAATCTCATTATTGCCAGCTGCTGAGGAAATGCATAAAAATGTGGAGCAAGATGAGTTACAGCAAGTCATAAGGGAGGTGAGTAAAATCTACGCTTAGTTTATTTGGAGTAGGTTTTGTTTGAACATTAATTATTTATAAGCTATTCCTTTGATTCATTGTATTCAGTAATTTTCCCATTGATCCAACTCGTGTCTATTATGTATCTATGAAGAAGGCATATGTAGGGTTCAAATAAGTGAACACATGACAAACTCTCTAGACCTCTGTTTCCACCTTTGTAAAATTAGGGATTATAATTTAGATCTTTTCCAGGATTAAAAGCTGTCATTTAATAATGTGAATTGACATTAAAAAATGGTGTTGAGATTTTAAGAAGTAAAAAAAAATTTGAGCTGTTTGGCTTAGTGGGTGGAGAAATGTGGAAATTATATAAGTTGTTCAAAGATAGAAATACAAAATGAAAAGAAGGTTTACCCTGTGTGATTAGCAGTATGCAGACCTGAAATATTTAACCATAGTTGTAGGTTACCAAAAAGACTGCAGAAACTTAGGAGGATTAGTAATCAAGGGCAAACATTAATTGAGAAAATTAGTAAAATAGTTGCTTTTGGCACTAGGATCAGGTGGTAAGGAATAGTATGTATATCATTTAAAAAGGGAGACTGCTATAGATACATGTTTATGATGACTTTTTTTTCCTTTTCTTCTCAAATCACATTGTGTCTTTGGGTGCAAAATCCAATAGAGTGCATGGAATAAAAATTACACATGTTGAATTTATTTTTTTCATTCTGTTCCCTGTATTAAGAGTAACTCTAAGGAAGAACCATAATTACTCATAATTCTTTCCAAATGAGATACTAAAATCCATGATAAAAAAGGATCATTCATTCTTTCCAATAGTTGAAAAGAAGAATATCCTATAAGTTAAAAAAAAAAAAAAGGTTTATAAGTATCTTAATGAGTACCTGCTCTGTAAGGGTAAAAGAAAGATATGAGACATGAATCCTTAAGCTTAAAGTCCAGTAGGAAGGTAAATAAGACTAACTCAGGAAACAGTTGAAAAATCATACAGAAATCATTTTGTATAATGTATTGAGAACTAAGAATTTAGAACTGGAAAAAATCAAACTGAGCCAGAGAAATTAGTGTCAGTGACTCCCTCTTTTTAATCTGTGTATTTCCAATAAATTCAGTAACGTGAACTTAACATATTTTTAGAATTAACTCATGAGTAGCATAAAACAAATTTTTAGTGGTTATAGGTCAATAATGGTGGCAACAGACCAAAATGTTCCTTCAAATGGGCCATTGATCCTCTGGGTCCAAAGATTAGTTCATGTGTATTAGTTGCCAGCATTTATAGCTGCATGATAGTGGCTTGAGAAGTATACTGAAAATACTCAGTTTTGTTATATAGTATGATATATGCATTCCTAAAAATCGTTGTGCTATGCAAATTTGTATAATAAAAACACAGAGCTTATGGGGAAAATAGTATTAGAAGCATAACACTCAAAACTGTGACATGTTTTTAAAAAGGTAAAAACCTAATAGAAACAGTAACACTATTTTATAAATGTTAAATGGTTAAGAAATACATAAATACTGCAATAATGTGACACTTTACCTTGAAAAAGACCTGAAACTTGCTTGTGGAATTGGACTTTGGAAGGGTTGCAGCTTGTGAGTTATTGTGGAGTGGTGGAGGAGGGTGACATGAAGTCCAGCAGAAAGTTTTAATGCCAGATGCAGATAGGTGCGCTTCATAACACAGTGAACTGACATAGCTGGTAGGTGTTTAATGTTTGTACAGTTTGGGTACTCTGTTCCCTGGTTCAGCTGACATTCAGACAAATTCACATTTACAAAACAAGCATTCTAGCAGATGAGACTGCATGTGTGTAATTTCTTTTTATGACATGAATTACCAACTTAAAAGGTCTTAATTCTATAAATTTATTTGTCCTACAAATGTAATTACTTTTGTAGGTTGATTGTGGCTGGCAGATATTTAGCAGGGTCTGTACATGTACATTGCTCAGTTAGTTAGGTGTGACTGATTATAATTCATTCTTATTTATGTGTTTCACATCAAAGATCAATTTTTGAGTAGAATTGAGTTTTACTCAAAAATTATTTTTCTCCACAATATATATGTTAACTGAGGAAATAAGTTTTAAGGTACTCTCCCCCCACCCAGAAATGTGATATTTTTGTTCCCTTTAGCTTGTTTTGGTTTGAAAATTTTCCTTGGAAACTGGACTTTATGTACTCATTTAGCACAAATACTCCCTTAATGCACTCTTGAATCCTCATTTTTAAAGTTGTTAATGGATGGCCTGATATGTGCTGTAAGTAATTTCCTGGGTGTAAAGCATCCCTAAGCCAGAACATTGATTTTTTGGCTGATAGAAAATAGCATACATGTAGAAAAGTTGGTTGTTTCCATCATAATGTGGTGGTGCTAGAGAATTAATCGTTTATAAGAACATCCCATCAAATATGGAAGATTTTATAATTTGAAGACTGATATGCAAGGCAAATGTTTGAAGAATTTTTCAGAATTTGTTATTAAACCTGTTAATTAGAAACCCCTAATTCAGAATTTGGCATAGCTTGGACAAACTTTGGCTTAGTATTGACCCTTTTAACTGTCTACAAAGAAGGACTTAGCAAGCAAAATACGTAGTAGATCAAACAAGGCATAAGAAGGAATACTTTACTTAAAAAAAAAAAGAAAAAACTACAGACTAATATCACTGATGAACAGAGATGCAAAAATCCTCAACAAAATACTAGCAAACAGCACATTAAAAGGATCATACACCATGATCAAGGGGGGTTTATCCCAGGAATGCAAGGATTCTTCAGTATACGGAAATCAGTCATCAATGTGATACACCATATTAACGAATTGAAGGAGAAAAACCATATGATCATCTCAATAGATGCAGAAAAAGCTTTTGACAAAATTCAACATGCATTTATGATAAAAACTCTCCAGAAAGTGGGCATAGAGGGAACCTACCTCAACATAATAAAGGCCATATATGACAAACCCACAGCAAACATCATTCTCAATGGAGAAAAACTGAAACCATTTCCTCTAAGATCAGGAACAAGACAAGATGTCCACTCTCACCACTATTGTTCAACATAGTTTTGATAGTTTTAGCCACAGCAAGCAGAGAATAAAAGAAATAAAAGGAATCCAAATTGGAAAAAAGTGGGGAGGGGGATGGGTAAGCTGGGACAAAGTGAGAGTGGTAGTGTCTATATGGACATATATACACTACCAAATGTAAAATAGCTAGCTAGTGGGAAGCAGTCGCATAGCACAGGGAGATCAGCTCGGTGCTATGTGACCAGCTAGAAGGGTGGGATAGGGAGGGAGATGAATGAGGGAAGAGATATGGGGATATATGTATATGTATAACTCCAATTAAAATGTTTAAAAAAATAAATAAGTATAGCATCAGAGAACCAGGTTAAAAAAAAAGGAATACTGTTGTCCTTAAGAAAATAAACTCTTCTGAAGCAGTTTAAAAGCATGTGTTAATAGATAAGTTAGTCTAATGCCATTTACAATTTAAACAAATAATTTGGGTTATCATCTTAGCTCAATTACAATGGTGTTGTTAAACTTTGTTTACAAAATTCAGATTAGTCTTGATTCTGTTCATTTAAAATTGGTAATCTTTTTACTTAAATATACATGGTACTGAATTCCAATTTTTTTAAGCTTATTGTATCAGCTACCAAGAAAATTAGATTGTCTTCCCAGTAAATTATGGGTCTCTAACCCCATTAACAAAGCTACTATTCATGAAGAAAAGATTTAAGCTTGGGTTGAACAGTTTTGTAGGTGAGGATTAAACATGTTTGGCAGACACTTTCAGGGAAGTTTTCTTATTGCAGTCATGGGTGCATGAAACGATGTCTATCAGGCCTTTGTTTCCATTATTTCACCATATGTGAACTTTTTTAAAAGAATCCTTTCATTATTTATAATGTGTTAATGCAGTAGTTTAATGCAGTAGAATTCTTTTGAAGGAACACACTGGAAGTTCTTGCAAATATTCAATACACTCATTTAATAACTAAGCTTTTTGTCAGATGAAAGATACCCATTCCTGTGCAGGTTGCATATGTTGTAGTGGGGACATGTACACACTCTTGGAATTTGCCCAGGTGGTCTGTGATGTATGTAATCAGTGGCCTGAAACTGTTTATAGTTACTTTAAAAAAAAAAAGTAAGAAAGAAGATTACTTAATAGAATAAATGAGCATCTGCCCACAGAAGCAAATGGAACAGAATTACATATCAAAGCATAAACACAGATTGCTCTGTGTAGAGAGTACTTTGTTTATTGAAGTTCCTAGGCTTGGTTCATGCCTTTTTGTATCTATTACATTTCATCTGGCAAGCTTTAACATGTATTTTGGTAAATACACAGCTTGCATGTGTTCTTATTACAATTCTATTAGTGATCACTTGATATAATGGCTGCCACACAGGAAGCACTCAGTAACTCAGTAGATGCGTAGTAAATGGACGTGTTGCCCCACACTTCAGGCTTGCTGTCAGCCTGTTTATTTGCCAGTGTGCATTCCTTCCTTAATCTCAAGTAGTCTGTCTTCAGCCTGTCTTACTTTTTGAAAGTTATAAAGGTGACTTCACCATCCATCCCACTGATTTTCTCACTAATCCTTCTCACCTCTCTGTAGCGTGGGAGACTTTGGAACTAATTTATTTGTTCATACATTTATTACTTCAATAAATTATCAAAGGCATTTTGTCATTTTCAGTGCTAGTCTGTAGTCCTTTGTTTTTCTACTTTCTGTTCCTTTTTGTGTCTGATACTGTCTCTCTCAGGCATGTGCTGTCTCTCTCATTGATGCATTTATTCAGACATTCATTGAGCACTTACTGTGTGCCAGGATACATTGATTAATTTCCATTTGAGCTCCCCGTTTCTATTCTAATTCCTCTGTACTCTTTACCTAGTAGGAACTGTCTTGTTGGCTAGGCTTCTTTTTGCTGTGTCTCCAAGGTGCTCTTGCTACAGTTTTCATCCTCACTATTGTCTGAAATTTTCCTTACTTTTTCATTATTATGTTAAGACTGCTATTCTCTGAGAATTTATTTTTTTCCTCTTCTAGCCCATACTAGTCTCTCATTTTTAAAAATTTGTTCTTATGTCATTAATGAATTAATAAATAATTTTCTCCTTTCAATATTTCATGAAACAATATTCATTTTGTGCCCACCTAGATTATAACATCCTTGGTAGAGACTCTTTTATGCTTTACTCCAGTAATATCTGTACCCCCCACCCCCCCAAATGTTGGCACATTTGGGGGGGGTGTGGGGTACAAAGTATTCTTTGTAGAGAATACTTTCTAGCTAGTTTGTTTTTGAATGATGAAGTACGATGAGATGTGCATTGGACAACAGGAGTGAAAGACTCTGCTACTCACTGTCTTTTGTAAATATAGATTTACAGAGGATCTGATTCAACACACTGCATTTGCACTTGTATATTGTGGCAAAGAGATTCTGGTTTTCATAATATTTGTATCCAATACATATTTGTTTAAAAAATGAATCTGAAGTACTATGAACTTAAGAAACTTTTGATGTTTTGTTGTTTAAAGCTTAGAAATATTGGTAGAAGGTAAGATGAGAAGCTTCTATTTATTCAAATATGTTTCAGTACAGATGGCTGGTAGCTAAGGAGCATTTGTTTCTCTGAATACTTATGTATAAATATGTATTGTGTACCAATTTTGCATGACATTATTACAGAGCCATTTTTGGAAAGACTTCGATTGAGATGTGTTCAGGATGTACTTAGGAACATTTAAGGGAACAGATCAGGCTGACAGGAAACTGGAAATGTAGAATTTTTTAAAGCTGGTTGAGAGTGTCTCAAGTGCTAATTCGGGAAGGCATTATCAGCTTATTTCAGGAAATACACATTTAAGCCTTCACAGAGGGCTATTCGGAGGTGATGCTATATCATTAGAGAGAAAAAGGCTTAGATAGGCACGTGTAGTGTTTGGGCATCTGGAGAAGAAAATCTTGATGGAATTGTCATTGCCCCTAGGTCTGTTTGCCTTTTCCAACAATAAAATGATGTAATCCTTGTCCAAAGCAAAATTTTCAGACAGGTGACAAATGTACCATACAACTAAATAAATATTTATTTCTTTAGAGTTTATGGTTGATTAGAGGATTTTTTTTCATGTTTTAAACTAAATTGTACTAGATGATCATTTCTTCTTTTCACTTAAAATGCACATGTTAGGTTAGAATAATATGTAATAACTTCTTTAGATACTTTGCTTTCAGTTAGTATAAACAGGCAATACACCTGTATATTATTTTGCCACTACTAGGTTTTCTTAACAATGAGAATACTTGAGTATCCTGCTGGTTACCAAACAAAGATAGACATTAACAAAAAACATAAAAGTGAACCTAACATTTAATCAGTTCTTTCAGGTTATTTTGTGTCATGGGGCAAATTATCTAATGAAGTTTTTAAATCTGACGTTTGTTAGTGTTCTCAACTTGAGAATTGTGATATTTTATAATGGAGCTATCTGAGTTGTGCTAGACAAGACCTCACAATGTGATCTGAGTTTGAGGATAGATGGATGTGATTCCCTACTTGCTCTCTGTATTTCATGAAGGGTTTACATGAAGGTTGTAGTTCTCTCTATAGTTTAGCTGACTGCAGGAATTAAATACTATTTATTTTTCTGAAAATAGAATAAAATGGATTATAGTCATATTGTTAAATTCTTATTTTCCTCTTCTTCCATTCTAGATTAAAGAGTCTATTGTTGGGGAAATCAGACGGGAAATTGTAAGTGGACTTCTGGCAGCAGTATCTTCAAGTAAAGCATCTAATTCTAAGCAAGATAGTCATTAAATGGAATTTATAGGTAAATTTTTCTGAATTTCTTTGTTTAGATAAATGTAAATTAGTACTTAGTTTTTAATACTTTTTTTTTTTTAGTATACAGGTCTGTTTCTCTAGCTAAATTTTGATTTATAGAAAGTATGTAATATGTTATCCTGCAGTGTGAAAACCTCTTACAACCTCATTTGAAGTGTAAGCAAGTCAAATCTCATAATCTCAAACCTCCAAGGGATTATTGATATTTTGCCATTTTATTGAAATTTCATTATAGTAAATAAATTCTGGAACTGGGGAAATAGGGACCTTCAAACCTGAGTTTTATCTTGATAGCACTGGTTTCAATGTTATTTCAAATGTACAATTTATGGATCAAGATTTCAAGCCTTAATCATAAATTTCTAGTATCTTTGTCTTTTAAAGAAACCTATCCCATAGGTCCCATATCTAATCATGTTATAATTTATAAAGGAGGATCATATATATATATATATATATATACACACACATATATATTTATATATATATATATTTTTACAGAATATTCTCATCCTTCCTTTTAAAGACCTTTCAGTAGTAATTGAAAAATGTGTAATGTTCACTTCTCTTTCTTTTTTAAGATTGGCATGGGTCCTATTAGCTGTGTGATATTGGAGTTATCGATGATATACACTGGTGGAGGTGTCATTTGTGCTTCAGAAGATACTTGCTGCTGAGCTGGGCTACTGTATACAGTGTACAATGTTTATTTCTTCTGTGCATATCTTTTTAAAAAAACATAGAAACTTAGGCACTTTGCTGACTTTATTTCTTTTCTAAACTATCAAACTGTAGCCATTTGAAAAGCCTAATATTTATTTGTATGTCAATATTTTCCAATTGATTCCCTAGGAAGAATTTTAAAACTTGAAAACTTCCAGACTTAACCAACTTATAAATAACATATTTCTTCAGACTAGCTTCTTAAAACACTGACCTCTATGAGGTATTTACTGTGCAATAACTGATTCATTTTTTGAGAGCTTGAAACAACCAATGATTTTTCCCTCCACTGCTGTTAATTAGTGTCACTTCCAAGAAGAAAAATTGTTCTCTTGTAAAAATTGCTCTTAATTCTTGAGGAGGTTACTAATAGCAGTAGGATAGAATTTATATGTTACCTAAAACTACTTAATGTTCTTACACTGTAAAGCATTGTTACTTTACCCAAGACAATTGCAATTTTATTATAGCTTATGTATTTTTTTTTTTTTTTTTGGAAACATGCCTTAGGTTAAACACTATGTACTTATTGCATTTTCCAGATTTCTTTATTATAAGGAGATGTTTCTTCTTTTAGACTAAATAGTGGAGTATTGCCAAAATAATGGGGCCTGTGACTTGAATGGATAGAAATGAATAAGCTGGTTTTGTTTTTTCAAAATGGAAGTAATTTAGATTTGTTTTTCTCATAATAGATGGTTTTAATTCATTTTTAACCAGTGAGAACTGTTTATGGGAAAAAAAAGGAAGGTAGTTTCCTATTTGGTTTCATATATGTTAAATAAATGTGTAAAGTAACAACCAAATGTTATTAGAATTATTCTTTAGCATTTATAATTTTCAACTCCTATCATATTTCTTTGTGTGAAGTTTTAATCAAAAGTGGTTGAGATGTTAACAGTATACTTTGAAAGAATATCTAAAAGGTTTTAAAAATGTCTGAATTATCACACAAAGGCTGATTTCTAAAAAAAAAAAAATTAATAAAGTATTTATTTTGCCTAACATATTTTTATTGATTTCTTTTCTTGAACCACAACATGAAGAATTTGGATTAGATATGAAGAGTAACAAATAAGGTCCAAAAGAATTGGAGCATATAACCTAATAGGCTAAAATTCTCTTTTCCTCAAGAGGCCTCTATGATGCTTTCAAAAATGGTTAAGACTAGACCACCCTGGAGAAGGAGTGCACACTGATGCCTCTTGGTCTCATCCAGTTCTGTGGTCCTAATGATTACCATCTGAGGCAAAATAAAACTTTTCTTTAAAATGCACTGTTAGACTACAAAGAACAGACATTAAAATATTACCTTAGTCTTTGGCCAAATTATTCAGCAATTTGACTACTTGATTCTCATAATTGCAATGATACATATAAGCCAAACATCCAACATTAATAGTTATACAGATATCAATGATTTTTAACTAATCAGCTTTCTAGCCACTTATAGTTCATTTCTGACAATACAAGATACCCAGAATTTGACAATCAAAATGAAAGGTAATACAACTGGAATAACAGCCTGAGTCAATGGGCAAATCCCTTACACAGTTTATAAGTCAAATAAAATGAACTTCATCTCCTCTTTCCATTCTAAATCTTTGTGTACTTGAACATTTGAAAGCTACTATATTCACGCCACCATGCTAGCTGCTGAAATGAATGAGAGCGGGTCTAGATGGAAGGACAGGACATTTTTTTTTCTTAATGGTAAGTATCAAATGAAAAATATGAAGATCATAAAAAGAATCTGCAAAAGTGTAGCCTGGGGTGGTTGGAGAAGTAAGTCTTCACCAAGAAGATTTGGTTTGAGTAAAGTCTTGAAGAATGGGAAGTGGAAAGGATAGGGTTTAAGTTATCAAGAATATTAGCAAAGGTTATAAATTGAGTTTGAATTACTATATGATTGGCGAAGGCATGTTTTTAAGAGCCCAAGCTGTGTATAGCTTGTACCTATTGTGCTAAGAGCCTGAATGAAGAAAGCATAGAAGGAAAACGAAACTTGAAATGGTGATATGGAAGTTGGGAGCCACTGTGAATGATGTACCATTGACAAAAATGGGCAGCTTCTCAGACTTGAAGTAAGTACTGTTCCTCTAAGAACATTAGGTTGAATTTCTGTAACATTTAAAATAATTGTCTTAGGGCTTCCCTCGTGGCGCAGTGGTTGAGAGTCCGCCTGCCAATGCAGGGGACACAGGTTCGTGCCCCGGTCCTGGAAGATCCCACATGCCGCAGAGCGGCTGACCCTGTGAGCCGTGGCCGCTGAGCCTGCACGTCCGGAGGCTGTGCTCCGCAACGGGAGAGGCCACAACAGTGAGAGGCCCACGTACCACAAAAAAAAAAAAAAAAAAAAATTGTCTTACACCAATTAAGACAATAAATTGTCTTACACCAATTAAGACAATTAAGCTCAGCTGGATGTCTCACCTCTTTTTTTTTAAATTTATTTTTAAAGACATTATTTTTAGAGCAGTTTTAGGTTTACAACATTTAACTTGTTGTAGAGGAAAATAAGAATGCAGTAAAGTGCATGTAAAATGTAAAAAAAAAAAAAGTATGTTTCGGGGATTCCTGAAGAGATGGTGTACTGTCCATTCTCCTGACCTGTCCAAATGGGAGTGTAGTGCTAGCTGGGAGAATAAAGCAGAACTGAAGCACAGTTTCTTGTTTTTGTTTTTCTTACCTTTTCCTGGAAAGGAAGAATTGATAGCACTTAGGAAGTCGGAAGACAAAATATTCTATCTTATAATTAAATTAAGGATCTAAGTTGTAGTAGGTTATGTATGGCTGTTAGAATCATTTATGAATATTGAAAGCATTTAGTTAACACTCTAGCTGCATTCTAAATGTACAAAGTTAAGATGTCTTACCTAATTAATAGCTCTCTCCTATACAGTTTTTTATTTCCATTTATTACTGTTAGGTGAGGCCCTTCACCTTTTTTTGTTCTCATTTTCACAACTGATGCTCTGTTTCTCCTAATGAATAAGTAATGGCTTGTGTACAGAATGTTTTGTGCCCAGCAACAAATCAGAAATGTACTCAAAGAAACATGTCAAACAAATGCCAGGGGCCATTTCCTCCAGTAGGATATCCCAATGGAGGCTAAATCTTTTGTGTACGATTAAACTAGTTTACGTGTTCACTCTGTTCACTCAAAAGGTTGCTGGATACCCACACTTTTTAAGGTTCTGAGTTTGGGAAAATGGAAATATAAAGAATGAGTTAAGAGCATGTTTTAAGGAAAGTTAATAAAGTACATTGTTTAGACCTTTGAAAGGATCAATACATTTAGGAATTGTCTCTTTTTGTCCATTTTTAAAAAAATCTAAAGCGTTCTTTAATGGATAGAAAAGCATATTAAATGTAGGTAACATGAAGTTGGAATGAATAGGAAAGCAATTTGAAGAGCAGACTTCAGAATGACTTAGAAGTGGAACTGAGCAAAGAATGTTGCTTTATTTTAGAAATAAAAGTATTTGAAGTGATGACAAAATATTTTAAATAAACTGATTAACCTCTAGGCTTAGAAGAAAAAAACTGAAGGAAACTTGAGAAGTTACCTTATATATACTACTTAAGAGGAGATCACACAACTATAGATAAAACATGCATTTTGTAAATATTTCTATGTTCTTGTGGTTTTATAGAACCTACATTCTATACTTTTGATGCCCCTATTGATTTAGATTTACAAAAATGTCCCTTGAATCAGCCTTGATGTCATAAATACACTTTTATGGAATTAATAAAAGTAGTATTGAATGACAGGTGTACTCAATTTGAACATTCAAATGATATGCAACAATATAATATTTTAAAACAGATTCACGTTTTATACTAAATTATTTTTGGTTCTTGATTCTAATATGCATAAATCTCTTAATTTTCCTAAGAGAGCAACTTGACAGTGTAACACACTTTACAAAATATACTTTATAATTTTATGCCTTTAAAAATATTGGGACTTTCCTGGTGGTGCAGTGGTTAAGAATCCACCTGCCAGTGCAGGGGACATGGGTTCAATCCCTGGTCCAAGAAGATCCCACATGCCACAGAGCAACTAAGCCCATGCGCCACAACTACTGAGCCTGTGCTCTAGAGCCCGCAAGACACAACTACTGAGCCCACATGTCACAACTACTGAAGCCTGCATGCCTAGATCTCGTGCTCCACAACAAGAGAAGCCACCGCAATGAGAAGCCCGCGCACCACAACAAAGAGTAGCCCCCACTTGCCGCAACTAGAGAAAGCCCGCGCCCAGCAACCAAGACCCAACGCAGCCAAAAATAAATAATTTATAAAAAATATTATTAAATGTCATGTTTGGCTTCATGAAATATAGAAATGTAAATGCTACTTTTTGTTCATAAATATACCTATTTTTTCCAGTGTAATTACGCTTATAGCTAGTAATAGTAGTGTTTTTGTTAAATAAAAGTGGTTAAGTATCACTCTATTTCTACAGGTACTTTCTCAGAAAGCAACGTACTAGATCACTAGAAAGGGTAACAAAATATTTAAAGAGGGCTAGTATATATGAGATTCATGCAGTCATTGACTTGACAAGGTTGTACATGTTTCTAGTGGTTAAGGCTCAAGCTGGGTTCAGATGTCTGCTACGTAGAACTGGGATGGTAATAATAGTACCTCTTTCATAGAGTTGTTAGTATGAATATAAATGCACTTGGCACAGCTCAATAAGATTTGTGGTGGTGGTGGTGGTGGTAATGATGATGGGTAGAAACAGGGTAACATGTAGATGAGGTATGGCAAATTAGGCATTATGTGGAAGAGAGAACCTGAACTTCTAGATCCAGGTCTGAACCATTTGTCTTCATTGTGGTCTTTCAAGCAGTAGAACTAGGGACTGGCAAAGGACCCTGACTCTCCTGTTACATGAAAGGTGGAGATACTGAGTTTCCATTTTCAACAAAGAAATTTTGTTCTTTGGAACAAAAAAATTTTCTAATGGAATACCACTTAGAGTAATGCTTCTCAAACTTTAATATGCATAGAAATCAAATCACCTGAGATTTTGTGGAAATGAAGATTCTGATTGAGTAGGTCTGGGTCCTACTTTCTGGGGTCCAAATTTCTGCATTTCTAGAAGCACTCAGGTGAAATTGATGCTTCTAGTCCATGAACTGTACTTTTAGTAGCAAGGATTTAGATTAGTAGGTCTTACTACCTGTCTGCCAGTTACTTCAAAGGGAGAAATTTGGTAAGCAGGAAAAGGAATTTTTATCTTCAAGGAGATGTCATCTTAGAGGCCCCCTTCAGGAAACTTTTCATTATGCCCAAAGTTAAAATTAAGAACAAATGTATACGAAAACCAGAGAAAGATACTACCAAAAAAGAAAATTACAGGCCAGTATCTTTGATGAATACAGATGCAGAAATTCTCAACAAAATATTGGCAAACCAAATCCAACAACACATAAAAAAGATCATACACCATGACCAAGTTGGATTCATCCCAGGATCACAAGGATGGTTCAACATACACAAATTAATGTGATGCACCACATCAACAAAAGAAAAGACAAACACCACATGATCATCTCAATAGATAAGAAAAGGCATTTGATAAAATTCAATATCCATTCATGATAACTTACCAAAGTGGGTATAGAGGGAACATATCTCAACATAATAAAAACTATTTATGACAAACACACAGCCAATATAATACTCAACGGTGAAAAGCTAAAAGCTTTCCTGCTAAAATCTGGAACACGACAAGGCTGCCCACTCTCACCACGTCTATTCAGCATAGTATTGGAAGTCCTAGCCATAGCAATAAGGCAAGAAAAAGAAATAAAATGTATCCAAATTGGAAGGGAAGAGGTAAAATTGTCATTATATGCAGAAGACATGATACTCTATATAGAAAACTCTAAAGACTCCACACACAAACTACTAGAACTGATAAACAGATTTGGCAAAGTAGCAGGATACAAGGTTAACATACAGAAATCTGTTGCATTTCTTTACACTAACAACAAAATATCAGAAAGGGAATGAACAAAAATAATCCCTTTTTAAGTCACACCCAAAAAAATAAAATACTTAGGAATAAACCTGACCAAGGAGGTGAAAGACTTAATGCTGAGAACTATAAACATTAAAAAGGAAACTGAAGATGATTCAAAGAAATGGAAAGATATCCTATGTTCTTGGATTGGAAGAATTAATGTTGTTAAAATGGCCATACTACTCAAAGCAATCTACAGATTTAATGCAATCCCAATCAAATTACCCATGACATTTTTCACAGAAGTAGAACAAATAATCCTAAAATTCATATGGAACCATAAAAGACCCAGAATTGCCAAAGCAATCCTGAGGAAAATGAACAAATCAGGAGGCATAACCCTCCCAGACTCTAGACAATACCACAAAGCTACAGTAATCACATCAGCATGGTATTGGCACAAAAACAGACATATCAATCAATGGAACAGAACAGAGAGCCCAGAAATAAACCCACACACCTACGGTCAATTAACCTTTGACAAAGGAGGCAAGAATATACAATGGGAAAAAGAAGGTCTCTTCAGCAAGTGGTGTTGGGAAAGTTGAACAGCCACATGTGTATCAGTGAAGTTAGAACACACTCTCGTACCATACACAGAAATAAACTCAAAATGGCTTAAAGACTTAAATATAAGACATGACATAATACAACTCCTAGAAGAGATCATAGGCAAAACATTCTCTGACATAAATCATACAAATGTTTTCTTATGTCAGTCTCCCAAAGCAATAGAAATAAAAACAAAAATAAACAAATGGGGCCTAATCAAAAGCTTTTGTACAGCAAAGGAAACCATAAACAAAACGACAACTTAGAGAATGGGAGAAAATATTTGCAAATGATGAGACTGACAAGGGCTTAATTTCCAGAATATAAAAACATCTCATACAACTCAACCTCCCAAAATAAACAACTCAATTGAAAAATGGGCAGGGGCTTCCCTGGTGGCACAGTGGTTAAGAATCCACCAGCCAACGCAGGGGACACGGGTTTGAGCCCTGGTTTGGGAAGATCCCACATGCCACGGAGCAACTAAGCATGCGCGCCACAACTACTGAAGCCTGAGCACCTAGAGCCCGTGCTCTGCAACGAGAGAAGCCACCACAATGAGAAGAAGCCTGCACACTGTGACAAAGAGTAGCCCCTGCTCACTGCAACTAGAGAAAGCCTGCGTGCAGCAAGAAAGACCCGATGCAGCCAAAAATAAAATAAATTAAAAAAGAAAAATGGGCAGAAGACCTAAATAGACATTTCTCCAAAGAAGACATAAAGATGGCCAACAGGCACAAGAAAAGATGCTCAACATTGCTAATTACTACAGAAATGCAAATCAAAATTACAATGAGGTACCACCTCACACCAGTCAGAATGGCCATCATTAAAAAAATCTACAAATAACAAATTCTAGAGAGGGTGTGGAGAAAAGGGAACCCTCCTACACTGTTGATGGGAATGCAAATTTTTACAGCCACTAAGGAACACAGTATGGAGGTTCCTCAGAAAACTAAAACTAGAATTACCATATGATCCAGCAATCCCACTTCTGGGCATTATCCAGACAAAACTATAATTCAAAAAGATGCATGCACCCCTATGTTCGTAGCAGCACTATTCACCATAGCCAAGACATGGAAACAACCTAAATGTCCATCGACAGATGAATGGATAAAGAAGATATGGTGCATCTATACAATGTAATACTACTCAGCCATAAAAAGAATGAAATAATGCCATTTGCAGAAACATGGATGCAACTAGAGATTATCATACTGAGTGAAGTAAGTCAGAAAGAGATAGACAAATACCACATGATATCACTTATATGTGGAATCTAAAATATGACACAAATGAACCTATCTATGAAACAGAGACAGAATCACAGACATAGAGAACAGACTGGTGGTTGTCAAGGGCTGAGGGAGGGATGGAGTGGGAGGTTGCGGTTAGCAGATGTAAGCATTTATACATAGAATGGATAAACAACAGGGTCCTACTCTATAGCACAGGGAAGTATATTCAATATCCTATGATAAACCATAATGGAAAAGAATATGAAAAAGAATATATATATGAATCTGAATCACTTTGCTGTACAGAAGTAATTAACACCACATTGTAAATCAACTATACTTCAATACAATACATTTTTAAAAATTGAGAACAAATGTAAGCAGAGCACATAGGAAGGGAACCCACCAAAGGACTCATAGAAATGTACAATGTTCAAGAGAGTCTTATGTGGCAGCAATCGCAGCATGAGCTAGGAGCTATTTTACTGTTAATGATAGCAGCTAATAAGTCTATATACTGTGTTGAGTGTACAATGAGAAAACGCAAAGACAGTCTGAGTCCTTCTAGAGTCAACCAGTCAAGAAGCAGAATGAGACTCAGAAAGGAAAGGACTAGCTCTGGAGATGCTTCAGAAAGAGGAGATGAGCTCTAGTGTGGAGTTTGTTCCAGTAATTGGTGTTTGGAGGAGTTTACCGTTGCTTTTGGGAAGGGATTAGTGATTTGAAACAATTACACCTATGTTGAACACATTGTAATATGTTGTGTTCTTGAATAAATTGTTTAGTAAACCCATCCACAGATGATTCATGGTTTTATTTTGGTATATGTCATATAACTCCTTTTATTATTTTTCCAGTCCCAAGGTTAAAAACCCCTGAGGTCTTGCGAAGTAGGTATTATGTGATGAGTTGATTCTGTAACATCTATCACACTCCTGTGCCTGGGCAGAGGTTGCTCTTGATTGAATCACAGGCTCATCAGATAAATCTCAGCTGTGAATGTTCTGTGTTTGGTTTGAAAGTATTCATACCATTTTTAACCTATTGAGATATGTAAAATAAACTTATTCAAATAAGCATTTGAAGAAAAAATGTAATGTGCTTAGCCGGGCCTCATCAGACTGTGAGGACAAATAGGATTGCATTAATGGTGATAGACATTTTAAAAAGTCTTTTTTCCATCACCTGCTGAGGCATATCCTCTTCCAAATCTCATTCATTTCTACTGAGAGTCTGAAGAGTTATTCATATATCTTCACAATAGTCCTTATCAATCAATTCCAGCTAATTTCCTCTTCTCTTGCTTCCCCGCTCTTCCACTGGGGTCCTCAATAGGCAAAAGCTGTGATGGTATCATGCTGTTTGGAAGTGGAGAGAGAGCTTCTCGTGCCGTTATTACCACTTACTACATTGGCAGAAAAGCAGCACTTCTTAAAATCCAGCCTTCTCTGCCTTGTGAACACAACTTTGTTCCTTTATGCTTTTACTACCATCTCCTTGGGGCTTGGCCACGGGTGAAAAGCACTTGAGATAAACACTTTGCTGTCCTTCCCATCCCCTGTTCTCCAGTGCTGGCAAGCGCTCTTGCTCTCTGCCAAAACACCGTCCTGCAAATCAACTAATTCAAATCAACAGCGGCTGGATATTTAGCAGGAGCACAATGTAGGTACAAATTCGTTCCCTCTTACTCTTAGGAACAGACAAGCATTTTAATGACAAATGTTAAGCACTCATATTTTTATTATTTTTTCACTCTGAAATATCATCAAAATTAGATTCATCTAATACACAGCTAATGAACAACTGTTGAATACAAAGCACTAATTACAAAGTTAATTTTTTGTGCTCTTATTTTACTATTGGCTAAAATGTTAATTTGGATCAAGTTTCTCAAGATTCACAAAAGAGAATTTTTATTTTGGTACAATTTATTATTGTTGTTGTCCTTATCTTTCAACTGCAGTACAAGAAACCAAAAGCAGAATACAAATTACACCACCAATTCTGTCAGGTATAATCCTAAACCATTTTCTAGAGAAGATATTAATTTCCTAGAAGAGTCTTTGCTTGGTCCATTCTGCCTGTAATGCCCATGATGGAAAGGGAAGTGAGTGAAACAGCCCATCTCTTGTGAGATGTTCTACTTCTTTAGACTCCAGATCCACATTTGACAGAACTCATTTGTAAAAAGGCACAGTAGCAGTGAAGGAAACTTCATCCATGATCAGAAATTATGTGAGTATAGAACACAGCTGTACTTACCACTCCTGATTTTGGGGACAGTTTCCCAAAAACAGGCTTACCTTCCAAAGATTTTGGATTGTGTCTATTCTAGATAAATTATCATCTTTTAGAAATCCAAGTGACAGAATGCTTGGCTTTATAAGTAATACCTGGAACTCAACATGGACCATCAGTGAAACTGATAACCGTTCATTTACAACGTGTCTTGGTTTATGGATTAGCTGAATTATAGCAAAGTTGGCAGCAAACCAAGTTCTTCAAAGTACTCTATACTTTCCAATTAATAACAAGAATAAAGGAAGCACAGGAGGCAGTTGGGGCAATCAGTAATAGCCTGAACTTAAATTGTCTGGTGAGGAAATACTTCTATGACTGAAAAACCGTAACCACAGGTACCGTAGAGTAATATGTGTTTCTTTTATAGTGTGTTCTCTACTTTAGCATTTCCTTTCTGCTCTTTTCTTTTCTTACCTCTTGCCCTTCAAGACCTCGAAATTACTTCCTCGCCGAGGGATTTCTTTTTTTTTCTTTTTTTAAAAATTTATTTATTTATTTTTGGCTGCATTGGGTCTTAGTTGCAGCACGTGGGATCTTCGTCGAGGCACGTGGGATCTTTCGTTGCAGCGCGCTGGCTTCTCTCTAGTTGTGGCATGTGGGTTTTCTCTCTCTGGTTGTGGTGCGCAGGCTCCAGGGCATGTGGGCTCTAGCTGACGTGTGCGAGCTCAGAAGTTGTGGCACACAGGCTTAGTTGCCCCACGGCATGTGGGATCTTAGTTCCCCAACCATGGATCGAACCCGCGTCTCCTGCATTGTAAGGTGGATTCTTTACCACTGGACCACCAGGGAAGTCCCACCGAGGGATTTCTTGAACCTCACTTTTCTGCTCTGAGAACATTGTATTCCTTTTCAAATCTGTGCATTAGCATATCTGGTTATGGATTTAAATATCATAACTGGATTAAAATATAACATTTTGTCAACAAATGTTCCTTTCAATGTCATTCTAGCCTGAACACTGAGTTTGAGACTTCAGGTTATGTAAAACAAATTAGTTCTTCATGTGATCTGGCCTACATGTTTGAGTCTGTACTGAGTTTGCTAAAAAACAAAGACATCTATGTTCACTTTTCTTTTTACAAGAAAATATTGTTGAAACTATATATAACTGAAGGGAGTAGATGAATGTAAGCATTAAGAGGCCCAATCCAGAGGCAGAGAGACCTCAGTTCCAGGCTTAGCTCTGCCACTTTCTTACTCAATCTCCTGGAGATAACAATAGCCCCTTCCTCTTTGGTTTATTGGGAGAGATTAAGAAGGTGTAATAACATAAGGACATTTAGGATACTGTCTAGCATATGATAAGAGCTCAGTAAATATTAGCTATTAGCAAGAAGTAGTAATAACAGCAGTAGAAGAGAAAGCAAAAATATCAAGATGATACACTCTATTGATTATCTGAGTCAAATATGAGTAAAAATACAGTTGACATCATCCCAATTTTATGTTAAATGAACCACAATCAAAACTGTGTGATTTGTCCTGCTTAAGCTTTATTTAATTCAGGAAAAGCTCAACATTAGGTACATTTGTCAGAAGTTTATCTTTTCTGTTATTTATAATACACTTAATTGGCACCACAGTAAATGATTTGGATAATTGCCAATGATGAGATGCTTTACTCTGTATCATCTATTCAAAGGCTTTGGGGTTTCAGAAAACTGGACTCCTTAGTTGTGGCTATTTGCAACCATTTATTGTTTTTTATAAGAACGCGCTTGACAACAGCATTCTTAGCATAATCCTGTTTCTTTTCTTTTTCTCATTTAAAAAAAATGAATTAATGAACCACTGAGTTGAGCTTCTAAAAATCCTCTAAGCACAGAGATTCTCAGTTGAGCAAAGGCAATTATGAGAATACATGTTGTGTGTGTGTGTGCATATGTGTGTGTATTTATGCACATATGCACGGGTATGTTGTTTTTATTCAGTTTTATAATTTTATATTTGAAGACATATTCCTTTGAAATACAAGCCTTTAAAACACAGCCTTTCAAAATCTCAACTGGTGAGGTGTGGGTTTTAAAAAGTTGAGAAAAACTAACAAATTAAGCCAATTTATTATCAACATAGAAATACTGCAAATAATATAGTACAAATACTCTGTACTATATCCAGAGTGTTTACTTAATTGATATGTAACTGTCAAATGATCTTCAAGCTGATATAATTCTGAAAGACATACAATCTAAAGTTGAATAAATATTCCACTGGTAGAAATTGCAAATAATTTCAACAACAAATGTTTAAGTCACTACAATGGAGCAGTCAGCATCTTCTCTCTAGAGGGAAGAATTTACAGCTCTGGGTGATAAAGTTTGCTAAGGGAGTAATACTTACCTAACCATGACTTCTATATCTTAGAGACTGAAAATCAGGAAGTGTGGACATCAGTCTTTCATGACCTTGACATCTCATTACAGGCGAGAAAAAAAAGAGGCCCTTTTGAGAAGTGATGTTCACTGCCAACTTCCTGGTTTCTTCTTCAAACAAGGAACATTTATACCTCTCCAAAGTCCTCTGGCACAGTGCTAGAGAAACATCCCGTATCAGTAGGTGTTTCTGCCCAGTCCACCAATTTTTATGGTTGCTGGTACAAAACTTCACAGTTATTCTCAAACATTATGGGACTTCTAATTAATGATGACACTAAGTTGCAAAAATAACTCTAAAAAGAACATCCCAATATCTAAAATAAGCCTCTGGTTTAGTGGTTATGCAGTTACTGAAATATATATTTGACTTCTTCTTGAGGAGCATGTGTGAACAATTTTATATATTTGAGCCCACCTTTACAGATTCCAAGCATATAAAAATACATTTCTAGGCTGTGCCATGTATCATTTCTTTCCCTTCAAGGAAACATTACAGGCAAAGATTATGTCATTTGAAGCATTAGCCATTTCAGATTACTTTTTACATTATTCCCTTATTGAAATAGCAAGTAAAAGCCCCACCAAGTTCTGGTTTTGCTTAGCAAATATTGTCTTTTTTTGCTAGGTACCTTGCTTCTTTACAAGTCCTGAGAGTCTAACTCCTTCATATCTAATCATTTCCACTGCTAATATCTTAGTTCAGACCCTCTTACTTCTTGCCTGAGTTATGCACTATATACCACGTAGGCCATTCTGCTTATAGTAATTCATCTACAGTCCATATTCCTCCATATTGTTCGAGTTATTACTCTGAATGCAAATATGATCCTATTGCCTTTGTCCATTTGCTCAAAGCCTTCCAATGACTCTCCATTGTTTTGGAGTTAAAGTCCAAATGCATCCCTTTTTACATCTCCAACCCTCATTCCTTGCAAGCCCTCAGCATGCGGCCGTGCTTCAGCTACACTCAACCATGCTGCTCCATCCTTCCCTGTATTTGCATGTTCTATTCTCCCTGCTTGGAAGTTCTTTCCTTTTTCTCCAGTGCCACCCACTTTAAGCATATCTTCCTCCAAGAAGCCCTCTGGGATCTACCAAGTTGAGATCACTACTTTGCCTTTGACTCTACTTTACACAGTACATACTTTTATGAGTGTGTGTATCAGCTTTATTAAAATATAATTCACATACCATACAGTTTACCTATTTAATGTGTACAATTCCATGGTTTTTAGTAGATTCACAGAGTTGTGCAATCGTCATCACAATTAACTTTAGAACATTTTCATTACCTCCCCAAATATCCAGTACCACTTAGCAGTCACTCTCCATTTCTCCCCAACCCACTCCCATCCTCTACAACTACTAATCTACTTTCTGTCTCTATAGATTTGCCTATTCTGGACATTTCAGATAAACAGAATAATATATAAACTTGTGTGACTGGCTTCTTTCATTTAGTGTAATGTTTTCAAAGTTCATCCATGTGTATCATGTATCAATTCATCATTTCTTTTTATTGTTGAATAATATTCCATTGTATGGATATACCATATTTTGTTTATCCATCATTATTTGATGGACATCTGGACTGTTTTCACTTTTTGTCTATTATTAATAATGCTGTTAAGAACTTTCATGTGCAAGTTTTTGTACAGATATATATTTTTATTTCTTTTGGGTAGATATCTAGAAGTGGATTTTATGTTTAACCTTTTGAAGAACTGCCAGACTGTTTTCCATGGTGACTGGTTAGACAGAGTTAACAAAGGTTGAATAGAGTTACCTTGTGAACCATTTTACATTTCTACGAGCAGTGTATGAGGGTTACAATTTCTCCACATCCTTGACAAAATTCTCTGTTGCTTTCTTTTTTTAATTCTAGCCTCCTAATGGGTGAGTGGTCATATCTCATTGTGGTTTTGATGGACATTTCCCTGAATGATATTGAATCTCTTTTCATGTGCTTATTAGCCATTTGTACATCTTCTTTGGAGAAATGTCTATTTGGATCCTTTTTCCAATTAAAAAAATTGAGTTATTTCTCCTTTATTCTAGATATGAGTCCCTTATCATATGTATGATTTGAAAACCTTTCCTCCGATTCTGTGTGCTGTCTTTTCACTTTCTTGATGGTGTCCTTGAAGCATAAAGGTTTTTAATTTGAATGAAGTCCAATCGATCTATTTTTTCTTTCATTATTTGTGTTTTTGGTGTCATATCCAAGAAACCATTATCTAACCCGAGGTCATGAAGATTTACTCTTACGTTGTCTTCCAAGAGTTTTATAGTTTAAGCTCTCACATTTAGATCTTTATGGATCTTGAGTTTTAATTTTTATATATAATGTGATGTAGAGGTCCAACTTCATTAATTTTCATGTGGATATAGTACATGCCTTTAATATTTTTACACTTATCTTACTATGGTATAATTAACTAGTGTATGCCTTTCAAACTACACAAAGAGAGGAACATATCTTATTTACCATAGTATACCTAGCACAGTGCTTGGCATCTAATGTTCAAAATATACTTGTTGAATGGAACTTAACTGGATTGTAAATATAGACTATTTTTTAATTGTTACTAAAAACAATAAGTTATTTTGATTGAAATATGCAGTATTACTTGATTTTTAGGATAGTTATATTTTATGAGGATATGTCCATTTTACATGGGCATAAAAAGATTCCGAAACTGGGTTAGATCTATAATCCATCTAGACAGATTTTATTTACTTGCAAAGGAACAAGAGCTATATTATAAAGTGTTTAATTCTTCTTCATAGTTTTGGCATCAGTGATAAGAAATATGTCCCCCAAATATTAACTTTTTATGCAAATTTTTTAAACTTAAGGTAGCAGATTATATTTTTTAAAGATGGGTCCAGCAATATCTCCTGTCCCACCCACATACTCTTCTAAAACCTTGCCACTTCCCCATCAAGAGCTGTAGTCTATATCCTTTCCCCTTGCAATTGGTTGAAACTTTATGACTGCTTCAAACAATAGAGTCTAGTAGAAACG
Source organism: Neophocaena asiaeorientalis asiaeorientalis (assembly GCF_003031525.2). Taxonomy (NCBI): domain Eukaryota; kingdom Metazoa; phylum Chordata; class Mammalia; order Artiodactyla; family Phocoenidae; genus Neophocaena; species Neophocaena asiaeorientalis. Next base: position 3,915,656 of record NW_020172316.1, on the reverse strand, counting down.
ATGATCGCTACTTTTAAGGCTAGAACATAAAAATGTTATGCATGTCATTCTGGCTCTTTGGGGATGCTTGGTTTTGGAACCCAGCCACCATTCTGTAAGGAAGGCCAAAACACCTTGGAAGAAGAGGTCTATGTGGAGAAAAACAGAAGCTTCTGGCTTTTGGCTTTGGCTGAACTCCCAGCCAATGGATAGCATCAAATTGCCAAATATGTGAATGAGTTGTCATGAATGTGGATTCTCCAGTTGCCAGGAAAGTCACCCCAGATGATGCCATGTAGAGCTGAGACAAGTTGTCCCTGCTAAATCCTGCCCAAATTACAGATTTATGAACAAAACAAATGATGGTTGTTGCTTTACGCCACTAAGTTTGGGGGATAGCTTGTATATCAATAGGTAACTACTACTAATTTTGGTACCTAAAAAAGGGATGTTGTCATAATGAAATCTACTACATGTGGCATTGGCTTTGGAACTGGACTGTGGGGAGAAGTTGAAATGGTATTGAGGAGACTGTTAGTGAAACCAAAGGGGTGTTAAGTAGAAGGGTTCTGGAAGACCTACAAGGCCTTGAGGAAGCTGTCAGCAAAGCCTTAAAAAAGAGGAAAATATTATTGGAAGCTGAAAGAAAAGGAACCTTTGTTAGGTGACGGCAGAGAGCTTGCCAACACAGTCATCTAGAATAATATGGCAAGGAGAAAATGTACCTAATAAACTCAATGATGTAGCTAAGGAGATTTCTAGGAATAATATTCAAAATGCCACCTGACTTTTTTTCTCATTGCCTAAGATGAAATGTGAGGAGAGAGAAACGAGCTAAAGAATAGAGCATTAAATATAAAAGAGCTCAAACTTGCTGTGTTTGAAATAGAACAATTTTTCATACCCACATTCTGTAAAACAATTACTAAATTCTAAAAAATGGCTCCGGAAAGATCAAATCCAAGATGAGTCTGTAAGATCTTTGTTAATATCTCAGAAGGATTTAAGACAGCTGTTCATAAAACATTTCAAGAGAGGAAAGGTCCTTTAGGAATCTTAATACCTACCTGGCCACAACATTTCAGTTAAACAATAGGACTTCTAAGATTCTTTTTTTTAAAAAAATAAATTAATTTTATTTATTTATTTTTGGCTGTGTTGGGTCTTCATTGCTGCGTGTGGGCTTTCTCTAGTTGCGGCGAGCAGGGGCTACTCTTTGTTGCGGTGCACGGGCTTCTCATTGCGGTGGCTTCTCTTGTTGCAGAGCACGGGCTCTAGGCGCACAGGCTTCAGTAGTTGTGGTGCACGGGCTTAGTTGCTCCGCAGCATGTGGGATCTTCCTGGATCAGGGCTTGAACCCGTGTCCCCCGCATTGGCAGGTGGATTCTTAACCACTGCACCACCAGGGAAGCCCTAAGTGTCTTAAAAGAATTCTCCCACAGCAGTCTCAAAAGAATCCCAACTATACAAGTGTTTGTCTTCAAGAGTTTTTGTGGATTTGTCTTTTGTTTAATGGAGTTGGTTATCAATTGATACACAAGAAACCCACAAGAATTTTTAACAAATTACATCTGTTCAGACTGAAAGCAGGAGATATAATATAAAATGAAGAGGACCCTGGATCCCCAGATTTTTAGAGGCAGGCCTTTTCAATCCACACATTTGTGCTAGATCAGATTATTTGCCTTGCTTGGCTGATGTATTTTACTTCATGTGTCTTAAATTTTCAGGTTTCTGTTTTTGAAGGGCATTTTCTTATTTCTAATATTACTGGAATTTTAAAAACAAGATGTTGTCCTCAATCCATTAATTTAGTAAGTTTTAGAGGCTTCAAATAAACTATCACACTGACTTTCAGATTGAGAAACACTAGAGTTATTTTTGCTTTTTTCTGTCAAAATGTAGTCTCCTCCCACCCACTACCCACCATCTACTTTCCTTCAATAGTTTATGATTTCCTTTTTTCTATTTTATGGATTTGCTCTTTCTTAAAGTCTATTGGCCAGAACTACACTAATATTTCAGGGCAGATATGTGCAGTCTTTGTCAAAGATCAGAACAAGGTTATATCTTTTGTTTACTACAAAACTTTTCTTGATGATCATGGAGATGATATTTGTCTTACTAGATTTGGTGTGATTGAAAAACTACTTAAATATCTTTAGCTATAAATCCCAGAGCAAGGAGATTACATTGTTAACTGCCTCTATTAGGAACAGTTCATGGATTACGGAAAAAAATGTAGGAAGCAAATATCACACCAAAATATTGTCAGTAGAAACATTAAATATTGGCAGGATCCTGTTTGAAAAGCAACAGAGGATTATTCCATGTGTTTCCTTTTATTCATTCAATTATGTTAAGTTTAAGGGGGTGAATTGAAGTTAGGTATATGTAAAATACTTCCCTTTGCATTAGGCATTTGGGGACTGGAAGTCAGTGTTACAGCAAGTACATATTTGGGATTGTCTCAGACCCTGTGTGAAGTATGTCTCTCCCTGAGCAGCATGTACTGGCAGTGTCAACAGTAAGTAAGTAAGTACCAGCTGAGCTGCACCCCTTGTAAAACAATCCAGTTATGGTGAGCATGAAGACCTTAGCCCTGGTGATAATTTCCAGAATGAAATGTTCACAGGATGAAATGGAAAAACATCAGCAGCTCATCCTTTTCTCTGTCATCCTTGTTTATGGAAAGCTAAAAATGTGAAGCAGCTTCCCTTGTTCGTGTTTCCCAAGCTTCAAAGAGACATATATGGAATTTGGCCTAATGAGTTAGCATTTCTAGGCAAGTTCTATACAAATGGTTTTCTACTGTTTGAACAACTAGTCACTTGTTCTGGATTCAAAGTCATTTACTTAGAAAGAAACACATCAATTTAATCAAGTCGTTAACACAAGACAATGTTGAGTGATGGTAGAATCTCACTTTTTAGTTGTTTATCATTTGATAGGTCTAGTTTTGTATAGTTTAACAGAGTCAATGTCTCTCAGGTCTTTATGCCTAATTTGCTCTGGCAGGATAGTTCTTTATATTAATTTATGCTTATTTCCTTAGTATTCTTCTCACTGCAATTAGAAGATACTAGTCAAGATTTATAATCCCTCGTTTCAGGATTGTGATGCAGGGCTGATTATCTAACACTAAAAAAGAAGCAGCTGCTCTCCCAAACCCCACCCTTGAGATGGCTCCCCTTTGGCCCTCATCTTTGGACTGTTGTATGAGCAAACCCACCACCACCACAAGACAGCAACTACAACCTTTCCATGGCAGGATACCTGGAGATATGGGTATGGTGCAGACCAGGCACCCACAGTTCAACTCTGATGACATATATAGAACATGGGCTAAGAAGAAGGACTTCCATAGAACGAAAACCACATACCCTTTCTTTAGGATTATTTTCAGGAAGAGGAGGGACAACCTCTGTGAACTTCAAAGTTCATGTAAAAGTAAACAATCTGATAGAACTTCCTATCACTGGGTCAAAAGGAAATTAAGGACTCTGCAAAGGATGATGACTAAAAGAATTTGGAGGGTCTTAAATTTGTAGTTGTTCCAATGTTTTTTTTATTTTTCATGTCCATCTGTTTTCCTAAAATGAACGTTAGTGACACACATAAAAGATCTGTGCACTTATCTTGAGGGTCAGCTAGTAAGATCGTGCCTAGTGCTTAGACATTCTTGGGAGATTAGCCTAAGGAACAGTGTGGGAAAAGGCTGATCTCTTGAAAATAGAAATTCCCATGCAGGTTGACTAATCCTGTGACACAACTGAGGTGAGTTTTTAATTCATTCATTGTGAATTAAATGTATAGAAATGTAGATTTTTAGTTTAAAACTGAGCTTGTTCACCATTTGCATCTGATGCTCATCAAAATGAAATTTTCAAATAAAATTAAAAACACAACTCTGACAAATATAAAATCAGCAAGTGTCAAAGATTAATTTAGCTAATTATTTAAGGGAACCAGAGGGATAATAAAGCTAATTTTAAAATGTGCTGATCTACAGATTTAATGTGATCCCTATCAAATAACCCATGACATTTTTCACAGAAGTAGAACAAATAATCCTAAAATTCATATGGAACCATAAAAGACCCAGAATTGCCAAAGCAATCCTGAGGAAAAAGAACAAAGCAGGAGGCATAACGCTCTCAGACTCCAGACAATTCTACAAAGCCACAGTAATCACATCAGCATGATACTGGCACAAAAACAGATATGGATCAATGGAACAGAACAGAGAGCCCAGAAATAAACCCACACACCTACGGTCAATTAACCTTTGACAAAGGAGGCAAGGATATACAATGGGAAAAAGACGGTCTCTTCAGCAAGTGGTGTTGGGAAAATTGGACAGCTACATATAAGTCAATGAAGTTATAACACACCCTCTCACTGTACACAAAAATAAACTCAAAATGGCTTAAAGACTTAAACATAAGACATGACATCATAAAACTCCTAGAAGAGATCATAGGCAAACATTCTCTGACATAAATCATACCAAGGTTTTCTTAGGGCAGTCTCCCAAAGCAATAGAAATAAAAACAATCAAACTTACGAGCTTTTTCAGAGCAAAGGAAACGATAAACAAAATGAAAAGACAAGCTATAGAATGGGAGAAAATATTTGCAAATGATGAGACTGAAAAGGGATTAATTTTCAAAATATAAAAACAGCTCATATAACTCAATACAAAAAACAACCCAGTCGAAAAATGGGCAGAAGACCTAAATAGACATTTCTCCAAATAAGACATATAGATGGCCAACAGGTACATGGAAAGATTCTCAACAGTGCTAATTATTATAGAAATGCAAATCAAAATTACAATCAGGTACCACCTCACACCAGTCAGAATGGCCATCATTAAAAAGTCTACAAATGACAAATGCTGGAGAGGATGTGGAGAAGAGGGAACCCTCCTACACTGTTGGTGGGAATGTAAATTGGTACAGCCACTAAGGAACACAGTATGGAGGTTCCTCAGAAAACTAAAACTAGAATTACCATATGATCCAGCAATCCCACTTCTGGGCATACATCCAGACAAAACTATAATTCAAAAAGATACATGCACTCCCATGTTCATAGCAGCACTATTCACCATAGCCAAGACATGGAAGCAACATAAATGTCCATTGACATGGACAGATGAATGGATAAAGAAGATATGGTGCATCTATACATTGCAATACTACTCAGCCATAAAAAGAATGAAATAATGCCATTTGCAGCTACATGGATGCAACTAGAGATTATCATACTAAGTGAAGTAAATCAGAAAGAGAAAGACAAATACCACATGATATCACTTATATGTGGAATCTAAAATATGACACAAATGAACCTATCTATGAAACAGAGACAGAATCACAGACATAGAGAACAGACTGGTGGTTGCCAAGGATTGAGGGAGGGATGGAGTGGGAGGTTGGGGTTAGCAGATGTAAGCTACTATATATAGAATGGATAAACAACAAGGTCCTACTGTATAGCACAGAGAACTATATTCAATATCCTATGATAAACCATAACGGAAAAGAATATTAAAAAATATATACATATATATATATATGTGTACAACTGAATCACTTTGCTGTACAGCTGTGATCAACACAACATTGTAAATCAACTATACTTCAATTAAAAAATTGATTTAAAAATGTGCTGGACAGGCAGAAATATTATAATTGTTAAAAAAGAATACCAAATCGGGGCTTCCCTGGTGGCGCAGTGGTTGAGAGTCCGCCTGCCGATGCAGGGGACACGGGTTCATGCCCCGGTCCGGGAGGATCCCACATGCCGCGGAGCACCTGGGCCCGTGAGCCATGGCCGCTGAGCCTGTGCGTCCGGACCCTGTGCTCCGCAACGGGAGAGGCCACAGCAGTGAGAGGCCCGCTTACCACAAAAATAAAAAAAAATTAAAAAAAAATAAAAAAATAAAAAAGAATACCAAATTAAGATTGTTAAATTTTAAAAACTTGTGTTTTAATCTTTTATACTAGACAGAAACCATTTACATTTCTACAGGAAAAATTCATTTGCAATGCTATGGACAAAGATAATTTGAATTGCTATCAGTTTTCTATAAGTTAACATTTACTTTCTTACAGTTGTAAGATACCCTAATTAACGGGAATATTAAGTCAAAACAAACTATATACCCTTAAAGAATCAATCTTTTGCCTATTCCCACTTTGGGATTTTTCTTTTTACTGTCCTGATATAATTAACTATATTTTCCCTCAGAATGAGAAATACAGAGTGATTCCTCCTGAGCTGTGATTCCAATAAGGGAGTGAAATTATGACACAAATATTTCAGCATTTATTTTATGCAAAACTAAAAACCAGTATTGATTTTTTTAATTTTAAAAGTGTTTTCAGAAGTCAAAACAAAATAGTTAATAAACTAAATACAAAATTTATGAAAAATTACAAATCGCAAAATAAATTTATAAAATATGTATAAAACATTTTGTCAGCCTACTATAAATTAACATAAAATGTAAGGATAATAAAAATATTAAATCAGACTCATAAAATGCTGAATGTTTAATTAATCATAAAACATAATATTCAATTTTTAATGACAAGAAAAATAAAGCCCTTGAACACTGGTATAGTTAAGTGGCAAGGTTGCTTTTGTGTAAATTGTTACAGATATTGAAAAAGGATTTTTGACTTTTAATTAGTCAGGGTAATGTGAAGTGTTAACTCCAAACTGAGGATTGTGGCAGTATAAAAGGATGCTTTCTAAATGAGGGTGCCATTGCTTAATGCAAAATTTTAAAGGAGTATAATTACTCTCTGGGAATACATCAAGATATAAATGATACCAACTCTATTCCCTATCCCTCAGTGCTGGCTACTTTTAAGATTTTCTCTTTAATACTGGTTTGTAGCACTTTGATTACAATTTGCCTTGGAGTGGTTTGAGTTTCTTGGATAAAATTCTTGGATCTGTGGGTATATACTTTCATCAAATTTGGAATGTTTTACTATTATTTCTTCAGTTGTTTTTTTTTTTTTCTGTCCTCCTACCCCTCGTTTCCTTCTGCAACTCCAACTGATGTATGTTAAACTTTTATATTGTTCCTCAGGTCACCGAGGACCTGTTCTTCCCCTTTAGCCACCCTCTTTCTCTCTGCTTCATTTTGAGTATTTCTATAAATTAATTTATAATTTTTTAATTTTTGAATTTTATTTATTTTTTTATACAGCAGGTTATTAGTCATCAATTTTATACACATCAGTGTATACATGTCATTCCCAATCACCCAATTCATTACACCCCCCCACCCCCCGTGGCTTTCCCCCCTTGGTGTCCATACGCTTCTTCTCTACATCTGTGTCTCAACTTCTGCCCTGAAAACTGGTTCATCTGTACCATTTTTCTAGGTTCCACATACGTGTGTTAGTAAATGATATTTGTTTTTCTCTGACTTTCACCCTGTATGACAGTCTCTAGATCCATCAACGTCTCAACAAATAACCCAATTTTGTTCCTTTTTATGGCTGAGTAATATGCCATTGTGTATATGTACCACATCTTCTTTATCCATTCGTCTGTCTATGCGCATTTAGGTTGCCTACATGACCTGATTATTGTAAATAGTGCTGCAATGAACATTGGGGTGCGTGTGTCCTTTTGAATTATGTTTTTCTCTCAGTATATGCCCAGTATGGGATTGCTGGATCATATGATAATTCTACTTTTAGTTTTTTAAGGAACCTCCATACTGTTCTCCATAGTGGCTGTATCAGTTGACATTCCCACCAACAGTGCAAGAGGTTTGCTTTTCTCCACACCCTCTCCAGCATTTGTTTTTTGTAGATTATCTGATGACACCCATTCTAACTGCTGTGAGGTGGTACCTCATGGTAGTTTTGATTTGCATTTCCCTAATAATTAGTGATACTGAGCAGCTTTTCATGTGCCTCTTGGCCATCTGTATGTCTCCTTTGGAGAAATGTCTATTTAGGTCGTCTGCCCATTTTTGGATTGGGTTGTTTGCTTTTTTAATATTGAGCTGCATAAGCTCTTTACATATTTTGGAGATTAATCCTTTGTTGACTTGTTTGCAAATATTTTCTCCCATTCTGAGGGTTGTCTTTTCACCTTGTTTATGGTTTCCTTTGCTGGGCAAAAGCTTTGAAGTTTCATTCGGTCCCATTTGTTTATTTTTGTTTTTATATCCATTACTTTAGGAGGTGGATCAAAAAAGATCTTGCTGTGATTTATGTCAGAGTATTCTTCCTACGTTTTCCTAGAAGAGTTTTATAGCATCTGGTCTTACATTTAGGTCTCTAATCCATTGAGTTTATTTTTGTGTATGGTGTTAGGGAGTGTTCTAATTTCATTCTTTTACATGTAGTTGTCCAGTAGAATGGGCAACCTTATCTTACTGGAAATGGTTTCAGTTTTTCACCACTAAGAACGATGCTGGCCTTGGGTTTGTCATATATGGCCTTTATTATATTGAGGTAAGTTCCCTTTATGCCCACTTTCTGTGGAACTTTTATCATAAATGCATGTTGAATTTTGTCAAAAGCTTTTGCTGCATCTATTGAGATGATCATATGGTGTTTATTCTTCAGTTTGTTAATATGGTGTATCACATTGATTGATTTGCATATACTGAAGAATCCTTGCATCCCTGGGACAAATCCCACTTGATCATGGTGTATGATCCTTTTAATGTGTTGCTGGATTCTGTTTGCTAGTATTTTGTTGAGGATTTTTGCATCTATATTCATCAGTGATATTGGTCTGTAATTTTCTTTTTTTGTAGTAGCTTTGTCTGGTTTTGGTATCAGGGTGATGGTGGCCTCATAGAATGAGTCTGGGAGTGTTCCTTCCTCTGCGATTTTTTGGAAGAGCTTGAGAAGGGTGGGTGTTAGCTCTTCTCTAAATGTTTGATAGAATTCACCTGTGACGCCATCTGGTCCTGGACATTTTGTTTGTTGGAAGATTTTTAATCACAGTTTCAATTTCATTACTTGTAGTTGGTCTGTTCCTATTTTCTATTTCTTCCTGGTTCAGTCTTGGATGTTATACCTTTCTAAGAATTTGTCCATTTCTTCCAGGTTGTCCATTTTATTGGCATAGAGTTGCTTGTAGTAGTCTCTTAGGATGCTTTGTATTTCTGTGGTGTCTGTTGTAACTTCCCCTTTTTCATTTCTAATTTTATTGATTTGAGTCCTCTCCCTCTTGCCCTTGACGAGTCTGGCTAATGGTTAATCAATTTTGTTTATCTTCTCAAAGAACCAGCTTTCAGTTTTATTGATCTTTGCTATTGTTTTCTTTGTTTCTATTTCACTTATTTCTGTTCTGATCTTTATGATTTCCTTCCTTCTGCTAACTTTCGGTTTTGTTTGCTCTTCTTTCACTAGTTCCTTTAGGTGTAAGGTTAGATTATTTGAGATTTTTCTTCTTTTGAGGTAGGATTGTATAGCTATAAACTTCCCTCTTAGAACTGCTTTTGCTGCATCCCATAGGTTTTGGATCGTCGTGTTTTCACTGTCATTTGTATCCAGGTGTTTTTTTCTTTGTTTTTTTTTTGCGGTATGCGGGCCTCTCACTATTGTGGCCTCTCCTGTTGCAGAGCACAGGCTCCGGACGTGCAGGCTCAGTGACCATGGCTTACGGGACTAGCCGCTCCGCGGCATGTGGGATCTTCCTGCACCGGGGCACGAAACCGTGTCCCCTGCATCGGCAGGTGGACCTTCAACCACTGCGCCACCAGAGAAGCCCTCTAGGTATTTTTTGATTTCCTCTTTGATTTCTTCAGTGATCTCTTGGTTATGTAGTAACGTATTGTTTAGCCTCCATGTGTTTGTGTTTTTAAAGTTTTTTCCTCTGTAATTTATTTCTAATCTCATAGTGTTGTGGTCAGAAAAGATGCTTGATATGATTTCAATTTTCTTAAATTTACTGAGGCTTGATTTGTGATAAAGATGTGATCTATCCTGGAGAATATTCCATGTGCACTTTAGAAGAAAGTGTAATCTGCTGTTTTTGGATGGAATGTCCTATAAATAACACTTAAATCTATCTGGTCTCTTGTGTCATTTAAAGCTTCTGTTTTCTTATTTATTTTCATTTTGGATGATCTGTCCATTGCTGTAAGTGAGGTGTTAAAGTATCCCACTATTATTGTGTTACTCTCGATTTCCCCTTTTATAGCTGTTAGCAGTTGCCTTATGTATAGAGGTGCTCCTAAGTTCGGTGCTTATATATTTATAATTGTTATATCTTCTTCTTGGATTGATCCCTTGATAGTTATGCAGTGTCTCACGGGCCCAGCCGCTCTGCAGCATGTGGGATCCTCCCGGACCGGGGCACGAACCCACGTGCCCTGCATCAGCAGGCAGACTCTCAACCACTGCACCACCAGGGAAGCCCTGTAACATTCTTTAAATTCTATTTTATCTGATATGAGTATTGCTACTCCAGCTTTCTTTTGATTTCCATTTGCATGGAATATCTTTTTCCATCTCTTCACTTTCAGTCTGTATGTGTCCCTAGGTCTGAAGTGGGTCTCTTGTAGACAACATATAGGTGGCTCTTGTTTTTGTATCCATTCAGCGAGCCTGTGTCCTTTGGTTCCAGTATTTAACCCATCCACATTTAAGGTAATTTTCGATATGTATGTCCCTATGACCATTTTCTTAATTGTTTTGGGTTTGTTTTTGTAGGTCCTTTTCTTCTCTTGTGTTTCCCACTTAGAAAAGTTCCTTTAGCATTTGTTGTAGAGCTGGTTTGGTAGTGCTGAATTCTCTTAGCTTTTGCTTGTCTGTAAAACTTTTGATTTCTCCATCGAATCTGAATGAGATCCTTGCCAGGTAGAGTAATCCTGGTTGTAGGGTCTTTACTTTCATCACTTTAAGTAACATGCCACTCCATTCTGGCTTGTAGAGTTTCTGTTGAGAAATCAGCTGTTAACCTTATGGGAGTTCTCTTGTATGTTATTTGTTGTTTTTCCCTTGCTGCTTTCAATAATTTTTCTTTGTCTTTAACTTTTGCCAATTTTATTACTATGTGTCTTGGCGTGTTTCTCCTTGGGTTTATCCTGTATGGGACTCTCTGTGCTTCCTGGACTTGGGTGGCTATTTCCTTTCCCATGTTAGAGAAGTTTTCGACTATAATCTTTCCAAATATTTTCTTGGGTCCTTTCTCTCTCTCTTCTTTTGGGACCCCTATAATATGAATGTTGTTGCATTTAATGTTGTCCCAGAGGTCTCTTAGGCTGTCTTCATTTCTTTTCATTCTTTTTTCTTTATTCTGTTCCACAGCAGTGAATTCCACCATTCTGTCTTTCAGGTCACTTATCCATTCTTCTGCCTTGGTTATTCTGTTATTGATTCCTTCTAGTGTAGTTTTCGTTTCAAGTATTGTATTGTTCATCTCTGTTTGTTCTTTAATTCTTCTAGGTCTTTGTTAAACGTTTTTTGCATCTTCTCGATCTTTGCCTCCATTCTTTTTCCGAGGCCCTGGATCATCTTCACTATCATTATTCTCAATTCTTTTTCTGGAAGGTGGCCTATCTCTCCACTTCATTTAGTTGTTTTTCCGGGGTTTTATACTGTTCCTTCATCTGGTACATAGCCCTCTGCCTTTTCATCTTGTCTATCTTTCTGTGAATGTGGATTTTGTTCCACAGGCTGCAGGATTGTAGTTGTTCTTGCTTCTGCTGTCTGCCCTTTGGTGGATGAGGCTGTCTAAGAGGCTTGTGAGTATTTCTATGTCTTCAGGTTTATGGATTTTCTTTAATATTTAATATGCTGTTAATATCATCCAATGAAATTTTCAATTCCAATATTATTTTTTAGCTATAGAAATTTTATTTGGTTCTTTTTATATCTTCCATTTCTCTCCTCATTGTGTTTCTGTTTTTCTTAGAATCTTTTAACATATTTATAATAGCTGTTTTAAAGTGCCTGTTTGTTAATTCCATGTTTGTCATTTGGCAGACTGTTTCTATTAGCTGATTTATCTATTGGTTATGAGACATATTTCCTTGCTTCTTCACATGACCAGTAATTTTTTAATTATATGCTGGATGTTGTGATTTTGTGTCATTTAGTGCTGGATTTTGTGGTATTCCTTTAAAAAGTTTTGGATATCGCTTTGGCAGGGTAAGCTACTTGCAGATCAGCTTGATCCTTTCAAGGCTTCCCTTTCAGTTTTTCATATGCGTCTATAGTAGCCCTTAATCCCACAGCTCACCCTGAACCTTCTGGTTTCTCTAATGAAATGACAAGTGTGTTCAAGACTTCTCCACTCTGACTGATGTTACATCAAATGATTCCCAGGTTCATATGAGTTCTGCGGATAGTTCAATTACAGCTCCCTAGTAACTATCTTCTCTCAGCAGCTATTATTTGTCTGGCCATGTTGAATTTCCCCTTACCCACCAGGGACCAAAGACCACCAAAAACCTCAACGCAGACTTCTAGAGCTCATTCTCTGCACAGCTCCCTCCTCTCTGGTAATCTTCCTTGCACATTTTAGTTGCCTCAGCCTCCCTCATCAGCTCTGTCTTCTCAACTCTTTGCAACTGCTAGGGTCTGTTTGTGTTTGCGCCCCCTGTGCTGCAGTCCAGAAATTGCTGGGGTAAACACAGGGCTCATCTTGTTTAGTTTCCTTCTCTCAGAGAGTAGTTATTCAATGTATAAAAACAGCTGTTTCATCTATTTTGTCCAGTTTTCTAGTTGTTTGCAGTAGGAAGGTAAGTTCCACAAGCAATTGTGCTCTCATAGAAGATGCAAAAAATAAATAAATAAATAAAAATAAAAATATTCCAGAATAAAAATACTATGCCAACAAAAACATTGTGTTTTCTTACCATCGTATATTGGAATAGTAGAATGCCAACAAATGGTATAGCAGCCAGTATGTCTGGAGAAAGTAGACCAACTTCCCAGAGTTGACTAGAGCCCACTTCGGCTCTTGCTAGTATTTCGGATCTGATGAGATTTTTCTGGGATTCCCATTCAATGTCTGGCTTAGCGGACTCCTCCTTACAGCCCACTACTAAGGGCTGTGGCAACTCCAAATTGAGCATGTGGAAATTTCTGCAGATGGAGAAGGGGCTGCACACAAGGTGCTATCACAGGTCTTCTTGGTTTGAATATGCCCTATTGCTTTCCACTTTATGGCACCCATGCCACTTTGGCATGGAACACTCTTAGGGCTGCCTCCATTTAGAATTCCAGGCCCCAAACAAGTGAAAGTTCCTTTCTGCCCATAGCACTGAGCTACTTGAGACTTTTCTGCCATCTAGTTTATTGTCCAACCCACCTTCTCTCCACAGGGGGAGGAGGCAGGGCAGGGCCCTGTTTGGAAACTCATCTATGATTCACTTACTTGATCTACTAACTTTAGGATCCTTTCTACATGCTTTGGACTGAATTATGTACCCCCAAATTCATATGCTGAAGCCCTATCCCCCAGGGCAGCTGTGTTTGGAATAAGAAAGTAACTAACTAATTACAAGTATGGAAATTGAATCTGTGATTTCAAAACTCCCAACAAGCAAAAGTCCAGGATCATATATGGCTTCACAGGTGAATTATATTAAACATTTAGAGACTAGTTAACTCCTATCCTTCTGAAACTATTACCAAAAGTTGCAGAGGAACACTTCCGAACTCATTCTACAAGGCCACAATCACCCCAATACCAAGACCAGACAAAGACACCACAAAAAAAGAAAATTACATGCCAATATCACCAGTGAACATAGATGCAAAAATCCTAAACAAAATACTAGCAAATTGAATCCAACAATATATTAAAAGGATCATACACCACAGACAGCTACATGTAAAAGAATGAAATTAGAACATTCTCTAACACCACACACAAAAATAAAGATGGATAAAGATCTAAGTGTAAGACCAGATACTATAAAACTCCTAGAGGAAAACATAGGCAGGACACTCTTTGACATAAATCACAGCAATATGTTTTCAGATCTGTCTCCTAGAGTAATGGAAATAAGAACAAAAGTAAACAAATGGGACCTAATTAAACTGAAATTCTTTTGTACAACAAAGGAATCCATAAAGAAGATGAAAAGACAACCCTCAGAATGGGAGGAAATATTTGCAAATGATGCAACTGACAGGGATTAATCTCCAAAATAAAGAAATAGCTCATACAGCTCAATATCAAATAAAACGAACAACCCAATAAAAAAAATGGGCAGAAGATCTAAACAGACACTTCTCCAAAGAAGACATACAGATGGGCAAAAGGTACATGAAAATGTGCTTAATATTGCTAATTATTAGAGAAATGCAAATCAAAACCACAATGAGTTATCACCTCACACCTGTCAGAATGGCCATCATCAAAAAGTCTACAAATAATAAATGCTGCAGAGGGTATGGAGAAAAAGGAACCCTCCTACACCACTAGTGGGAATGTAAATTGGCACAACCACTATGGAAAACAGTATGGAGGGTCCCTAAAAAACTAAAAACAGAGTTACCATATGACCCTACAAGCCCACTTTGGGGCATATATCTGGAGAAAACCTTAATTCGAAAAGATACATGCACCCCAGTGTTCACTGCAGCACTATTTACAACAGCCAAGACATGGAAGCAACATAAACGTCCAACATAGGAATGGATAAAGAAGATGTGGCATACACACACACAATGAATATTAGCCATAAAAAAGAATGAAATAATGTCATTTGCAGCAACATGAGTAGACCTAGAGATGATCATACTAAGTGAAGTAAGACAGAGAAAGACAAATATCATATGATATCACTTATATGTGCAATCTAAAAAAATGATACAAATGAACTTATTTACAAAACAGAAAAAGACTCACAGACATAGAAAACAAACTCATGGTTACCAAATGGGAGAGGGGGGTCAGGGAGAGATATATTAGGAGGTTGGGATTAACATACACAGTACTATATAGAAAATAGATAACCAACAAGGACCTACTGTATAGCACTGGGAACTGTACACAATATTTTATAATAAGGGAAAAGAATCTTAAAAGGAATATAAATATATATTACTGAATCTCTATTCTGTATACCTGAAACTAACATGATATTCTAAATCAACTATACTTCAAAAAAAAAAAAAAACAGAAAACCCAGGGGAAAAAAGTAACTAACATAAGAGTGGAGCCCTGATGTGATAAAATTAGCATATTTATAAAGAGACACCCATATCCTTGTTCTCTCTGCCACATGAGGACACAAAGAGAAGGCAACCACCTGCAAGGCAGGAGAAAGGGCCTCACCAAGAACTCAATTAGCAGGCAGCTTGATCTTGGACTTCCCAGTTCAGAACTATGAGAAATAAATTTCTGTTGTTTAGCCACCCGGTCTGTGGTATTTTGTTATAGCAACCCAAGCAGTCTAAGACACCACACCTAAGGAAAGTTTTGTTACTTTTTTGTTTCCTTTCTTTAGACTTGAAAACTGTCCTCCCATCATCTCCTGTATCCCTCATATTTAAAGGTTTTTAGTAAAAATACTTTTCTCAGCTTTCTAGGCTTTTTTTCTTGACATTTAAAGGAGAGATTATGAAATTAAAAACAAAAACAAAACAAATACAAAAAACCTTCTCTATCTCAATCTCTTGCTGGCTCTTGAAATTGAAAACTAACTTCAAAACTGTCTTTACTGAAATTGATTTTAGGAACATAATTTTGGAAGCCAAAAGCCAAACTCTGACTACTGATTCTTTTTCTTTTTTAATTATATAATCTTAACCCTCCCAGAGGTAATGAAAGCTCTTGTTGAATAGGGGATTTTTAAAAAAAAATACAAGGAAGTGCTGAAAACTATAGTAATGTATTTCAAAATATTATTTCACTACACAAATATAATACAAGATTTTCTAACCATGCATAAAAAAATAATAGAGAACTAAGTAACACCAAACAATAGTTTTTTTTTAAAAAGTAGTATTCTGTTCTAATCTACTCCTCTCTCTCTCTAGCCCACTGATACTGCTAGACCTTAGATTACAAAATACTTTTCTTTCTTGGCAGAGTCTCTGGTATGGAGTTCTTATGGGCAGTACGTGCTTGGCCTCCACGCTGGCCTCAGGATTGCTGCCTGGGGACCTGGTGTGCAGGGGCTCCTCTAGGTGAGTCTACTGATGGTGGTAGAAAGTCTATTCCCCTCAACAGTATTATTATTTTATGTGGTGTCTAGGTAGAGTTGCTTTTATAGTTTTCTCAGGTCCTATTTGTAGCGCCAGATGTTATATGCTTCCTGATATCCTCTTCAATTTCTTGAGAGAATTAGAATATCATCTTCCATGAGCAGTTTTGGGACAATCCATATGACATTCCATTGGGTCACCTGGAAATATCACCTTTTACTACAAGATTAGCCAGTTTCCTACAATTCAATTCAAGCATCTTCCTACTCCTTTCCCCGAGTTTTTTTTTTTATATATCCACTATTTCCCTGAGAGATTCTAAGATTGCTTTTATCCTCTTCTTTGAGTGGCTCAGCGGCCATGGCGCACAGGCTCAGCGGCCATGGCTCATGGGCCCAGGCCCTCCACAGCATGTGGGCTCTTCCCAGACCAGGGCACAAACCCGCGTCCCCCGCATCAGCAGACGGACTCTCAACCACTGCGCCACCGGGAAAGCCGGAGATTTAATTCTTGATTCCTTTTTTTCTAGAGTCTGTGTACAATTTCCCCTCAGAGAACAACAGATTCTTTTGCAAATATACTTACTGTTTGTCCTGACATGTTATAATTTTGGATGAACATGCAAATTAGGTCTTTAACAAGTTGGTTAAAATGACGGAAAGGATTCATCGGCTCACATAACTGGAAATTGACATATAAGTTGGCTTCAGGGTTGGTTTGATCAGCCACTCAATCGTTTCTTCAAGGATTCAGTTTCCTCTTATCTCCTGTCTCTTGCAGGTTCAGCTTTTTCTTTTTTTTTATTTTGCCGTACGCGGGCCTCTCACTGTTGTAGAGAACAGGCTTCGGACACGCAGGCTCAGCGGCCATGGCTCACGGGCCCAGCCGCTCCGCGGCATGTGGGATCTTCCCGGACCGGGGCACGAACCCGTGTCCCCTGCATCGGCAGGCGGGCTCTCAATCACTGCGCCACCAGGGAAGCCCAGGTTCAGCTTCTTCTTAAGCCTGGTTCTACTTTGTGGTCACAAGATGGTTGTGTCAACTCCCATGGCAATGTGTTTCTCCATGCACATCTAAGGAAGACGAGGGGATCGTTTCCAAGAGTGCTCTCAGAAGAGGGAGGACACTTTTTCTAAAGAAACCACCAGAAAACCTCTCCTCTGATCTCCTCAGCCTGAGATCAGTCATCGTGGAACAAATAACTGAGACCAAGGAGGGGCTTCAGCCACTTGCTCCATGGCTAGTGTGAGATGCCCAGGGGAGGTGAAGATATCTGAATGAAAACTGGAGTAGTGACTAAGGAAAGGGAGAGTAATTTGGAGAGCCAGCCACAATGTCTGCTCTAACTCCTCAGAAGAGAATAAATGTCTTGAAAGGGCAGAAAAACATGCTAAGTATTTACTTATGCCAGGCCTTGCGGCAGCAATATATGTATTTCTCACACTATTGGGGAGCATCTACCTAGCCTATTACCTCCTTTCTTTGAGAATTTCCTTGCCCTCAGGGATGGGCTCTGATAGCCTGCTTGTTGAACAAAGGTCATTGGAGTAGGGATAGACATTTGGTCTAGACTAGGCCAATTGTCTCTTATCTTTAGGAATTTTGAAATGAGATTCAAACTAGTTAGTCTCTGTGGCCTGTGGGAGCAAACATATAACATTGGAAGCTGTGGGGAAGCTGTTTTTTTGTATGTACACAGAGAAACCAAGAAAGAGAGTTTGGGCCGAGAAAGGAGAATGAAATAGATTATGAGCAGGGAAAAGCAGAGTTAAGGTAGTTGTTTGACTCTAAAGAGGGAAAGACAAAGAAAAGCCTCCTTGCTTCTTGAGGACTTTCACATTCATGGTTCAGTTACTCCTTAAGCCCATTATCTGTGGAACAGGTTGTTAAATGGAGCCCAAAGACTAATATAATAGATTCCAAAGAATAATTCCACCCCCACCCCACGCAATGATCCAGATACTGAAGTGAAGTGCTATGCATAATGCTAAGGGATAACAAGATGCTTCTGCCTGCTTGATCAGGTACCCCAGCTGGTATAAGGACGAAAAGTTTGCAGAGTAGAGAGATTTCTTTGTGTGAGCTTTGTATTCTCTTCTCCATCCTCACAGACATAGAAAGATACTTTATTTTCACCTCAGGCCAATAAGTGAAGACAATGGGGAGTTTTTGATATTTGTGTCCTGGAGATTGAGGGAGACAGACAATGGTGCTTGACTTAAGTCTGAGAAGTTAAAAGTCAAGAGCTGTAAAGAGACTCCACTGTGATGGTATGCATTTCCACTCCAAATGGCTCGTGGGGACAAAATGAGACCCCTTACAAAAGTGAGCTGACCTGGGTCATCTTAAAAAGGAATCTTCCAAAAGGACAGCCTCAGTGGTTTATGACACACGAAGAAATGGTGAGTTCCTGGGTGCTCAAAACAGAACTATCCAGAGGAGAGCACTGCCAGCCATGGTCCCTTTCCTCTAGTCGCTCTTTTCCCAGGCTGACTTGGGAGAGGCCAGAAATGTGGCTTACACTGTGGGAGAGGAGACAGAGGATGAGTTGCTTCCAAAGCTAACTTTCTCCCCTCCCTGCCTGGACCTCCATTCTGGGAATGGGGAGAACTTGACACTGAATAATATTTCAGATAATTTATTTCTTTACTGAACTGGACTTCATCTTTGCAATTATTAGACTAGACTGGAGCTTTTAATGCCAGAACATTAAGAGTGAGTATAAAAGCTACGGACCTACTAAAGTTTGATCTTTAACAGTGAGAAATAATACATTCACTTTCTCTTTACATTTTATTACTGATGGAGGTGTCATAAACATCATTTAAATGACGCTGCCAGGTAGACATGATTATCTCAGTAGGAATTCTTTTCTCCACTCTGTGACTGAGGAAACTGAGGCTCAACGAGCCTCACGGGATGGCAGTGACTCATGAAACGGACTTTACAGGATGAATAGGTTTTCAGTAAGCTGAGTGGAGAGGAAGGGCACTGTAGGAGAGAAAAGAATGAAGAAGCTGAGGCTGGATAGGGTGTATCCCAGGAACTGTGGGAATACAGTTTGGGTACAATATAAGTTCTGGGCAGGGGCAATGTAAGATAAGTCTGGAAACATTTTAGAGCAATAGAGCAGCAGTTCTTTAACCCCACTTTCCCCCCGTCCCTCCTC
The DNA here is from genome assembly GCF_003031525.2 of Neophocaena asiaeorientalis asiaeorientalis. Classification (NCBI taxonomy): domain Eukaryota; kingdom Metazoa; phylum Chordata; class Mammalia; order Artiodactyla; family Phocoenidae; genus Neophocaena; species Neophocaena asiaeorientalis. The sequence continues at coordinate 3,896,345 of NW_020172316.1, read as the reverse complement.
TACAGTTGCCTCCTTCTCATTCTCTGAAGAAAAATGAAAATATCCCTTCCATTTGATCTATGTGAGAATGCACAATTCGGAAAGTAGGGATTATGTGCTAGAATCCCATAAGGTATAGGGGAAAATTTCAAGAGCTTCTGAGATAGGTAGACCTAGTTTCGAATCCATTACGACTGTAAGGACACACTTTCTCTGAAACTATTTTCTAGTCTGTAGAGCACGGAAATTACCCTAGAGGACTACTGTGAGGGATAAATAAAATACAGTAAGATGAAAACGAGGCAGAGACATAAAATAACTGCTGATCTTAAGTAAATCATAGACGTTGTAGGTCTCAGTCCCTGTTTGCCCATCCCATTGTGTTGTCAATGACGCTACACGTCAGTGTTTGAAGTACCTAACAGTCAAGATTGTTTTTTTTAGGCAAAGCAAGGTATTCATTTCTTGTAAATGTCAAGTCTAAACTTCTTCTGCGTCCAAAATTAAACCTTTTGTTTTAGTTACATAAGAAAGGTCCTTTTGGGGATGGTAATAAGGACATTTAAACTGAAAGTTATATATATTGGGCCTGAAAAATTTTTAATGGCCTTATTTAAAATGAATGGAAAGGTACTTAAGGAAGGTAGCAGTTGTAAGCTTTCTTTTCTTAGGAAATCAATACTCATAAAATTCAAGGTTGGAATTGAGAATTAAAACCCACAGTGAGTTTATTTTAAAACATGCAGTCTGTCATCTTTATTTTCCCTTTGGATAACATAGTGTTTATACCCTGAGGTCTATTTATGTTACTGCAACTCTTTCCTTGACTTTGAAGTGAACTCTGTTTGGTGCTAGAATCAGAACCTTAGGGCTTAGAGATCATGTAGTCCAACCCCCTCATTTAAAAAGAGTAAATTGAGGTCAGAGAGGAAAGTGAATTGCCCAGACACCTCCTCCATTTCCTCCAAGTTGAGTTGTAAAATGGAACCTCCTGTTGTTCTTAACCACAAGGTCCAGCTCTGAAAGCGCAGGAGTCGTCTTCCCCCTGCTCATCCCTCACCTCAGGCCTTGATCTTCCATAAACCTAGACAGTGCCTGGCGCTTAGCAGGCACTCTGTCTACAGTTCTTAAAAAGAGGAATTGTATTTAACTATGAACAGAGCATTTCGTCTCAACCGAGCCTGATCAGAAACTCTCTGGCATTCTTGGTGTGACTGAGGAGAATCACTAATTACTGGTTAAAACAAACAAAAAACGCTGCTGCTCTTCTCCCAAATGCATGCTTCATGGAGTTGCCTGTGTGACAGTCAGTTCCCGAGCCAATCAATGCCTGCAATTGAAAGCCCCCTACTCTTGAAACTTCTCATCTGCAGGTCCATTTAATACCACCATCTCCTCTGCCCAGGCCATCTAAAAAGCATCCAGCACCTCTCATCCAACTGGCAAGCACACAGATTTGTTATCACAGCTCATTGTCAGGTCCGAGAACTGCCCAGTTCCTTGGGCTGTTCCTTCAGGGTTCGAGAAAGCAGATTTCCTTTATGCTTATATTTTAAATCTGGCTGTCCCAAACAAGCTTCAGTATTTACAAGAAGTCTGTTTATTTCTTTTGGTGTGATTCAGATACAAACAGAGACTGATTTTATTTACATAGTTATCTTTAAGGTTATGTGGATTGTAGAATGAGTCATAGACAACGAAAACATAAAGTGAGTAGAACAAACCAACTTAGAGGGTTTGTAGTTGTGCAGGTTTTGTCTGAAGAGGAGACAGCTAAATCTGCGCTAGCAGTAGGCTTCCTGTGTGCTCTGTGTAGGAGAGACCCGCTGTTCCCCTCTTTACTAGGGTGGACACACTAGTCATCAGGCTTGAAAGGCAGCAGTAGGCACTTTTACCTGGAGTTCCTATGAGAGAAAGATACCTCCCTGGAGTCCCTTTTCAAATTCCCCCAAGGCCAGTTCTGCCCCTCGCGCCACCTTGTTCACAGATGATCTAGAGCAGTGCGTCCCTAACTGAGCCCAGGTGCCCAGGAGCCCCCAAGGGAGAATGTTGTCGAGGAAAGCACGGTGCCATCTGTTGGACATCACGCCAACTACTATTACTAGTTGTTCAGACCAAACTACTTAATAAATAGAACTCTTAGGTATTTCTTTTGCCTTAGAGGCCCAGTGAAAAATTTACTGAGACCTCAGGGAATCAAGAGCCAAGAAAGTTTGGGAACCTCTGAACAAAGGTTAAGAGATGTCAGGACAATCACAACTGACAAAGGAGCTAGGAAAAAAAATCCCAAGCCTTCCACCTTTCTATTTATTGCTTACAGACTCCCCCATTTTGTTCTCAGCTATGTAAACAAAGGCAGATGTTCATGGTCAGGAGCCAGGCTCCACCTTCAATGCCTGTTATCAACTTACTGTTATGAACCCTTTCTATGTGTATCTCAGTATCTATATTTATAGGTAGATATTTATCTGTATGTGTGCGTATATAGAGATCTTTTTTTTCCTAGAGATGTCTCCTTAAAAATTATCTTTAAAATTTAAAGACATGAGTTTCATGTTACAGAGTGTTCTAGAGTTGAAGCTGTGGAGTTCTCAAACCCTAATTGACTGCCATCACTGGGAGAGGTACTGATATAGAATCAATCTCATCCTAGGTGACTGTCAACTTTACAAGCTCTTTGATGACTTATTAAGTCCATTTATAAAGCAAAAAAAAATTGCAGGTGTTACTGAAGTTTTGTGTTTATAAAATATTCTAAGATGCTCAGATAAAAGGTGTGACTGACAGGAAATGTCAAGTATGAAATAAACAGTCCCATGGGTTCACATCTGATCCCATTCAATGTGATGGAAACTTGTTAATTGAAAACTCCCTTCATAAGAATTCTGTTCTCATCAGCTATGCCTTTTCTCTGAAATTTGTTCCTTTTTTCTTCTTTTACCATGCCTTGAAATTGGCTGGTATTTATAACCTGCAAGGGAGTCACTGAGCAGTTACTTAAGGGAGACCTGCACAAATATACTTCCCTCTCTACCAGGTAAAGGTCATGTGAGTGTGTGTTTACATGTGCTTATCCCCTCCCTTTTAGTATTTGTCCATCAAGGAAATAGATGTTAGGAAAATGGCTGATTGCTTAATCTCACCACTACCAACAAAAACAGTTCTATTTTGGTCTGCAATGCTCCCTTATTTTGGAATGTTTTCTAGGTAGTATATGGTAATTCAAAGAGATCAAGGTAAATCTCTACCTAATTCACACAAGCCTTCATAATAATGTGCTTTCAGAGCACGCCCATGCCTAGGTGACAGTCACCCACTAAGCCTTTATTTCAGGTAACTTTGAATGGGAGACAGGGTCTTACACATCATGTTTTTCATAAACAACACTTTTCCTGATGAAGAAAATAAAATGATCCTCAATCCTAGCGGACAGATAAACACTACTGAAATGTTAGCATGCTTCAGTCTAGGCTTTGTCTATGCATATTGTTGTTTATACATTTTTTGTTTTGTTCATCGCCTTTTGTCACAGGTTCTTTTGGTAACTTTAATTACCATTCACTCCAATCCAGTCAACACTTAATAATTAACACTTTTCTGCACAAACTGTTTAAAAGGCCAATTTAAGATAATTTTAGATATAAGTAAATTGAAATTGTGAGAGTATAGATTTAAAATATTTTTGAAATTTCCATCTGATATGTTAGATAATTTTATGATTATTGACTCACTCGGTAATTAATTCTAAAGCTCATACCACCAGCTGTTCACATTGCTAAACCTTAAGATGGATTTTGGGCCAAAACAATTTTGATCAGCTGTTTGAGTTAGAATAATTAGAATTGATGTGTTTTTCCATCAGATAACTGTGCTCTTACCAAGCAAGCTCTTGAAATCTCACTCAATTCATGAAGCCTTACTGGTTTCATCTGGGACAGACAGTCATTTTCCCCATTCTCAACCACTTAAAAATATTAGAAGTCTCCTGATTTATTAAATCACAACATGCATTCATACACAGAATTAATAAATATTAGTTCAGGGCTAGTTCTAGATGAAATTCATGAAGTTAGATTGTCTTCTGCTCAAAACTGTTTCTATTTTGAGTCTTCCTTTCCTGAGCCCAGGTGACTGAGATCTAATATTGCTGCTTGTAGCCTGAGGAATGTCTCTCATGCCCCACTCAGCTCTCCTTTCCAGGCAAGGCTTGTGCTTTGGACCTTTTCTGAACATGGTTCCTGGCACCCACAATCACCAGTCAGTGGTGGGTCTCCTGCTGGCTGAGGGTCCTGTCAGATGACTGCATCGCTAATCTTATTGCGTTTTGCTAAAATGCAAATCATTGATAAAGGCTTCACGAGAAGTTGGCAGGCTAAGATGACAGAGAAAGACCCTGAGCTCACCTCCTCTCACCAACACAACAAAATCCCAACTATATGCAGAGCAACCATCAATGAAAAAGACAGTATCTTTTACAACTAAAGACATAAAGAAGGAACCTCAATGAGACGAGTAGGAGGGGCAGACCCGCGATATAATCAAATCCCATTACCCCTCCCCCATAGTGGGCAACCCACAAACTGGCAAATCATTATATTGCAGAGTTTCTCCCACAGGAGTGAGAGTTCTGAGCCTCATGTCAGACTCCTCAACCCGGGAGTTCGGCACAAGAGCATCTGGCTTTGAAGGCCAGTGGATTGCAAGCACCCCACAAGACTGAGGGAAATAGAGACTTCACTCTTAAAGGACGCACACAAAATCTCACACGCACCCAGACCCAGGGCAAAAGCAGTAATTTGATAGGCACCTGGGCCAGACCTACCTGCTGGTCTTGGAGAGTCTCCTGGAGAGGCGGGGGTGAGACGTGGCTGCGGCTCACCCTGGGGACATAAACACTGGACAGGCAGCTGCTTGAACACTCTTGGTGGCTCTTTAGTGCCAAGACCTAGCACCATCCAACAGCCTGCAGGCGCCAGTGCCGAGACGGCTCAGGCCAAACAACTAACTGGGCGGAGACACAGCCTCACCATCAGCAGACAGGCTTCCTAAAGACTATGAGCCACAGCTGTCTCTGGATCTGCCTCTAGATGCATCCCAGCCCACCATAGGGCCAAGACCCAGCTCCACCCACCAGGGGGCAGACACCAGAAGCAAGATCCTGCAGTGCAGGCTAGACCCACCCCTGGGACCAGCAGGGCCCTGGCCCTGCTCACTAGCAGGCCAATGCAAGCTTTACCCTGGACCCTGTATCCAACTGTGTCAGGAACCATGCCCCTGCCCCCTCAACAATCTGAACCAAGCTCTGGGATCCCTGGGTCCTGCAGGTAGACTCCAGGAACCATCTCTGCCTGCAAGTAGTCTGTCACCAACCCCAGAATCTGGCTTCACCTGCCAGTGGTGGGGAGCAACAGCCCCAGAGTCTTTGGGACCCAGACTCCACCCACCAGTGAGCCAGCACTAGCCCAAGGGCCCCCTAGGGTTCTACAGGCCCACCTCATGACCAGACCCTGCTAAACAGCAGCCAGCAGCATCCACACAGGCAGGGCCTTGCAATCAACCAGACTAGGAACCAACCAAGCCTACCAGACCACCCAAGTAGTCAGTCCACCACAACAGAAGGACCCATGCAGCTCTCGTAGGAGGAATCCCTAGAGCGTACACCTTGGGTGAAAAGAGGGGAGTGCACTGCTGGGATGCACAGGACGTCTCCTACAGAGGACCACTTCTCCAAGGTCAAGAAACGTAAGTAACCTACCACATACATAAAAATACAAATAGCATCTTAGACAAAATGAGGCAGCAGAGGAACATGTTTCAGACAAAGGAACAAGATAAAACCGCAGAAGAACTAAGTGAAGTGGAGATAGGCAATCTACCCAAGAAAGAGTTCACAGCAATGATCATAAAGATGATCCAAGAACTCGGGAGAATGAATGCTTCGTGAGTGTTGCCTCCTGAATTAGTCTCCATTTCATTCATAGAAGCCTTTCAGAACCTTAATCCCTAAAACAGATTGTTTGGGGTATAAACTCTAGGCAATAAGGAAGGAAGTGTTAAGCATTTCGAAGGGGAATGGGGGGGAGAAAGCTACATTCATGTGATACTGGATTTCCAATATGGCTGTTTGGGGTCCAGTTCTTAGAGGATGACCTTGACATGAGAATCTGTGGGCAAGAGATTTGTTACGGCAGAACTCATAGGAGAAGCCAGTAGAGGTGTAGCAGAAGCTAGACAGGTAGGGGAAAGAAGCTAAGGAAGGGAGCAGTTTTAGGTCAAGTCACAGCCCTAGTCTAACCCTATAGGTAGTTGTGCAGAGAGTTTGTCTTGTCTTGAGGGAAAAGAGCTGGGCTTTCACTCTTCCACACCAGTCAGTCAGTGGCCACAGGCTGCCCTGTGGCGGACATAAGCTCCCTGGCGCTTCCTGCTCCATGCAGGTACAGCCAAAGGGGTTCCAGTAACCAAAGGAGAGTCCTCTGAAAATTGCAGCTATGAGCTGGCAAAAGTACAACATATAGAAGCCAACAGGGCTCCATAAGACTATCCAAGGACATGTGGGTGGAGTACCATCTGCATCCACTGCAATGACATAAACTTGAGAGGGCACATAGTGGGTGACCGATGTCTATGCAGCCAGGCCTTGGGCAGGCTCGTAGCCTTCTTCCCAGGGGTAATCACAAACCACAACAAGATATGGAATAATACAAGCACCTTAGAAGTATTCCTTGTGCCTCCTCCCAGTCAATAGATCCTTTAAGAAGATAACTTGTTCCCTGATTATAGTTTTGTTTGCTTTTTAGCCTTATATAAATGAACTGTACAGTATGTATTCTTGTGTGTCAGACTTTTGTATTCAACTTACTGTGAGATTCATCCATGTTGTAGCATCTAACGGCAGTTCATTCTTTTTCATTGCTCTGGAGTATTCCATTATACGGCTGTTTCACAATTTATTTTGGCACTGATGGGCAACTGGATTGTTTCCAGTTTGGGGCTATTATAAGCAATGCTATTATAAATTTCTGGTAAGTGTATTTTGAGGCCCAAATATCTGCATTTCTGGGAGGTATGTTGGATAGATATCTGAGAGTTGAGTTGATTGCATAGACTATGCGTATATTATGCTTTTGTAGATACTGCCATATATATAGTTTCCCAAAGTGATTATGTCATTTTAGCTCGCACCAGCTGTGTATGAGACTGTCAGTTGCTCTACCTCCTGAAAAATACTTGGTAGTCTCAGTCTGTAATTTTTAGCCATTCTGGGTGTGTTGGTTGTTTTTTAAATGGTCATTAAATTGAAAATTCACAATTAAAAATTTTGCAGAAACTTTCCTTGAATCCAGTAACCGCATTTTGAGAAATGCTGATATTGGTGAGTTAACTACTCTTCCCACCCATAAAATAAATGCTAAATATTACTATTTATTTATTCAACTGATAAACTTGTTTTTTAAATTTTTAAGTCATCTATATCTGAATCAAGATTTCTCTTATATTGTCCATTCCTATATCTGTTTGAATTTGCTCTATATAGAGCAAATTTAATGCTATCAACTGAACCCATATCTTTTACAAAAAATATTTTATGTTGGCTAGTCTTCAACCTAGAATTTTCTAGCTCCAATTTAAGATAGAGGCACCTGGTAGAAGTATGTGGAGATATTTTGACATCTGTGTGAATGTAAAGAATTAGAAATGAGTTATTTTAGTGTCAAATGGGGGAAAAGAAACACATTATCAGTGAAGATGTATGAGGCTATAAAAATAGTTATATTTTTCTGTAGGCTGAAACCTGATAGCGAGGAGGAGGGAGGTGGCTGTTTGACTCTGGACTATAATTTGAGAAGGCTTTGAGCAGTGCCCTTCCTCAAATATCAGTGTCGCTATGTATCATTTTACTAGTATGACTTTATCTTTTTAAATGTTTAACAGTAGCCAATTAATTGCTTTTAATTTAGGTAATCATGTTATAGAATCAGAGGCCATTGTAGGTGGCGCCCCTAACCCCCACGTTGTTCAACCATATGATCTGTATGTTAGCTTTTCTCCTTACAACTGAAAAACAAATCTTGAAAAATAAAAAGATAATGCTTTTTATTAAGTGCTGCCTCAAAAAATTGTATATAATTCTATAAAGCATCTTACCTCAGTCCTTATCAGCCAATACTTTCCTTATCAGAGATTTGTAGAATCAGCCAGAGTAAATCATTGGGAAATTGGTGGTTGAAAGAGAGAGAACCAAGGATAACAGTGGAGAATTGTTTGAAGGGAAAAGAGCGCTGCTCACAAACCACACAAAAAAGAATAATTAAAAGAATAATTTCCTCACTATTTTACCAAAGTCTGGTCCTACTCATTTTAGGATGAGTGCAAACCATGTGGCTTCTATCTGTAGGATGCTGTGAGAAGATCAGTGGTCTGGTAAGGTCTATTGATATCCAATACCTAATTCACGGAACCACAAAGTGATTAAACAGGAAAAGCATCCTGGGCATCTTGTAGCCATGTTCTCTCTCCCAAATGGAAGAACTGGGGCTCAGAAAAGGGTCAAGAACAACCTCACTATCACACAAAAAATTTCCATCTCTCTCTCCTCACCAGTTTCTCCAGGTTTTTTTCCCACTAACAGAACAGTCAGAATTCTCTCTTCCATATAAGCCTTTCTGTTTTTCAATTTCTGTGCCCTTGTTCATGCAGTCTGCCCACTTACAGACGACTGGGCTCACAATGGGGACTGCCAAGGTCACTTTCTAGTGGGGAGATTTATGTAAACAGAGAACAATTACTCTAGTGTACAATCAATATATTCATGAAAAGTATGAACCTAGCTCTAGCTCCCTGTCTGTGCCTTTTGGAATTGCAGGAATTCTACTGAAATACATAGAAATGATTATCTATCTATTATAATAAATCCATTGTACACCCTAAGTAAAAAAGATGAATTCACAGACCAGCAATTTTGAGGGATTTTTTTGATGGTAAAGAGCAGGTTCTTTGTTATAAAGCAGAAACTAACACACCATTGTAAAGCAATTATACCCCAATAAAGATGTTTAAAAAAAAAAAAAAAAAAAAAGAGCAGGTAGGATGATCTTGCTGGAGACATCAGAAAAGAGAGAGCTGTAATGTAAGGGCTGTTGCTGGAGAAGGCAGGCTCTACGTTGTCTTAGCATTTCCTGAAGAAGCTCGGAGAACCACTGTGCTCAGACTGAACAAATCAAAGAGAGGGAGGGACCCCTAGGAGCAGGTAGGGCAATTGATTAAAGACCTCATTTGGACAGCCTGGGACAGCTGGACTGCTCCTCGCTCCCATCCTCCACCCTCTGTACAAAAGCAGCAGCAGTTATCTGCCCCAGGATGAAGCCTGGAAGACTGTTTCATATACCAAGTGAGTTACCTCCCTAGGGGAGTCCCTTGTATGAAGGATGGGGATAAAGATGAAGGGAAGCAGAGCCTGAGCTAACTTGGAACTTCCAAATCCACAGCAGAGAGGGAGAAGGAAGGAGAACCATTGATTCCTTTCATCCACAGGACAAATTTGGGGGTGGTGCACTCTGAAATGGGAGTTCTGACACAGGATACTCCCAGAGTGGGCAGTGGGCCAGATAACATACAACAACCAGCAGGGCTGGGGAGCCCCCAGACCCTAAATAAAAGTTATTTGTATACCTTGCAAATTTTCCCAGCCTGACCCTCCTTCCAAACATCTAAGGCATCTTCTATATTCAGAATTTAACATAAAACAATAAAAGAGGTTCTCATTTGATCTGATGAAATACGCTCTAACAATCCTGTTTGATAAAGATGCTCAACTATATAAATAGCAACCCCAAAGTACAAACTAATTGAAGAAACTTAACCGTGAAAGTGAGTCATTTAAAATGTTGAAAGGATCCAAAAAGTTTCTGAGTAGCATGAATAGAAAAACACTACCCACATTTAGACATACCCTAATGTAACCTTAGGATGCCAAACATACACATAATATCCTAAGAGTTTCTCAAGAGAAAAAAATCAGACAGCCTATGAGAGAGTTCTCTCCCGATTAACATCAGTAACACTGGATACAAGTCGACAATGGAGAAATATTATCAGAGTTCTGAAAGAAAAAAAAAAAATTAAACTGGAGTTCCTTACCCAGCCAAACTCACTCATGTGGGAGGGCAAAATAAACATTTGCATTTTTAGATATGCAAAGACTTAGAAAGTTTACTACCTATGAATCATTTCTAAAAAATTTACTGAAGAACACAGTTCAGCAAACGGAATGAATCCAAGATGAAGTGGGATATAAGAACAATGGTGGCGAAATAATGCAGTAAAATGAAATAACATGTCATAATACAACGCGAAGGGAAAAATCCCTGAGATTAAGATAAAAGATTGTTTCACCATGTCAGGTGAGTAAAGTCTGGGGAAAGGGACATAGTGTCCTGTTTGGGGGCAGATACAGACAATGAATATTATTCATCTATGACACTAATTATTAGTGTAATTAGTTTGTAATAGGGCAGAAAACAATGTCTGAAAAAAACCTCTGAAAGCCCAGAGGATTCTGAGAAGATATTTCAGAGGAGGGGGCATCTGAACTCAGTCCTAAAGGAAGGGGTATTTGTCAAGTAACAAAGGTGGGGTAAAAGGACATTCTGAGCAAGTGTCCTCATATACAAAGGGTGGAGTGCTGTGCAAGGGATTGGGTTATTCAAGACAGAAGAAGTTGTTCAGTGGTGCTGGAGGGTGTGTGGCCTGAGATGTGCTTGGAAAATAAGATTTTTAAATTTCTTGCTTCTCTAAAGGGCCAGGTGATGATCTAAGCTGACTTCCTTATCATACTTGCTTCACTAACTACTCCTAATCATCCATTTTGCTCCATGACTCATCATTTGCACTGGAAAATAAGGCTTAGTACATGACAACCTGCTGAAATTTCATTCTTTCTGAATTAAGAATGATCTCTTTGCTTTCAAAATCATTGTGCATATCTTACACAAGCAGTGTGATGAGTCATATACTTTTAAAACCAGGTGTCTAGGGAATCATAAAATAAAGGTTTATAATATTTTAAACTCTCAAGAAACACATACTATGGGACAGTACTGATGATTCCCATAACAGGTTGCTGTGAAATAAATGTGATCAATAGGCAACTCTGACTTACAGACCAGACCAGAGTCACTACAGACCAACATGACCAAGAAACTATGGCAAACACCCTGAGAAATTCAATACAGGTTTCATGTTCTTACAAAGAGGTTTGCTTTTACTGGAAATGACTCATCTTAATCAGTAAATTATTCTAGTTTTTAATGTTCCATTATTTAAGGTTATTTGTGGATATGAATAAGCCTAAGTTGTACACAGAAACTTGGGCAAACACTCAAGAATGGATCACATTCCTTTTTAGAGTCTACTTAGAACCAGAAGATTGCTAATTGCAACAACATGAAGCTTAGTTGCAGTCATCTCATAAAGAACCTATTTTTGCGTAAATGGAAGTTGGAACAAAAAGAACATATATAAAATACTAAATATGTAAATGAATTTTACATAGTAAGTGTGCAGGTGAGCAGAAAAAGTAGTTAAAGAAGAGCATTTGTCAAGTTTTATAATGATGATAAAAAAGGCAAAATGACGAGTGTTAAAAGTGCCAGTTTAAACTAATCATTTCTTGAGGTATATGTCAGAAGAAAAGGGGTTTTTGGCAAAGCAGATCTTTTTCTGACATTGAGAGTACAGAAAATAATTGGCTTCCTTCTAGAGATGTTCTACTCAAATATATTTCTTGAAAAATTAAAAATACACTCAATATGAATATAGTATTCATTCATATAATACCATAGCCTCACTGACATCTATATTGTATAAAACTTACAAATCACATGCATACTTCATTTAAAATCATACCCCGTTTTCTTTAAACAAGATTTTGAGAAGCTTGTCGAATTAATTACAATGAGCACCAGCTTTCTGCTTCTGGGGATTGATGAATCAGTTTGTGTCTTATGTAGACATCTGCCTCCGGTCTTCCCTGTATCTTGCCTTTTAAGCCATCTCCTAAATATCCAAGAGATTGGATTTGTGTGGGAAAGGGCTAATATTAGACAATCCAAGCTTGTCTAATATTAATTAAAATAAAACACGTACCACTACACTCTGAGAATATTTCATACTTGATATGACTCAGCGGTACACAGGTTTACCCCACTACCTGAAAGATCGCTTTTATACCACTCTGCTTTTCTTCAAGACCTACATTAGTATTATACATGTTTTCAATAACCAAAAGAAATCCAAAGAGGATTTTCGCTTCTACGAAAATAGGCGAAATCAGAGTTCAACGTTTGTTTCGCAGAGTACCATTACAGCAGCAGCGCGCACCCTGAGCAGAGAGAATGACACCAAGCTCCTTCCCCAGGAACTGCACTCAGCATCTCAGCATCAAGCCTCCATGGCTTTGAACTGTGTTTGAGCATCTGTGTTTTATCTCGATTTATTTTGTGCATCCCTTAGCAAAATGTGTCCTAAGATATCACAAAAGCCTAAGAGAGCTCATAGGGGTGTTACACTTATCATAAAAATGGATGTAATTAAGCACGCCAATCGTAGTGCATGAAATAAAATTTTTTATGCATTATTTGGTATGATTTAATAGGTTATTTTGGGTGTCTGGGAATGCTAAAAAATGTTCTTATATAAATTGATGGTAATTGCTTCTTTACTTTAGATCATTTCAGCTTATGAAGACTTTCATAGGAACTCTCTACTTTCCAATAGTGGGGGAAACAAGTATACATTTGAAATTGGATTACTCTGAAAATCTCTGCAGGTACAAATGAGTTGAGCAGAAGATGTTATTAAAACATTTCCCAGAACAACCAAACATTAAATGAAAAATATTATCTGCTTTTCTACATCATCACAGAAGTTAGGTGGAAAAAAAAAACCTTCTATTTTTGTCACAAATTGTAACTGGAAAAGACTGTGGTCATAAAGATTTTCTGTCCACTCTGAGATGGAATTCCTGTATAAAGATTTGCTGTCCACTCTGAGATGGGATTCTTCTAGAATTAAGATAAACCTGAAACATCTCAATCACAACCTTATACACAGGGTGGCCCTTCCTGGAATTTCTCTGGGGAACTCATATTTTCTGTTTGTGCCCCAGGGTTGTGAGAAATTATTTGAGACAGTACAAGCATGAAGGAGTGAGGGGGAGATAGACCAAAGCACCAACAGAAGGTCAGTGTTGGGTTGGAAGAAGCCCCTAATCTGAGAACAATGAATCAGAATTCTCACTGGTCCCCAGGGGTCAGAATTAAGGCGGTGGCAGCAGCTAGCTGGGATCTACCTGGTAATCTTCCACTAGCTATGCCTGAGTACCCTTTAAAAGGTTACATGTGTTTTAAAGTAAAGTGCTTCATTGTAATAGGAGTGTAGTCTTTTCCTGTCTTCTTCGATCATTTAAAATAGTCTCTCAATAAGGTAGTACACAGAATGCTTTTCCTGATATCTGTAATACGGATGAAAGGGTTTAGGAGTCTACCACAATTTTGATGACCATCAAATTGTGTCTGACATCAATTATATAACATCACAAGTCACCAATCTTAGGCGACTCACCAAACCCTGCTTCGAAAAATTCTGTATCTAAAATCTTGTGACTATCTGGCATTTGATGACAGATTTTAAAGAATTAAACTACAGTTGGGCTATTAGCTGGAGAGTTATTTGTTGCCTATTTTGTTTTCTTCAAAATGTGTTGTCTATTCAAGTTTCTTTTTTGAAAAACATCTAAAAAAGTAAGACTGGAAAGGATTTGGAAAGAACTTGTTCCTTCAAGTCTTATCTCATTGACAAGTATTACCATAACCTACTTCATACTTTGCCTGATCACATTTTGTAGTACTTAATACCATTTATATTTTGAACGTTTCTTCTGAGTAAAAGACGTGAGGTTCCTTAAAGTTTAAGGAGCTTCATTTACTGCCCTGTTAATTCCCTCTCTTTCTCTCACCTTCCTTTCATGCTGTTTTAATTATGTAACTGTAAAAGTAAGGCTATATTCCATTTGTCATCCATGGCTTAGAGAATGAATAAGGCTACCAAGAAAATAATAGCTATGTTTCAAGGAAATTCCAGGAAAACAAAGATTCTCCTGATTTTTTTCCAATTATTATTGTAGCGCCTATGCATTATATTGCATATATCAGCAAGTGTATTGAAAGGCCCTTTGTGTACCTGCAGTCTTTCCTGTAATATTGTTGTTATAGGTAAATATAAGGGTGTTATGTAATTTTTTTTGCATTTAATAGGTGAGGTAAATTCAATATTTTTATGAAAATAATGATCTCATCCAAAGAAGACTGTCCTTAATTAAAAGATAAAACATGTTTTTAAAAAAACTATTCTATTTCAATCTAATTTAAGGGAGAGTGAAAACAATCTTTTTATGTGTGAAAATTAAGAACTTTTACAGAAAGTATTACTTAAAAAATTCTCTTTGTTATTCTGGAAGGTACTTTTTTATTATAAACTGAATACCTGCCTGTTGTATAAAATAGAAAAACGTAAACAGTGAAGATGTGACATATAATCCTACCTAGCAACAACTCAGAACAGATGCTTCCAAACATTTTTCTCACATCACGTACAAAAATATAAATGTCGACCAGAGCGCTTACATGTATCCTCCCTGTGGCTTTGGTTTCTTCACAGTGTGGTGGCTGGTGTCTAGGTGGAAGCATTCCCGGATGGAGGCACAAGACAGTAAGTGTTGCAAGAGAACTAAGCAGAATTAGTACAGCCTTTTATGATCTCGACTGTGCAGTCATGTATCATCATGTCCTCTGTATTCTATTGGTTACAGACTCCAGACTGTAAGAAATAATGTTTTTTGTTTATAAGACACCCAGTCTCTGGTATTTTGTTAGAGCAGCCTGAATGGACTAAGGCAAGTGACAATTTTAAAAATGACTGTTGGTACTCATCAGACAAAAACTTTAAAACAGTTATAAGTACTATGTATTTATGGAATTTGCAGCCAATTAAGACAGCAAGAAATATGAATAGCTTCAGATGGCATCTCTGTGTATCACAGAGTACAACAACTGTTGTTTATATGAATGCTAAAAAGTAAGGGAAAAGGACAACTTATGTTTGATATATACTCCTCTAAAAGGCATGAAAATATGGAATACATTTTTAAGTGCCCCTTAAAATATTCAAATAAAAGCAAGGTGTAGTGCTTAAAAGCATGAGCTATAGACCAGGGAAAATTCAAGTATATTGCAACACCTTGTTTCCTGACAATATGACAGATTAAGCCTAAGTGGAGTTATTTGGAAGCTACTAGATCCCCAACATCTTGCTTGTTCTGTTTATATTAAGATAGGATACAAAAGGATTTGCTGTCTAGGAGGGGAGGCCAAAGGAACACAAAGGAAATTTGTAGAGAATAACATAAAACTACATGTAATTAAATACCAGGAGAGGAAAAAAGGGAGTGATTCCTCCTGTCTGGAGAATTTGAGGGTGCCTTTTTAAGGAGGTGGAGTTGGAGTATGAATCAATTTGGATAAAAGGAGAGCTTCCCAGAAAGGCAGAGGAGGCCACAGAAAGGCTGGCTGTGGGGTAAAGTGTAGCCAAATGGGGATCTTGAGGAGCTGTGGAAAATAGGGTCAGACAGATATTATAGAGTAAAATTAGGAAGGCCTAATGGCCTATTGTCCTGATGTTTTACCTTCTCTACTCATAGTGTCACTTATCTTGAAGGGAAACTGTAATTATCACTTATTCTAGAAAGCTTTTTAAATCTTTAATGATAGCACCCATTATATTAAGAAAAAGAAAAGCTGCCTTCTTTCAAGTCAGCTTGGTGACATAACATCGAACTCTAGATTCTCAATTCTATGTTGATTTATAATTTGAAATATAAGATCATGATTATTTGTACCCTGTAATCATGCTATCTCTTTTCCTTTTATTCATATGTCATGTCATCTGAAGGTCTTTCACTATGGGACTCTCGCAGTTAGAACATCTAACCACTGTAGAGATTCTGGTGCCTTGCATGGACTTCTCTCTGGGCCCTTATATGATAGTAGCCATCGTGATTAAAGCCCAGGCTTGATGCAAAATTGCCTGCATTTGAATGCCGGCTCTGCCACATGTTACCTGGATGACGCTGGGCAAATTACCTAAATTCTCTGATTCTCAGTTTCTTCATTTCAAATTAGGGATGGCAGTAGTACCTACCTCAAAGGGTTGTTATGAATACTGTATTCAATAAGTTAATGCAGATAAAGCACTTAGAATTGTGCCTGGCACATAGTGTCATGTAAGGGTTAATTATTACGATTATCTCTAACAAGGAGAAAAAATATACACCTAACATTTACCATAATTATACTCCCCGTTTAAAAATGTTTAGATTATTTCAAATTCAAGCTACTTTCTAAGCGATTCTCAGAATAACAATTTAGCTTTAAAAGAACTTCAGATGCCTTTAACACAATCTCTCCTCCAATGCCATAGCAAAAGGCCTGGCATGGAGTAGGCTGTAGTATCTTCTCAACAAACACTTGCTGTGTGAATGAGTGGCACTGAAAATGCTAAACAGTTAAAAGACAGACCGGTAGTTATTGCACTAAGTAGAGGTATTCTGGGTGCTTTGGGAACACAGAAGAGGTGGCTCTAAACCCAGTGTGGGTGGGAGGAGATCTATGAAAGCTACCCAGAGGCAGTGATACTCAGCTGAGGCCTGAAGTATGCACAGGAGCTGGCCTGATGAAGAAAGGGTCTAGACAGTCAATACTATTTATGACATTATTTCTCACCAAACTATTCAAAACAGAGAATTAGTTAATAAGAGTCATTTTATTGATGTTTATACCATAATGCATATGTGGTATTTCACTTTGTCACCTATTGTTCTAACTGGTATCCAATTATTCTAAATAGGTAGAGATTCCTTGTAAGCCAGATTAAAATTGTATTTTCAGTCTTTTGAAAAACCTAGGAATCTTTTACTTAGTGGTTATGATGTGCTGGCCTTGTAATGAGCTCTTTTAAAAAATTCATTTTAAATAAATTCATTTTAATTCATCTAAACTTCACAAGAAGGAAATTCTCTTACTGCCCACCTTGATAAACTAAGTAGCAGAGCCAGGACTTGAACTCAAGGCTTTATAGTGCATGCTCTTAATTACTACACTAAATGAAGTTTTGGATTAATTGCTCACTAGAAGTGATCTTGTTTTCCTTACATGTAATTTGAAGAAGTATTTAGAGAAATAACTCCTTTAATGATATCAATTCAGATTTTCATTCTGAGAACTTTTGTAAACTGTTACAGTGTAATTTATGTTTCCTTTAGACACTACAAAGATGAACCCATCACAAGATTTCTTTCTGGTCAGCACTGTTCTCCAACTGAAAGTGCTTTCACATCCACATTTTCATTTGCTTTTTCCCCAGAGGGTATAGAAAACTATTTGAATAATGCCTATTACTTTCTATACTCTTTCAACAGAACGTTGCATACTTAAATCATTAAAATGGAGTCTTGGGTATGGACTCAATATTTAAAAAAATAAAATAAAGAAAACTTTATTTGTAAATACCTGGAACAGTAGTCAATGTCTAAATGTATTAGCTAAATCCAAAAATATATTAAAAAGTCTAAGAGGGGGAAGATGGCGGAAGAGTAAGACGCGGAGATCACCTTCCTCCCCACAGATACATCAGAAATACATCTACACGTGGAACAACTCCTACAGAACACCTACTGCACGCTGACAGAAGACCTCAGACCTCCCAAAAGGCAAGAAACTCCCCACATACCTGGGTAGGGCCAAAGAAAAAAGAATAAACAGAGACAAAAGGATAGCGACGGGACCTGCACCAGTGGGAGGGAGCTGTGAAGGAGGAAAGGTTCCAACACACTAGGTAGCCCCTTCCCGGGCGGAGACTGTTGGTGGCGGAGGGGGAAAGCTTCGAAGCCGCGGAAGAGAGCACAGCAACAGGGGTGCGGGGGGCAAAGCGGGGAGATTCCCGCACAGAGGATCAGGGCCGACCGGCACTCACCAGCCCGAGAGGCTTGTCTGCTCACCCGCTGGGGCAGGCAGGAGCTGGGAGCTGAGGCTCGGGGCTTCCGTGGTTGGAGCACAGGGAGAGGACGGGGGTTGGTGGCGTGAACACAGCCTGCAGGGGGTTAGTGCCGGGACAGAGTCCGGGGAAAAGTCTGGACCTGCCGAAGAGGCAAGAGACTTTTTCTTCCCTCTTTGTTTCCTGGTGCGCGAGGAGAGGGAATTAAGAACGCTGCTTAAAGGAGCTCCAGAGATGGGCGCGAGCCGCGGTTAACAGCGTGGACCCCAGAGACGGGCATGGGACGCTAAGGCTGCTGCTGCCGCCACCAAGAAGCCTGTGTGCGAGCACAGGTCACTATCCACACCTACCTTCCACGGAGCCTGTGCAGACCGCCACTGCCAGATTCCCATGATCCAGGGACAACTTCCCTGGGAGAACACATGGCGCGCCTCAGGCTAATGTAATGTCACGCTGGCCTCTGCTGCCGCAGGCTCGCCCCGCACTTCGTACCCCTCCCTCCCCCGGCCTGAGTGAGCCAGAGCCCCCGAATCAGCGGCTGCTCTAAGCCCGTCCTGTTTGAGCAAAGAACAGACACCCTCCGGCGACCTACACGCAGAGGCGGGGCCAAATCCAAAGCTGAGCCCCGGAAGCTGTGTGAACAGAGAAAGGGAAATCCCTCCCAGCAGCCTCAGAAGCAGCGGATTAAAGCTCCACAATCAACTTGGTGTACCCTGCATCTGCGGAATACATGAATAGACAACGAATCATCCCAAATTGAGGAGGTGGACTTTGAGAGCAAGATTTATGATTTTTTTCCACTTTTCCTCTTTTTGTGAGTGTGTTTGTGTATGCTTCTGTGTGAGATTTTGCCTGTATAGCTTTGCTTTCACCATTTGTCCTAAGTTTCTATCCATCAGTTTTTATTTTTTTACTTAAAAAAATTGTTTTAAACAATTATTTTTTATTTTAATAACTTTATTTAATTTTATCTTACTTTATTTAATTTTCTCCTCTTTCTTTCTTTCTACTTTTTCTCCCTTTTATTCTGAGCTGTGTGGATGAAACGCTCTTGGTGCTCCAGCCAAGGATTGAGCCTGCACGTCCAGAGCCTGTGCTCCGCTACAGGAGAGGCCACAACAGTGAGAGGCCCCCATACCACAAAAAAAAGGGGAAATCGAGAGTAACACATTCATAGTAGTGGACTTTAACACCCCACTTTCACCAATGGACAGATCATCCAAAATGAAAATAAATAAGGAAACACAAGCTTTAAATGATACATTAAACAAGGTGGACTTAATTGATATTTATAGGATATTCCATCGAAAAACAACAGAATACACTGTTTTCTCAAGTGCTCATGTAACATTCTCCAGGATGGATTAACAACCTAACCTTGCTCCTAAAGCAATTAGAGAAAGAAGAACAAAAAAGAACCCAAAGTTAGCAGAAGGAAAGAAATCATAAAGATCAGATCAGAAATAAATGAAAAAGAAATGAAGGAAATGATAGCAAAGATCAATAAAACTAAAAGCTGGTTCTTTGAGAAGATAAACGAAATTGATAAACCATTAGCCAGACTCATCAAGAAAAAAAGGCAGAAGACTCAAATCAATAGAATTAGAAATGAAAAAGGAGAAGTAACAACTGACACTACAGAAATACAAGAGATCTGAGAAGAAAAGGAAATAAAAGGAATCCAAATCGGAAAAGAAGAAGTAAAGCTGTCACTGTTTGCAGATGACATGATACTATACATAGAGAATCCTAAAGTTGCTACCAGAAATCTACTAGAGCTAATAAAAGAATTTGGTAAAGTAGCAGGACACAAAATTAATGCACAGAAATCTCTGGCATTCTTATACACTAATGATGAAAAATCTGAAAGTGGAATCAAGAAAACACTCCCATTTACCATTGCAACAAAAAGAATAAAATATCGAGGAATAAACCTACCTAAGGAGACAAAAGGTCTATATGCAGAAAATTATAAGACACTGATGAAATTGAAGATGATACAAATAGATGGAGAGCTATACCGTGCCCTTGTATTGGAAGAATCAACATTGTGAAAATGACTCTACTACCCAAAGCAATCTACAGATTCAATTCAATCCCTATCAAACTACCACTGGCATTTTTC